>NW_027507791.1:64623304-65125804 GCF_037356315.1 Lithobates pipiens
TGCTCTTTTTTTTGTTTATAGTGCAAAAAATTACCACAGAGGTGATCAAATACCACCAAAAGAAAGCTCTATTTGTGGGGGAAAAGAAGGATACAAATTTTGTTTGGGTATAGCACTACATAACCTCGCAGTTGTCAGTTAAAGCAATGTAATGCCAAATTGTAAAAAGTGCTCTTATCGGGAAGGGGGTAACATTTTCACGTGGCTGAAGCGGTTAATAATGAAAAGATCAAATTGGTGCAAATAAAATATTTACAGAAAGAAGGGTATTACAAGAAATAAAGAGATAATAAAGCAACGGGAATTAAAAAAGTTTTAAAAGAATACCTGCAGTATCCTTTATTTTGACAGAGTTCAGTTGATGAGCAAGGTGTTGATTCTCAAACTTGATAGATGTTTCTTGTTTTGTTGGTACATGAGAACTGTCAAACTGTCCTTGCATCTCCCTTTTCTCTGGAATCAAAGGGACATTGACAGAGGCCATCTAACCAATTAAGCATGGCCATGGGATATTACTGGGTTTATGACAGTATCTTGGCCCTCCCTTACATACAGTTTTATACTTCTATTAATATCTCCCACTATGTACCGGTTACGTTCTGGAGACGGACTTATGGTCCAGCATTGAATTTCATGTCCAGGGATGCTAAACACAGAAGGGTATATCGGATAAGTCTGTCACACTAGGGGTAGCTTAATATTAATGTGCCCTGGTCCTGTTTGATTTTATGAAATGTGTGTGGATTTTGATTGGGTTGTGAATTGGGCAGAGGTCTCCGGCAGGTTGCATAATGCTTGACTGCTTTTTATGATCTCCATTAGTTTTGGGTAGACATTTTATGGCATGCTATGTATTCCTGGTCCTTTAATTGCCCTACAAACCATGGGTGACAAATCTGATGGATTTGGTCATAGTTTTACAATTAGTCTGGTCATCAGAAATAGACATCCTGCCAGATCTCAATTGGCTGTTTACAGCTGTGAAAAGGCCTGTGTGCTGGTTTCTGCTGTCCCAAAGTTGAGAGAACAGGCTCTTTTGAAATTCTAAAATAGAAGACTATGTAGGTGCATTCCTAAGTATTTGCTGTAGAATGTGCAGCTGTTCTACAAAACTGCCATGGCCCACCTATGATTCCTGAACAACATGGCCACTAGCCACAGCTTTCCGTTTGTCCAGTACATGCTAACATTACACCTGCCACTATACTTAAAGGGGTTGTAAAGGTTTGTTTTTTATTTTCTAAATAGGTTCCTTTAAGCTATTGCACTGTTGGTTCACTTATCTTTTCCTTCGATTTCCCTACTAAATGTTTTTTTTCTTTGTTTTCTTTGTCTGAATTTATCACTTCCTGTTCCTCCTCAGTAAGCTGTTCTGGCTGACTAAACACCACTCGGATGATGGTGTGAAGTTTACTGAGGAGAAACAGGAAGTGAGAAATTCAGACAAAGAAAAAAAACATTTAGAAGGGAAATTGAAGGAAAAGGTAAGTGAACCAACAATGCACTAGCTTAAAGGAACCTATTTAGAAAATAAAAAACAAAGCTTTACAACCCCTTTAATAGTCCTCTAAGCAAGAGCCAGTGTAAAAGATCAGAGGAACAAATGCATAAAAAGAATGGACAGCACAGACAAAGCAAGAGAGTATGAAATACATAATCATTTAATGAGTAAACTTTAGTAAAATGTTTTATTCTCCTTCACTGTGATTAAGTACCTGGGCAAGAAAAACACAGAATATTGGCTGCTATGAAAAAATGTTTACTATTATTATTGTACAGGATTTATATAGCTCCAAGAGTTTGCTAATAGCTGCAGATTAGGCACCAGGTGCTTAACCACTTCCCACCCGGCCAATGCATATATACGGCCGGGTGGGAGCCGTCTACTCCTGATAGGACGTTCAGGAACGTCATTCAGGAGTAGCGGGATCGCGCGCGCGCGTGCCCGCGCAGCGGCGCGATCCCGATGTGCTCGTGTCACCCGGACACGGCACATCTCAGATCGGCAGGAGGGCTCTGTGATTGGCCCTCCTGATCACATGACGGCCGTGTCCAATCACGGCCGTCATGTGATGTAAACAAACAGCCGGTTGCTAGGCAATCGGCTCTCCTCTCCTCACATGGAAGTCACCGCTGAGGAGAGGAGAGCAGAACGCTGCAGCCGGCTGATGATCAGTGAGTATGGGCTGCTTTTTACAGCTTTTTACTCACTGATCATCAGTGTAGTGTAAACACACAACACACCACACAGTACAAACACAGTCCCCACATATGTCCCCAAAACACACATGTCCCCAAAACATACATGTCCCCAAATAATAAAAACACATGTCCCTAATAATAAAAACATGTCCCCCACATATGTCCCACTAAAATCACATGTCCCAATGATTATCTGCACACATATGTACGTGATCACCTGCACACATATGTACATGATCATTTGCGTACATATGTCCGTGATCACACAAACCAATTATTATACACTTAACGGAATTTTTTTTACCAAAAACATGTAGCAGAATACATTTTGGCTTAAATTTATGACAAAATTTGATTTTATTGGATTTCTTTTCAAATAGAAAAAAGAAAATATTGTTTTTTTTCCAAATTTCCGCTTTTTTTGCACTTATATCGCAAAAAAAAAAAAACGGAGTCGTGAATAAATACCACCAAAATAAAGCTCTATTTGTGCGAACAAAATGATAACAATTTCATTTGGGTACAGTGTAGCATGACTGCGCAATTGTCACTGAAAGCGCTAGAGCGCTGAAAGCTGAAAATTGGGCTGGGAAGGAAGGGGGTGAAAGTGCCCTGTATTGTAGTGGTTAAAGAGTAATGTTTCTTTAAATGCTATGTTATAATGAAATAGCTTAGTTAACAAATTAGTGGGATGTTATATTGTTGTTCTTTCACCTGGTGTTGTTCACCTAAAAACATGACATGACTATGTAGTGTGACCGTTGCTTGTCAATGTATGTTTTCACCATTGGGATCAACATTTGTGACACTAGGGTTTGTCTCTCATTTTATGTTGACTTTACTGATCATTTCTTATACATAAAATGAAAAAAGAAAAAAAACAAAACCAGCCTTCTTTTTTACACAGCTAACCTTGGACCAACGCACCTAAAAAACACACAAAGTAAGTCTTAGAAGCTGCTGTAGTGTTTTCAAGCGCTCGCCTACATTTTGCTAGATAGAATTTTTCCCGAATGTGAACACTGCTAAGAAATGTCGCTATGGGGAATTTATAAAACTTGGCCAGCAGAAAGTTGGTTGGTGGGGAAGATGTTTTGCAAAATTTAGCTGGTCTGAAAGACATGTAAGGTACAGTTTCTGTTTTTTTTTTTTTTATTTGTAACGAATACTTGCATATTTTAGACTATGTTTTGAGGTAAGTAATTTGCAAATTTGCACAACTGTAAAAAAAAAACCCACAAAACTGCCTGCTTTCCAGCTTGCACAAGTCTTATAAAGGTTCCCCTTTGTTTTTCAGTTTTCCAGTTTGATTTCTGATGCTTTCTAGAATTTACTAGTTGAGCAAAAATACCCCCTGTATCAGGGTTTGAGATTGCAAACCATGTAAATGGACTAGAAGTAAACTTGACCTTAATCGTACTTCTTCCTAGAAGCTAACTGGACCTTTAATGGTATTTCTTCTTGTGTGATTTCAAGCACAGGCCTTTTCAGCAGCTGCTTTGGCTGAAATCACCATTTAGAAGAAATACCATTAGTTTACTTCTACTCCATTCACAATGTTTTCAATCTTAAGTCCTAATGAAGGAGGCATTTTTGGACCCCTGAAGTGCATTGGATACTCTTTGTGCCTCTGGCTTTTATTGGAATAAAGTCATATGTGAATCTTTTATTATGTGTGTGGTACTTCAATTTACATTTTTGTTTCAAGAGTATTGTTTATATTTATACAGTGCCTTGAAAAAATATTCATACCTCTTGAAATGTTCCACATTTTGTCATGTTACAACCAAAAATGTAAATGTATTTTATTGGAATTTTATGTGATAGACCAACACAAAGCGGCACATAATTGTGAAGTGGAGGAAAATAATAAATGGTTTTCAAACTTTTTTACAAATATGTGAAAAGTGTGGCGTGCATTTATATTCAGCCCCCTTTGCTCTGATAAGTAACATAATGAGTTGCACTCACAAACCATATATCTAAAGAAAAGATTATGAAAAATCACATATGGAACCAAAAAGTGCAAGTGGATGAATAAAAGTGACAAAAAAAAACGAAAAAATGTGATGTATGACATTTAACAAATGAACAGTCCTGAAAAGTAAGTGAATGATTTTAGCAATACAATACAGTGACTTTCTCCTGCGACTTTATAGGACAATGTGAATGCACCACCACATAAAGTGCAAGCTTCCCAGCTGCACAAGCTTAAGAGCTTGTGGCTAATACCCAGCCAGGGCCTTTGCTCCTCCTAGCACCTTCAAAGGTCGGTCAAGCCAGGTACTCCTGGAGGCTGTAGGTGTTATCCTGAATACGCAGTCAAATGTTCAAATCAACGTGCTGGGTTTAGAGGATGCAAACAGATACAAGTTTTAGTCCAACATGATCATCAGAGCACATTATGGACTAAAACTTGTATCTGTTTGCATCCTCGTTTGGCTGCTGATTGAGGATAACACCTACAGCCTCCAGGAGTACCTAGCTTGATCGACCATTGGAGGTGCTGGGAGGATCAAAGGCCCTGGCTGGGTATTAGCCACAATGAGCAGTGAGCAGAGACAGATCTGTCATCCGTCAATTAGCTGAGTTGACGGATGACAGGTCTGTCTCTGCTCACTGTGTAGAGACGGACCTGTTAGATCTCTGTTCTCCTCTATGGCGAGATCAGATGAAAACAGACCGCCTGCCCGTTTTCATCCGATTCGCCAGACGGATGGCAAATAGGACCACCATCCGTCTGGATTTAGCAGAGTGGAGCGGATCGTATGCCAGCGGACATGTCACCACTGACATCCGTTGCTCTTTAGAGATGTATGGAGCGTCTGTTTAGGTCCGTCTGAAAAAACTGACAGGTGGACCTAAATGGTCCACATGTGTGAAAGGGGCCTTAATGAAAATTAAATGTTTTAAGTAGGCAAAAAAAGTATTGGGTTAACCAATGCATCCTGGTGCTGGTTGGAGTATCTAGGCTTCAATGACTTCATCAAGAAATTGTGTAAGTATTCACTCTGTTATACAATCAAAGGTCAGTGAAAACACATTTTCAGTTACAGGTAACAATTAAAGTATAACTAAGGTCAAAAAACTAAATATGCAATATGTAATAAAACCAAGTAGGATGTAAAATATGTCTGCCTTTGTCAACTAAATAAAAGTAAATAAAGCAATGTACCTGCTCCCCCTCCATCTTGTCATCCTCTTATACTGTGGAGTCAACCCAACTTCCTAATTTTTCAAATGTTTCTGTTGTTTCCTTTTGCATTATGTCATTCAAGAGACTACAGCCCAGCATTGTGACATCATGGGGTGGGGGTTGGGGGGGTGCTCCTTCCTTTCCTTATGCACCACCTATGCCCTGCCCATGTCCAGACTCTGCTATTGTCCACTGGACATTGAATCATGGAAACCGTAGTTCCCTGTGGGAGATGCAGATGCTGGCTTAGTGGAAGGCAATAACGTGCTAGCTCTGCAACACTCCTCCCAGCATCACTATCTTAATCCAGCGGCGCAGGCTCAGAGGGCAGGTTACTTACAGCAAGCAATTGCAGGTGTATGCTTAGGTAATCATAATTGTATTTATTAAATTAACATACTGTATATACTCGAGTATAGGTCGATCCGAATATAAGCCGAGGCCCCTAATTTACCACAAAACTGGGAAAACTTATTGACTCGAGTATAAGCCGGGGGTGGGAAATGCAGCAGCTACTGTAAGTGGCAAAGAGGGTCAACAATGCCCATCTGCAGCTGCATGTCTCACTGTGTCTATTGCATGCCTCCCTGTGTCCTGTGCAGATCTGCCTACCTCACTGTGTCCTGTGTATGCCTCCCTGTGTCCTGTGCAGATCTGCCTACCTCACTGTGTCCTGTGTATGACTCCCTGTGTCCTGTGCAGATCTGCCTACCTCACTGTGTCCTGTGTATGCCTCCCTGTGTCCTGTGCAGATCTGCCTACCTCACTGTGTCCTGTGTATACCTCCCTGTGTCCATTGCAGCCTACCTGTGCTAATCTTCATCCTTTGTGTCCTGTGCATGCCTCCGTGTGCCCATCTGCAGCCACCGATCAGCGTGTCATAAAAACATACAGTGGCCATTCCAGTATTCAAAAGCCGCGCCTCCTGTTCGTCTGTGATAGGCAGAACACTCAATTTCCCAGCAGTCAGTTTTCAGCCTGTCACGGACATCCGCTCATCCTCGTCTGAGGTATGAGGATGAGGGGATGTCTGTGATAGGCTGAAAACTGACTGCTGGGAAATTGAGTGTTCTGCCTATCAGACGAGGAGGAGGCGCGGCTTTTAAATACTGGAATGGCCGCTGTATGTTTTTATGACACGCTGGCCACCGTCTGTCTACATGACATGCCTGATCAGGTAGGCAGACGGTGGTGACTCGAGTATAAGCCGAGGGGGGCACTTTCAGCCTAAAAAAAAGGGCTGAAAATCTCGGCTTATACTCGAGTATATACGGTATGTAATTTTCATGAGCTTTGTTAAGAGTTCATTAAAAATATGTAAGCTGCCTTTAGTTTTACTTTAAGAAATATGCCCAGTGAAAAAACACATGCAGCCTGCTACCACTGTAGTGCATGGGAACAGGGACAGGCGGTAAAGAGGTTTCAGGACATCTGCAGAATTGAGATTCTGCAAAGGATAAAAAAGGTAAAACCCTCTTCCCTCCTGTCACCCCCTAATTTCTTCAAGAAGCACATTCAGAAATGGATTGCGGCTAATTTTGAGAGTCCTGACAGTGCTTACAAGCCTTGTCAGCACCACTTCCTATACTTTCCTTATGATGACAGCTAAAGCACATTATCAATATCCTAACTCCCAACTTTTTGAGATGGGAACGAGGGACACCTATTAGCAAAAGTATGTAGGCATAGGGCACATCCCCTGCCACGCCCCCTTAAAGGAGAATTATACAAAAAAAATGATTAGTTAAACCCACAGGTGTTTTTTTTTTTTTTTACCATTACTATTCCTTTATATTGGCTTTTGAAATTTACAAATGCAGAATTTAGAAATTGTATGAAAGGTTTAGCGCTGGGAAACACTTTTTGAAAAATAAAAAGTGCATTTTATAAAAAACTGTATAGATCAGACCAAAATGAGGGACAAATGAGGAACAAAGCGAACAAAGGGACTTTGTTCCACAATAGTGACAGCCTCCTTGAAATTAGGGACAATTTCAGTAAGTGCATGGCTCTGTCTACCTCTGTAAGGTTTTATTACTGTTTCTCCACTAGGGAGATTTCCCCTCACTGAACAGAAAATCAGGAGAAATCTTCCCTGAAAAGACACAGGCGAGTACTTTATATATGCGGCCTCACAGAAGTGGGCTTTTTTTTTTTTGTGGGGGCCCCATATATGCCTACCTCCCTTTGTGCTGGTAGCGCACCACACAGAGACCAGGTTCTCTTACTAACAATTGGGACCTGGGACTGACGGTTCCAGGTCACCTGATCACTGTCATAGTGAACAGTCACTGTGAGCCCTCCCCTGGGTTTCCTTCCCCTTCAGAATGAAGAGAATGATACATTGTATCTTCCTCTTCTAGCAGGAGAGTAATTGTAAACCACCCAATTGTGTAAAAAATAAATACATAAAAATAAGGAAGAAAAAATAACCAGATCGAGGTTGCCAGAGTTATTGTTGGGGTCAGGGTCAAAGGTCAAGTTCAGGGTCAGAGATCATGGTCAGCATATTTTGTGTAGAATTTAAAAAACTTTTTTAAATTGGTGTCAGTGTGTTTTAGGCAGGATAAAAAAAGAATAAAAATGAAAATGCGCACCATTCTTTTTGAGCTGTACTATGGGTACAAACAAAAACTAACATACACATATGTGGTATAAAAAAGTGACAAACCTATAATACCGTGAATACTGTATGTAAGTGCACATCTACTTAATAAATTAACTTAAATATTTTGACACAGTTTTACACTATGTGCGGATGCTTGCTGTTTCTCCTACATGTGTCCGGGAGCTGGAGATTTGCCTGATGTGGTTACCCATATGCCGGGAGCCTGGCTTTTGAGGGTCAATCTCCTTGCATCTAACCTTGGGCCAATCGGATACCCCATTAACCATCCTGAAGTGCGGTTGGAGTGATTTTCTACACTTGCACGGTTGACTCAGTACTTGCAGTGTAATGCCCCGTACACACGATCGGAAAATCCACCGGCAAAAGCCCGATGTGAGCTTTTGGTCGGAAATTCCGACCATGTATGTATGCTCCATCAGACTTTTGCTGACGGAATTTCCGCCAGCAAAAGTTTGAGAGCAGGGTCTCTATTTTTCAGACGGAAAAAGTTCAGATCGGAAATTCCGATTGTCTGTAGCAATTCGGATGCGCAAAATTCCTACACATGCTCGGAAACAATTCGACGCATGTTCGGAAGCATTGAACTTAATTTTCTTGGCTCGTCGTAGTGTTGTATGTCACAGCATTCTTGACGGTCAAAAGTTCAGAGAACTTTTGTGTGACCTTGTGTATGCAAGCCAAGCTTGAGCGGAATTCCATCGGAGAAACCATCCACAATTTTTCAGACGGAAATTCCGGTCGTGTGTATGGGGCATTAGAGTCCACACCATCTGGTAAGTGTGCTGGCTTTACACATTGGTGACGGATCATACACTGATGGTGTTTTAATATTCCATCCTCTGGGCGATATAAATTAAATTTTATGGAATTTACTTTTTCACAACAAGAGTTTAATTCACTGGACTATTGATTTTTTTCTGTTGAACTTCAAATTCAAGAACTTTTTCGTTTTGCTTGATATTATTTTTCATGTTTTTTTTTTATCACTATGGACACTTCACATGTGATTTGAGCTGTCTATGTTAGAATTTTGTAGCACGGGGAGTTATATCTCGGTTACCTCAATTCGTATTATAGGTTTGTCACTTTTTAGCGCTGCACTATTTATGTTTGGTTTTTGCACTATATGTCTAGTGGGGTGCCAGCAGCTTTATATACCCTCTATGCGCAGTTCCACTATATCCCTCTAAATATGTGGTATCCCTTCAATCGTCAGGAGAAGAAGAATTCATTTTGGCTTGTTCTTTGGTGGTAAATTATGATAATAGCAAGAAATATACAGCTAAATTAAATTTTTTTTTTAAACTCTTTTGGGCCAGTTTTTCTTCGATAATAAAAAAAAAAATCAGGAGATTCCCCTTGTCCGTTTCAGTGTGTGCGATATAACCTCACGTTGATCTCTCAGGCACTCTTGTGTATTTATTTTCCCTACTCATATTTCTGAATTTACAATTGTCCACTGATAGAAATCATGTTGTTATTAGTGTAGAAAAACATCACAGACCAATGTGAATTCTTGGCCGAAAGCCATTTAAAAAGCTAAATGAGATGGATATTTTTCAAGGCAGGTTTTCAAGTCAGGTTGAATATTGCACTACAATAAAATAATAATAATGCACTTAGGGATGTTGAAAAAATATTTGCTACTTAAAGCTGAACTCAATGAAACAGCTAAATATGGAGCTAAATATAATTTACTGAATATGTGTGAACTATACACCATGAACACCGTATAATTATTTAGAATAAAAAGAATAAGCTATGCGCTGACTGAAACCCAACCATCACTAATTGGGGCACATAGGAGGGCCAGGAGAGTGGTGGGGTATATACCAGGTAAAACAGATGCAGCTCCTCTCAAATTAGAGCTTGAGATCCTAATGCATATAAAAGTATGAACACAAGAGGGCACCTCCATCTAGGTGTAGCGATTTATTAAAAAGAGCATAAAAGACAATAAAAATGCACTCACTAGATAAACGTAATTCAAGGCTTGTCATAGACCCATACAATGCCTTGCGAAAGTATTCGGCCCCCTTGAACTTTTCAACCTTTTGCCACATTTCAGGCTTCAAACATAAAGATATAACATTTTTATTTTTTGTGAAGAATCACCAACAAGTGGGACACAATTGTGAAGTGGAACTAAATCTATTGGATTTTTGAAACTTTTTTAACTATTAAAAAAATGAAAAGTGGGGCGTGCAAAATTATTCGGGCCCCCTTGCGTTAATACTTTGTAGAGCCACCTTTTGCTGCGATTACAGCTGCAAGTCGCTTGGGGTATGTCTCTATCAGTTTTGCACATTAAGAGACTGAAATTCTTGCCCATTCTTCCTTGCAAAACAGCTCGAGCTCAGTGAGGTTGGATGGAGAGCGTTTGTGAACAGCAGTTTTCAGCTCTTTCCACAGATTCTCGATTGGATTCAGGTCTGGACTTTGACTTGGCCATTCTAACACCTGGATACGTTTATTTGTGAACCATTCCTGTGTAGATTTTGCTGTATGTTTGGAATCATTGTCTTGTTGGAAGATAAATCTCCATCCCAGTTTCAGGTCTTTTGCAGACTCCAACAGGTTTTCATCCAGAATGGTCCTGTATTTGGCTGCATCCATCTTCCCCTCAATTTTAACCATCTTCCCTGTCCCTGCTGAAGAAAAGCAGGCCCAAACCATGATGCTGCCACCACCATGTTTGACAGTGGGGATGGTGTGTTGAGGGTGATGAGCTGTGTTGCTTTTACGCCAAACATATCGTTTTGCATTGTGGGCAAAAAGTTGGATTTTGGTTTTATCTGACCAGAGCATCTTCTTCCACATGTTTGGTGTGTCTCCCAGGTGGCTTGTGGCAAACTTTAGACAAGACTTTTTATGGATATCTTTGAGAAATGGCTTTCTTCTTGCCACTCTTCCATAAAGGCCAGATTTGTGCAGTGTAAGACTGATTGTTGTCCTATGGACAGACTCTCCCACCTCAGCTGTAGTTCTCTGCAGTTCATCCAGAGTGATCATGGGCCTCTTGGCTGCATCTCTGATCAGTCTTCTCCTTGTCTGAGCTGAAAGTTTAGAGGGACGGCCAGGTCTTGGTAGATTTGCAGTGGTCTGATACTCCCATTTCAAAATGATCGCTTGCACAGTGCTCCTTGGGATGTTTAAAGCTTGGGAAGGACGCTCTATGCTGATTTGCACTACACGAGTTCGCTGCTTGTTGGATATAAGCTGTTTTAAAGAGACCTCTTTTGCGAGTACCCTATGTTTATTGTTAATAAAATTGGATACATTTTAAAAACCTGCTACACTATGGTATTGCTCTTTCTAATTAATATGGGTTCTATGGAGACATACTAAAGGAGGAGAGTGGAGTTGGAGAGAGGAGCCTTAAAGGGACCCGCACCTGTGTTGTGACCGTCTCCTTGCCATAACTGATTCTATAAAGAAAGTGAAGGAGAAGTGTGGATCCAGAAAGAGGAGCCTTAAAGGGAGCCTCATTTATCGGTTGTCACAGAAAAGCACGTGCATTTTAAGAGATGATTTTTTCCTCTTTTTTGAATTTTGGTTTTTACTTTCCTTTTTTGTACACACACCCTGTTTTTTACTAGCTCTGTAGTGTGTTTATAAATTTGCTTTATAGTTTGCTTTATAGTTTTTTAATTAATTCATATTTTTTATTATGAATTGTTTTTTGGGTTTTTATATATACTTTTAATATACTAGACCCTTTTCAGCTTTGGGGTCAGCGTATTGGACTATTTACACCTACCACTGAAGTTTCATACGCACAATTTGTCTCTGAAATGCGTTCACTTTTTTTTTTTAAACATTTGATATTTTCCATATAAAACTTGCACTTCATGTGATTTCGATTCTGAATTTGATATATAACATTTTACACTAATATTTTTTGATTATCTAACACCATTGTGTGTTAGCACCTCTGCAGTGTTCATAGATTTTCATAGTGCACTTTATATTTTATTTGTTCTGGCACCCTATTTATGATATTTTTTCAACTTTTTTCTACTTATACCCACACTGCAATCAATAATAATATCAGGCCATACATAATCATCAAGAGTGTATTGTACACCCAAATATTGTATTCGTCCTGTGTACCATTTGAGAGTCACTTTATATTTAATTAGAGTAGAAGATGTAACAGCCTCTCTCTTACAATCAAATAAGAATAGCGCGACATCAACTTTTCCCATAAGCTTTATTCTATTGGACACGGTTTGGTCCATATAGGTGTACTCAGCTATTCATATAAATAGCCCTTACTAGGAGTAGCGCAGGAATAATCATTTATTATTTTACATCTACTTTGATCTACTTTTTTTCTAGTGAGTGCATTTATATTGTCTTTTATGATTTTCTAATAAATCGCTACACCTAAATGGAGGCACCCTCTTGTGTTTATTTTTGTTTATGTCATTATTTAGGCCTCCCTTCTTTAGGACCCCTTCACACGGGTGCCTCCATGTAACGGACTCCACTTGCTCAGCAGGGGATTGTTCTGCTGATCCTGCGTTGAGCAGGCAGATGACAGGTCTGTGTCTGCTCCGCTGTGCAGAGCAGACACAGGCACAGTCCTGCTCTCCTCTATGGAAATCTGATGGAAAGGGATGGGTGTCAGAGGACAAGTGTACACTGATATCTGCTACTCCATAGAGGAGACTGCAGGGTCCTATTCGATATACCTGAAAAACTGACAGGCAGATCTGATCGGATAGCCCATGTAAAAGGGCCCTTACATGGGAGATTATACACCGATCAGCCATAACTTTATGACCACTGAGAGGTTAAATAATTAACATTTGTTATCTTGTTACAATGGCAGCCGCAAGGCAGCCAGTAAGAATGTTGTCCCCAAAGTTTTTTGTCTCTTGAAAGCAGAAAAAATGGACATTGCAGTTTGTTGCATATGATGCTGCATAGCTGCAGACCAATTGTAATGCCCATGTTGAACCATTTCCACAGCCAAAAGCACCTTCAATGGGCATATGAGCATCACAACTGGACAACAGGTAGCAAACATAAAATGTACAAAACCCAAGAACAAAACCTTGAAAAGGCATTTTAAAACATCAATTATTATTAACCAGTGTTATTAAAAGTAGTAATTATTATTACTACTATTATTAACTAACTATTATTAATAGGACATGCATATACAAAAAAAGAATTAAAGGGTCCATAACCTTTATCATAAAGCTGCCTATGCAGGTTAGGGGCACTTGTAGATGAAAACAAACTGTGCAACATGGACCAAAGTCGGATAATGCCCTTGATATAGGTGTAGGCCATTTAGGTATATCCTAAAGCCTGACTGAAAAACTCCCATTATCTTGTCCTGCTTTGTTGCTAGGATATTGCTAAGACACTCCCAGGCAATTTAGACCCCTTTAAATGCGCTCTCTCTTCCCTGTCCTCATTAGCTCTGAATTCAGGTCATGCTGAAATGGAGGAGATAGTGGTTACACAAGTGCAGGGGTTTGAGAGCTCACTCCTGTGATGGTAGGTGTGGGTAGTAATGGCTGGGAGTGTCTTAGCAACGTCTTGGCAACAAGGCAAGAAGGCGATGGTGCTATCACTGGGAGTTTTTCTGGCCAGGCTTTGGATAGTACAGTGATGGCGAACCTTGGCACTCCAGATGTTTTGGAACTACATTTCCCATGATACTCCACTACACTGCAGAGTGCAAGAGCATCATGGGAAATGTAGTTCAAAAACATCTGGAGTGCCAAGGTTCGCCATCACTGGGATAGTAGGTAAATGGCCTACATCAATAGCAAGGCCATCATCCAACTTTAGTCAAAGCTGCACAGTTTGTATTTATCTACAAATGCCTCTTACCTGCATAGGCAGTTTTTGGTAAAGGTAAACTACGAAAATAAGATAACCAAATTAGAGTAAAACCTGGCAATTTATTTTAATTTTTTGGTTTGTTCTACATCCAAAATACACCATGGAAATTAGTAACGGTTTTCAGAAGACTAGTGCAATATTTAACATTTTAGTCAGCTGTTACAAATTAATATCTGAGATTCCAGATTTTATTTTGTTTTATTTTATTTTTCATTTTGTATCATTAACAAGACAAGCTGTTTAATTGGCAAGAACCCAGCTTCTGTACTGGCACAGACAATCCTTAATTGGTTATTTATTGGATTGGTTTAAAGAAATGTATAATTCGAAAGACAGAAAAACTGTTTTGTACTGTGCCTTGAAAAAGTATTCATACCTCTTGACATTTTCCACAATTTGTCATGTTACAACCAAAAACGTAAATGTATTTTATTGGGTTTTTATGTGACAGACCAACAGAAAGTGGAACATCATTGTGAAGTTGAAGGAAAATTATAAATGGTTGTTCAACATTTTTTACTAATAAATATGTGAAAAGTGTGGTGTGCATTTGTATTCAGCCCCCTTTATTTTGATACGCCTAACTAAAATCTGGTGTGTGTAATTTAATCTCACCATAAATACAGCTGTTCTGTGAAGCCCTCAGAGGATTATTAGAGAACCTTAGTGAACAAATAGCATCATGAAGGCCAATGAACACACCAGACAGGTCAGGGATAAAGTTGTGGAGAAGTTTAACCCTTTCATGACTAAGCCTATTTTTGGAATTTGGTGTTTACAAGTTAAAATCCATATTTTTTGCTAGAAAATTACTTGGAACCCCAAAACATTATATATATTTTTTTAGCAGAGGCTCTAGAGAATAAAACGGCGATTGTTGCAATATTTTATGTCACACGGTATTTGCGCAGTGGTGTTTTAAACGCAACTTTTTGGGAAAAGGGACACTTTCATGAATAAAAAAAAACAAAACAGTAAAATTAGCCCAATTTTTTTGCGAAATGTGAAAGATAATGTTACGCCGAGTAAATAGATACCAAACATGTCACACTTTATAATTGCGCGCACTTGTAGATTGACGACAAAGTACGGTACCTAAAAATCTCAATAGGCGACGCTTTAAAAATTTTTTTACGGTTACCAGGTTAGCGTTACAGAGGAGGTCTAGTGCTAGAATTATTGCTCTCGCTCTGACGATCGCGGCGATACCTCACATGTGTGATTTGAACACCGTTTACATACACGGGCGCGACTTCCGTATGCGTTTTCTTTGCTTCGCGAGCTCGCGGGGACGGCGGGCGCTTTGAAAATGTTTTTTTTTATTTTTTTATTTATTTTATTTATTTTTAAATGACTAAATTGTTTAAAAAAAAAAAAAAAAAATTTGATCACTTTTATTGCTGTCACAAGGAATGTAAACATCCCTTGTGACAGTAATAGGTGGTGACAGGTACTCTTTATGGAGGGATCGGGGGTCTAAAAGACCCCCCACCCCTCCTTTACACTTCAATGTATTCAGATCGCCGAAAACGGCGATTCTGAATACCGGATATTTTTTTAAAACCGGCGCCATTGGCAGCCGAGTAAACGGGAAGTGACGTCATGATGTCGCTTCCGTGTTTACGATGAGGAGACTGGAACGAAGCCGATTACGGCTTCGTTCCAGTTCCTCCCCAGCAGCCAGAGCCGACGGATCTCTAATCGGTGCTCCCGATCGAGCGGGAGCACCGGTAACAGCGGCGAGAGGCGGCGGGAGGGGGGGACGTCCCCTCCCGCTCCTCCGGCATAACAGCCGAGCGGCTTTTAGCCGCATCGGTTGTTATGCCTGGATAGCCAATCGCCTGCTGTAAAAAACGGTACCAGGATGATGCCTGCAGGTGCGGGCATCATCCCGGTATAACCCCCGGAAGCCGAGTACGCAGATGTGCGTACGCTCGGCGGGAAAGGGTTAAAGCAGGGTTAGGTTATAAAAAAAGATCCCAACCTTTTGAACATCTCACGGAGCACTGTTCAATCCATCATCCGAAATTGGAAATATGGCACAATTGAAAACCTACCAAGACATGGCTGTCCACCTAAACTGACAGGCCAGGCAAGGAGAGCATTAACCAGAGAAGCAGCCAAGAGGCCCATGGTAACTCTGGAGGAGCTGCAGAGATCCACAGCTCAGGTGGGAGAATCTGTCCACAGGACAGCTATTAGTTGTGCACCTCACAAATCTGACCTTTATGGAAGAGTGGCAAGAAGAAAGCCATTGGTCAAAGAAAGCCATAAGAAGTCCCATTTTCAGTTTGCAAGAAGCCATGGTGGGGACACAGCAAACGTGGAAGAAGGTGCTCTGGTCAGATGAGACCAAAATGGACCTTTTTGGCCTAAAAGCAAAACTTTTTTTTTTCTTTTTCTTTTCTTTTCTTTGCAAAGTCCAAACCTAAATCCAATTGAGAATATTGAAAGACTTGAATGGGAAGACTTGAAAATTGCTGTTCAGACGCTCTCCATCCAAACTGACAGAGCTTGAGCTATTTTATTGGAAGAATGGGCAAAAATGTCGCTCTCTCTAGATGTGCAAAGCTGGTAGAGACATAACCAAAAAGACTTGCATCTGTAATTGCCTTGAAAGGTGGTTCTACAAAGTATTGAGGAGGGCTGAATACAAACGCACGCCACACTTTTCACATATTTATTTGTAAAAAAAATTGGAAAACCATTTATCATTTTCCTTCCACTTCACAATTATGTGCCACTTTGTGTTGATCTATTACATAAAATCTCAGTAAAATACGTTTACATTTTTGGTTGTAACATGACAAAATGTGGAAAATTTCAAGGGGTATGAATACTTTTTCAAGGCGCTGTACTTGTTCTGGGCCTTGCGTTCTTTGACCTAAAATTCAAGCACTTTTTTTAACCTCTGCAGAAATTAAGCTTTTGTAAGCTCGAATCCCAAGCAGATGTTGGGTATAAATCCTGTTCATGTTTTGTAACACAGGTCATTTGAGGTGTTATTTCAATTCTCTATTTCTGAGTCATATACTATTTTAATTGTTCAGTGCTGTAGAGGTGCTGTCTATTGTAACAAACCAAATTCCTTGTTTGTTTCATAGAGAACAAAAACGTGTTACTCTGAGAAACAACTTTCATTCTCCCTGCATGTTTGGTTCCAGTATTCATAAATTTGCATTTATAGTATTAGGATGCACTATATTGACAAACACCTGTGGACACCCCAGATACCAAAGATAACTTGCCACAAATTTATGGTGATGTTGAATTGTAAAAATTCTGTTAACTTGCTGCACATTTTCACTGGCTAGGTGTACACTTGCAAAGCACTTGAAGCACAAGTTCTAATTTGTAGCAAATTGCGTGGCAAGTCTCTAGCAAGAGCAAAGTTGCAGTGGTGAGTCTACAGCAAGAACTCTCAGCCACGGTGACCCCTGTGGTGGGATTACTATTGCACAACATAACTGAACCAGAACTTGTAGGAGACATGCAGTATGTTTGCAAAGAAAGTTGATCTGGAATCTTGCAATGCAGACTTGCTGCAATATTATATGTACATTCCATATAAACACATTCTATTCATTGAATAGCTGACCTGGAACAAATATTCTGATAAGTTTTGAACGTTTTCCTTCTTTTTTTTTTTTCTGATTAGCAGACCTGATCTGCATACTCATGAAGAAGCAAGGGCTGGATTTATAGTCCTGCCTCTCTCAGCTGTCTTCTGTGCCCCTTCACCCTGGCATTCAACTGGCTAACCTTAGTTGAATTTCCAAAACTGGATCCTGTAGGTACTTGGCCTTTGGTGCCCAAAACAGCACCCCTCTAGGAACAACCCTTCTAAAAAGAACATTTCTTTGTTTTACTGGTTCTAACCCAGCTTAGGATATTGCAACATTGTGTAAATAAGCTTATAGGAGGGGACTGTATTTCTGTGGACTATTTGATAAATCTGGTAGCTCTGCAGGGAAAAGCCACTTCTTTTGCTCTGCCATTTATAGCAGCTATAGGCAGCCTGTGAGAGGTAGAGATCTACCCGATCAACAGGAAATAGATCAACGATCACTGGGATAGAAAGATATTAACTAGCCAGACATGACTAAATAGTAATGAAAACTTAAAAAAATATAATAAAACAAATGTCACTCTAAAAATATAAACTTGGCCTAACTTACAAGTGAACAGTGTCAGTCAATAAAGCAGTGGACAATGTCAGGGCAGTGGACAGTTTGTGGGCAGTGTCAGTATGGCAGTGGATGGTGCCATTAGCGCAGTGGATGGTGTCAGTAGAGCATCAGATTGGTGTCAGTAAGGCAGAGGTTGGTGACAGTAGGGCAGTGGACTGTGTCAGTTTTTATTAAAATTTTTTTACAAAATTATTAGAAGCCCCGTTGGGGGGATTTGGTGAAATATCAGGGGTCATAACAGACCCCTGATATCTCATGTTTGAGACAGAGAAAGGGACTGAGGACAGAGATTCCCCAGTCCCTTTCTCTGCAGCCTCTGCTGCAGTGGACAGTGACTGAATGGGAAGTGCTCTTTGCTGAGTATCTTCCTGTTCCTTCACAAACTGAAGCATAGTAAATACAGCTCCT
Source organism: Lithobates pipiens (assembly GCF_037356315.1). Taxonomy (NCBI): domain Eukaryota; kingdom Metazoa; phylum Chordata; class Amphibia; order Anura; family Ranidae; genus Lithobates; species Lithobates pipiens. Next base: position 64,641,795 of record NW_027507791.1, read on the forward strand.
CGCCCCCCTCTCCTTCCTGAAAAGAACCCCTGCAGCAGCCAATGGGAGAGGAGATAGGGGAATCCGGCATGACTGGGGGTGGGTGGGATGGGGGTTTTGTGCAAGGGAGTACATAGGGTAGTGGGGCAACAGAAGTAAGAGGAGCCTGAAGAGGAAGGGTGGTGGGGGTGACAATCCCTGCAGCTGCAAAATGCTGGTAGGAGGTAGAGGCGGTAAAGCAGGCATTCAGCTGCTGCGGGGAGGAAAATACAGTTGGTTGGTTCCACTAAATACCTCCCTTGCAGCCCCTCCTCTACAGGTTCTGCAGTCGGCAGCCAAGGCACACAATCTGCTCGTCACCTGCCAGGGTTTGATGGGTTGCAAACCCCTGGTCTATAGGCACAGTCCTACTGTGCCTAAACGTATATCTGGGCCTAATGCAACAGGACATCTTAGTCTCCGGAGACTCTCCAAGGCTAGGGCTGCAATGATAAGAAACGGTCTGGCCACTATACATGATGAAACTTTGAACCAATGAATGGAAAATTTGGTAAATTATTCTTTGACTCTGCTGGGTAAAGCCTTGGGGATGAAGTGGCTGTCTTGGCTGTTCGAGGTAGAGCTGAAGATTGGATTCACCAGGTTAAAGGTGGTTCGTTCCCTGCTTGAGTAACAGATAAACTTTGTAGTTATTTAAAAAGGTTTTAGTCATTTTGAAAAAGCTTGTACTTTTTGTCTTTGTTTTCACTTTTTTTGCAGGATGGACAAAATTTGCCCGGTTAACTCGAGCTTTAACAAACAGCCGCAGTGTTCTACAGCAGCTGACTCCTATGAACAAAACAGAAGTGGTCCACAAACATTCCAGATTAGCAGAGGTGAGAGGCTCTTGATTTTTTTAAAATCAAACAATATATGACATGGAAAGGGGAAATGGGAAAATATTTTTTCACTCTGCTGGTGCCCTATTGATAGAAGTCTAAATGAGGGAGTAGGGAAGAGGCATTGTGTTAGCAATATCGTAAGTAAGCGGATATAGTTATTTCAGATTTTTGCCCAGTGGCTGTGGTGATCTAGATGTTGAACCCACAACCCCCACAGCATCAGTAGACATAATCAGCATGCAAGTTGAAGAACTTTAAGTGGGGTCACAAAACATTTGGGGTATATGAATTTTTCTATTTAAAATTTTGTAGTTCTCAACTACTGAGAAATGCGTTTGTAGATATTATATAGTAACATTAGCCTCACTCAGATAAGGGCCAGGAAACTAATACATTTTTGGAAAGGCTATTTACAGGTATACTTGGAGCATCTGAATAATCTCAATCAGGGCCGTCTTTAATATTGATTGGACCCTGGGAAAAAATTTTCTTGGGGGGGCCCCCCCCATGCAATTTCACTTTCCACCTGCTCTGAGACATACAATAAATAGCAGCTAGGCTTAAAATCAGTTTACTGTATCAGATCAGGCAGCAATTGCGATTGGTTGTCAATGGTTACAGAATATCATTACTGGTTAATGACTGGTTGCTAGAGGTTACAGCACACATTATGGCTCACTGATTAGTTGCTAGAGGTTACAGCAAATGATTTCTGCTTGTTAATTGGTTACTAGATTTTACTGTACAGTTATACTGCTCACTGATTTGTTACTAGAGGTTGCAGCACATCATCTCCTCACTGCAGGGGAGCATAATATACATATGAATGCCACCTTTACTTGCATATCAATGCTGCCAGCTGCAGCCATTTACATGTGAATGCCAGTTATTTACATGTAAACACAGGGTCTGCAGGTGAGTCATCTGTACACAACAATAGGGCAGAGCTGGGCAGCATTAGTACCAACATTTCACACTGAGATATCGGGACACAGAACAGGATTAAAACTTCAAGGGACAAGGGAATTTAAACTGGGATAGTTGGCAAGTATGAGGCAGCTGCTTTGGGCCCCACAACAATCACAGGGCCCATGGCAGCTGCCCCTTTTGCCCCGCCTTAAAGAGGGCCCTTATCTCAATACTACCTTAAACCTACCTACCTGGAACTATACCTACAGAAGCAGGCAGGCTCTATATTGTGGAAAAAACATTCTGTCTCTTCTGCTAAAAAACAAACTTACCTGCCTGATTGCAATCTTCTTTTGAATATACACTGAGCAGTTCAGTATTCATTCTCTGGGCACCACAGTGGTGCCAGAATTAACACACATTTCACAGCACCCCGAAAAAGCTGAGAAGATGTCAACACAACGTGAGGGATCTAATGCATGTCTCATTGCTGGAATAATAGCTCTATAAGGTTGGAGAATGCGCTGGACTGACTCTCTGTTGTAAGTCTGAGTGGGTGATGGTGAAGGCGGGCTGGGGGAGTTCGCTCCTGATAATTCTGGCCCAACTTGACAGAAGGGTGGCGGTGAGTCCTTTTGAGGGTATTGGAATGCTACCTTCTGGTACGGCCTTAAGGTAATTTCAGTAAGTACTTGTGAGGGTAGGTAAAAGGAGCGCCCGATATCCAGTTAGAAACAAAATAAAGGTAAATAGGTAGTTGTTTTATTGACAGTAGCAAAACATAATAAAGCCAACGTGTTTCGGGGGAACAAAGACTCTTTCTTCTTCAAGGCTACCCGAGATGAAAAGATAAAAACATACAGAAACATATATGTATATAGCATGATGTACATAAAACAGTAAAGGTTACAAGATAAAAACTCACATATATGTCCTATATATCAGAACATTGTATAAAGGGGTAGAGCTGTATTTAACAAGCATACAGTATACATATTTAGCATTTTATTTAAAAATTTATAAAAACTGATAAAAAGAGCAGAAAGGAAGGAGAAGCAGAATTTTGGCGTTAATAAAAGAAGCTTCCTTAAAAAGTGGTGTCATTATATCACCAATGAAAATGATTGATTGTGACCCAATATCCAGCCCCCCCTTAGATGTCCGCAGCCAGCAGGGAGCTTCAAGACACCTGCATCGATGGACTGAAGGTGAGTATAGCTCCACTTTAATGTGTAAGTAAACCCCTCTATGGTTTTCAGCCAAGGAAGCTGCCATCTTTGCCTCTTTTAATCTACAACTGCCATGATGCTGCACATGTGATCAGTTTAGACACCAGCCATTGGATGGCTTTACAGTTTGGTTGAGAGCACAACCCAATGGTAGTGTTACATTTCAATCACATGCCGGAAATGAAATAGTTTTACTTCCTCTTTAAATAGGATGGGCTTACTTCCTCTTTAAATAGGTTCCTAAAGCTCACAATACACTGATAGAAATTCTGCTGGTTCAGCAGGGACCAGCCGAGTTCTGATGAGTGTGTGACAGTACCCTCTCAAGAATTTTTGATCGTTTGATTGGATTCTGTTGAAGGGACGTGTTGTATATTAATTATATTGACTCTATCAAGGAACAATAAGGAAATTCTAAAGAAAATATCAGCACAACATAGACACATATAGCTTAAAAGTGTTATGCTGATTCTGTTTGCTAATTTTGCACCTAATCTGAAGCTTTGGAAAATTGAGTATCTTATTTCTGCATGTGTATGCCCTTTATCCGTGTGTGGCGGTCCCCTCTTGACAGTAGTTGATCATATAAGTTGTACCTGCTTATCTGCAGTCTTCTCATCTTTACAGCTGTTCAAAGTCCAGATTTTATATAGCTTGTCTGAGATTTCAAAAAGAAGGGGGGAACGTGGAAGTTACACTCTGCCATGTCCCTTCACGCAGCACACAGGAACATAGCTGCAGCTGTCAATCACAGGCTGTGTGCTGGAGCTTCCTCCCATCACCTTTTTTTTCTTGGTGTCAGGAAAGCCTGTCAGAAGTGACTTGTGCAGATAGTAGAGGAAGGGGGCAGCAGAAAGAAATTACACTTTGAGCTTTGGATTGGGTTGAGTACACACTATAGAGGGATATGCTTTGTTCATATTTCATATTTCAACCACTTTGTCTACCCTCACATCCACAAACCATTCGTGCCATAATTAGGCAAAATTATTTGAAAATATTCAACAACCGAGAAAATGTCAGGATCCCAGCAATCAAGACTTCCTTTCTCTGTTGCGCAAGAAGCCAACATACTGATCCTACTGGAAGTAACACAAGCAGTAATGCAAGTGCAATGTCTGTATATCATGAACTGATTTTGTTACTGGCTCCTCTGTTCTATACAATAAAGTATTAACGTATTCCTTGAATACTTATTTTATATATTAATATACATGAAAGTCCTTTTGTAGTGGCTTTCGCATTCTCTCTTGCTGTACAGGATAACTTTAATATCTGTGTTGCGTTAATGATATTATTTCCACATTCTTCTATGGGTTTTTGATGTATCAAGGGTGCCAGTGGGAAATGTTTCACTGAATGTTTGATGTTTTTTCACTTTGCTGAATCCTACCTGTATATGTGAATGGTATTAATGTGAACTAATACTCACTGAGAGGACACCCCAAAGGTACGACTGCTGTCTGTACACATAGCTGTGTCTTCAAATCTCCTTTAACAATTAAAAAGTATGAACATCCTGCACTGCGCACAATACATGCATTAAAGATTTAAGAAGTTAATTAGTACAAAGACTTATTCAACTTTGTAATGACGCCAATTTACCCTCTGTGTTATAATCTATGTCTTCATGGGTGTGGATAGCCGCCAAAATCCAACAAAGACCAGACCTTTTTCTGACATTTGTTGCTTACAACAAGTAAACATTTTTTATTTTTTACTAGATAATTACAGTGGTGTGAAAAAGTGTTTGCCCCCTTCCTCATTTCCTGTTCCTTTGCATGTTTGTCACACTTAAGTGTTTCGGAACATCAAACCAATTTAAACAATAGTCAAGGACAACACAAGTAAACACAAAATGCAATTTGTAAATGAAGGTGTTTATTATTAAAGGTGAAAAAAAATCCAAACCATCATGGCCCTGTGTGAAAAAGTGATTGCCCCCTAAACCTAATAACTGGTTGGGCCACTCTTAGCAGCAACAACTGCAACCAAGCGTTTGCGATAACGTGCAATGAGGCTTTTACAGCGTCCTGGAGGAATTTTGGCCCACTCATCTTTGCAGAATTGTCCTAATTCAGTTACATTAGAGGGTTTTCGAGCATGAACGGCCTTTTTAAGGTCATACCACAACATCTCAATAGGATTCAGGTCAGGACTTTGGCTAGGCCACTCCAAAGTCTTCATTTTGTTTTTCTTCAGCCATTCGGTGGTGGACTTGCTGGTGTGTTTAGGATCATTGTCCTGCTGCAGAACCCAAGTTCGTTTCAGCTTGAGTACACGAACAGATGGTCGGACATTCTCCTTCAGGATCTCTTGGTAGACAGCAGAATTCATAGTTCCTTTTATCCCGGCAAGTCTTCCAGGTCCTGAAGCAGCAAAACAGCCCCAGACCATCACACTACCACCACCATATTTTACTGTTGGTATAATGTTCTTTTTATGAAATGCAGTGTTCCTTCTACGCCAGATATACTTGGACACACACCTTCCAAAGAGTTCCACTTTTGTCTCATCGGTCCACAGAATGTTGTCCCAAAAGTCTTGGGGATCATCAAGATGTGCTGTGAAGAAATTGAGACGAGCTTTGATGTTCTTTTTGCTCAGCAGTGGTTTTCTCCTTGGAACTCTGCCATGCAGGCCATTTTTGCCCAGTCTTTTCCTGATGGTGGAGGCATGAACGCTGACCTTAACTGAGGCAAGTGAGGCCTGCAGTTCCTTGGACGTTGTTGTGGGGTCTTTTGTGACCTCTTGGATGAGTCCTCGCTGCGCTCTTGGGGTAATTTTGGGCGGCCGGCCACTCCTGGGAAGGTTCACCACTGTTCCATGTCTTCGCCATTTGTGGATAATGGCTCTCACTGTGGTTCGCTGGATTCCCAAAGCTTTGGAAATGGCTTTATAACCCTTTCCAGACTGATAGATCTCAATTACTTTCTTTCTCAATTGTTCCTGAATTTCTTTGGGTCTTGGCATGATGTGTAGCTTTTAAGGATCTTCTGGTGGACCTTACTGTGTCAAGCAGCTCCTATTTAAGTGATGCCTTGATTGTGAACAGGTGTGGCAATAATCAGGCCTGGGTGTGGCTAGAGAAATTGAACTCAGGTGTGGACAACCACAGTTATAGTATGTTTTAACAAGAGGGGCAATCACTTTTTCACACAGGGCCATGATGGTTTGGATTTTTTTTCACCTTTAATAATAAACACCTTCATTTACAAATTGCATTTTGTGTTTACTTGTGTTGTCCTTGACTATTGTTTAAATTGGTTTGATGTTCCGAAACACTTAAGTGTGACAAACATGCAAAGGATCAGGAAATGAGGAAGGGGGCAAACACTTTTTCACACCACTGTACTTAGAGCCCCCAAACATTATATATATATATATATATATATATATATATATATATATATATATATATACCGTATATACTCGAGTATAAGCCGAGATTTTCAGCCTCTTTTTTGAGGCTGAAAGTGCCCCCCTCGGCTTATACTCGAGTCATCGCTGTCTGCCCGCTCGATCAGCGTGTCGAGCAGACAGACAGCGGCCATTCTATAATTCAAAAGCCGCGCCTCCGGCTCCGCCTTCGCCTGTGATAGGCGGAACACTGAATTTCCCAGCAGCCTGTGTTCCGCCTATCACGGACATCGTCTCATCCTCGTACTACGGACGAGGATGATACGATGTCCGTGATAGGCGGAACACAGGCTGCTGGGAAATTCAGTGTTCCGCCTATCACAGGCGAAGGCGGAGGCGCGGCTTTTGAATTTTACAATGGCCGCCGAGGCGCCGACGAAGAGGGCACGGGACGGAGGCAAGGCAAGGCAAGGCACGGCACGGGACGGGACGGGACGGAGGCAAGGCAAGGCACGACACGGGACGGAGGCAAGGCACGGCACGGGACGGAGGCAAGGAGGCAAGGCACGGGACGGAGGCTCAGGACAAAGGCTCGGGACACAGGTAGGCTGGACACACACACACACACACACACACACACACACACACACACACACACACACACACACACGGATGGATGGAGACACACACACACACAGGGATGGATGGATACACACACACACAGGGATGGATGGATGGATGGAGACACACACACACAGGGATGGATGGATGGAGACACACACACACAGGGATGGATGGATGGATGGATGGAGACACACACACACAGGGATGGATGGATGGATGGACACACACACACACAGGGATGGATGGACGGACACACAGGGATGGACGGACACACAGGGATGGACGGACACACAGGGATGGACGGACACACACACAGGGATGGACAGGCATGTCTCACCCTCGGCTTATACACGAGTCAATAAGTTTGCCAGTTTTTTTGGGGGTAAATTGGGGGCCTCGGCTTATATTCGGGTCGGCCTATACTCGAGTATATACGGTATATATATATATATATATATATATATATATATAATTTGTTATTTATTTAGCAGAGTACCTAGAGAATAAAATGGTGTCCATTGCAAAGTTTTGTCACACTGTACTTGTGCAGCTGTCTTTCAAATGCAATCTTTTGAAAAAATACACTAATGAATAAAAAATTTAAAAAATGAAAGTTAGCCCAATTTTTTGTATACTGTGAAAGATGATATTACGCTCAGTAAATAGATACCTAACATGTCATGCTTTAAAATTGCACACGCCCGTGGAGTGGTGACAAACTATGACAAATTTTACAGTGGGTTTTACAGGTCACTTGTTTCAAATTACAGAGCTCTTGTGCTAGAATTATTTCTCTCACTGTAACAATCGCAGCGATACTTCACATGTTTGGTTTGAACACCATTTACATATGCGGGCTTGACTTATGTGATCACTTCTGCACGGGGTGGGTTGCTTTAATTATATATAATACTGTCCCTTTAATTTTTTTTTGTAAACATCCCTTATAATAGCAATAAGCATGACCGGTCCTTTTATTTTTTTTTATTTTTTTTAAGAGCTATGGGTTTAAAAATAACCCAGATCAGATTTATCTTTTTAAATAGCAAAAAAATAAAAAATAAAAAAGACAATTTGAAAAAAAAATCCTTTGTCTGCCCGAAAACAGGAAGTGACGTCAGACGTTGCTCCGGTCCTCCAAAGGCATAGAGCCGGGAGGGTGCTATCTTGCCCTCATTCAACTTCCTGCCTAGCCATCACCCGCAGCCATATCAGTACCAGGCTTACCAACGGCTCCAGTAAGCTTAGAAAACCACCAGAAAGTGCCGGGGGCACCTTTCCCACCACGTATCCCATGAAGAATCCTCATCTGGGATCAGCCGCTGTGTCTCCTGTGATAGAGGGTGGCTGTGTGGCTGCATGGGAATCAGAGTGGCTCCACTGGGCTGACAGACGGGCAGGGAAATCTAAGGGAGAAAATGTAACCAGGCTGGAATGCACGCCAGTGTTGGTGTGGACACATGACGGACGTCGAGGCCTGGTAATGTTTCAGAGCAAATCGGCTCCTTTGTCAAACCAGGAAGGGGCACAGGAGGATGTTTAGCTATTTATACAATGAGAAAGGAAGGGTGGAACTCCTCCATATTGAAAGGGAGATGATGTGACTGAATTCAGTATAGCAAAAACCAGGGTGGGGGAGTTGCCCAGTGGAGCCGCTCTGATCCACACAGCCACCTTCCATCACAGGAGACACAACGGCTGTACTCAGTCAATGATGGATCTGCCTGCCATTCCTACCAACGTGCCACCATGGTCCCATCCTGTTGCAGTGGGATATACAGAGTCTACCAAGCCACCCCTGGACTATTGGCCCTCTGGAACAGATGTACAGACTGTGATTGATGATATGCCCAATTTCTCTTCCATCCTACGGGTGTAATTTTAATTGTTTTTAGTGTTCATTTAACACATATATTTACTTAAATGGTTGCGCCTTTGTTTCCTTTTGTTTTTACTCTGTATAGCCGGTGCTTGAGCTATTTCAGCCTACAACCATTTTTTCATATGTATATGTGGATGTGGCTTAGCAAAGTCAAAAGCTGTTTCTCGCCATAATTTAACAGTTTTGCCACAAAATTAAACTTGAACACCATTTAAACATTTAAAAGTAAACATCCAGCCCAATATCTCCCGACCCCTATTATTTGTATTTGCCAACTGCCATCTCCTTGTCCAGTAGGACTCCCAAAGTGGCTATTAAGGTGGCCACCAACGAAGATTGGCAACTCAAATCAGAAATGGCCAGACTCCTATCTCAAAGTGGGAGCAAAATAGAGGCTTTTCTGGACAATAAAGGTCAAAGTAGGCATCTTGTGATGTCTGTTCTTAGACAGGAACTAGGAACGGCAGTATAAATAGAACACTAAATAGAAGTTCAGAGTTGGAAAGAAATTCACTCTAAGCACAAATCTTTGTATAGTTTCTAATTTCAGTGGGTTTTCTTTTTAGACATTTAAATATAACATTGTTAATGAGTTTATCATAAGTTTTATAACTAGAGGGTTTGGCAATAAGCAAATAATTATATGTGTGCCCAGTGCATTTATGAAAAATGCCTGTTTATTGCTATCACTTAATATTCAATAAACATGCAAATGAGGTGAAACAAATGTCAATGTAAAAAAGAGAGAGACAAATAATTCCACAGTAGTGCACTAAATTAATCTACAAATCTCCTTAATATTAGCATGTGCAACATTGCTAATATTTAGGAGATTTGTAGATTAATTTAGTGCGCTACTTTGGAATTATTTGTCTCTCTCTCTTTTTTAAATTGACATTTGTTTCACCTCATTTGCAAGCAAATAATTGTGCCTTTTAAAGCTGAACTCTGGGAAAACGAAAAGTCTTCTCTTGTAGTGCTCACTTAGTTGAAGGGACACTAACAGCACTTTTACTTACCTGATCCCCCCCCTCTTCCCTGGCAAACTGCCCTGCCCCCGGTACAGCAATGGACTGTCCCTCAGCGTCCATGGGTCCAGTGAAGGGCAGTGTTCCCTGCATCAGTCTTGATATCAAATATCCTTAGACCCCCTTTGACACTGGAGCGTTTTGCAGGCACTATAGCGTTAAAAATAGTGTCTCCAAAATGCCTTAAAACAGCTGCTCCATTCACTCCAGCTGACGAGGGCTTTCATACTTGAGCGGTGCATTGGCAGGTTGTCATAAAAAGTCCAGCTAGCAGCTTCTTTGGATTGGTGAACTCACCGCTCCTCCACGCTGCTCCCCATTGAAATCAATGGGGCAGCGCTGCGATACCAACGGCAAAACGCCGCTCCAGTGGCGTTTTGCAGGCAGATTTAACCCCTTTTTGGCTGCTAGCGGGGGGTTAAAACTGCCCCGCTAGTGGCCGAATAGCACCGCCAAAATTAGCGCCGCTTTACCGCTGATGCCGGTGGCAGCTCAGTGTGAAAGGGGCCTTAGACCGCAGAAGTGCAGAGGAGAATACGGCTGCAGGGAAAGGTCTAGCTGTGCAGACGAGCATGTGAGTGTGAAAGTTCAGGTAAGTAAAACTACTTTTCCCGTTCCCCCAAAAAATAAACGAGCAGTTAGCCCTTGAAGTGTGGGTGCAGTCCTACTACAAGAAAGAACTTTTAGTTTCAAACCAGGCATTCTGTATAATTTGATGTCCATAGCTCCCAACTGTCCCTGATTTGGAGGGACTGTCCCTGATTTGAAGCAATGTCCCTCTGTCCCTCTTTCCTGCTCATTTGTGTCTCATTTTAGTCTGATCTATATAGTTGTATATAGAAGGCACTTTTTATCTTTCAAACATTTTTCCCAGTGCTAAACCTGTCATCTGATTTCTAAATGGCTGCATTTGTACATTTTATAAAGGAATAGTAGTGGTAAAAAAAAAGCCCTTGTGGATTTAATTAACCTTTTTTTTTGGTTAAATCTCCTTTAAGGGGGTGTGGCAGGAGGCGTGTCCTATACCTACTTATGTTTGCTAGTAAGTGCCCCTCATTCCCAGCTCAAAATGTTGGGAGGTGTGGATGTCTCCATTTTTCTTCAAAGTGGCTTTTTTTTTTTTTTTTTTAAAGAGCTGTATATACCTCATCTTCGGAAGGTTTTACCACCTGCATGGGCAGACAATTTTTTGTTATTTAGCACTGTACTACTTTAACTAGCTATTGCGTGGTCATGGAACACTGTACCCAAACAAAATATATATAATTTTTTTGCACACAAATAGAGCTGGGTTTTTTATTATTTAACCATTTTAGCCTGGAAGGATGTACTCCTCTTCCTGACCAGGACATTTTTTGTGATCCGTCACTGCGTTATTTTAGCTGACAATTGCGTGGTAATGCAAAACTGCACCCAAATAAAATTGATGTCCTTTTTTCCCCCACAAAGAAAGCTTTATTTTGATGGTATTTGATCACCTCTGCAAATTTAATTTTTTGCGATATAAACAACAAAAAAACATACCCAATAATCAAATTTCTTCATCAGTTTAGGCCAATTTGTATTCTACTACATATTTTTGGTAAAAAATAAATAAAAAATAACCGTATATTGATTGGTTTGCCCGAAAGTTTAGCGTCTACAAAATGGGGTATAGATTTATGGCATTTTTATAATTTTTTTTTTTATACTAGTAATGGCAGTGATCTGTGATTTTTAGCAAGACTGCAACATTGCGGCAGACAGATCAAACGCCTAACTGCCATTTTTGCCATTTTTTGGGGAACCAGTCCATTATTACGGTGATCAGTGCTAAACAAATACACTGACATTGTACTAATGGCACTGGCAGGGAAGGGGTTAACATCAGGGGCGATCAAGGAGTTAAATGTGTTCCCTGAGTGTGTTTACTAACTGTATGGGGGATGGGCTGCCTGGGACAACACACAGATCCATCTTCCAGAAGCTGGTCAGCAAGCGGTTAAATGAAAAATACAGAAAATGTTGGGAAAAAAATAACCCAATATTTGTTACTTGCTGCTATTAAATATATGCAATATAAAAAAAAAAAAATCTTCATGAATGTAGGCCAAATTGAATTCTGCTACGTCTTTGGTAAAAAAAAAAATCACAATAAGTGTGTATTCATTGGTTTGCGTAAAAGTTATGGTGTCTACAAACTATAGCATATATACTGTATTTTTTAAATTTATTTATATACTACTAATAGTGGTGATCAGCGACTTTTAGTGGGGCTGTGATAGTGTGGCAGGCAATCTGACAATGTGTAAAAATACAAATCAAATTAGACACAAAGAAAAAGGTTACAAATGAGAAAAAAAACATTAAAGGGTTTGTAAAGGTAGAAGTTTTTTTTTATCGTAATGCATTCTATGCATTAATATAAAAAGCCTCCTGTGTGCAGCAGCCCCCCTAACGCTTACCTAAGGGTCCCTCTCTGTCCAGCGATGTCCACAAGTGTCTCAGCCATACAAAATTCTCATTCCTGATTGGCTGAGACACAGCAGCGGCACCATTGGCTCCTGCTGCTGTCAATCAAAGTCAGCTAGCCAATCAGGAGAGAGAAGGGGCAGGGCCAGTTCAGTGTCTGAATGGAGGAAGAGGGAGGAGGGACTTGAGAAGAGGAGGATCTGGTTTGCTCTGTGCAAAACCACTGCAACAGAGCAGGTAAATATAACATATTTGTTACTTTTTATAGGTAAAAAAAAGAGACTTTACAATCACAGTGGGGAAAATACCTATTTGATTCTCTGCATGTTTTATAAGTTTGCACACTTACAAAGAAATGAAGGGTATATAATTTGTATCATAGGGTGTATTTTAAATGATAGAGACAGAATATCTACCAAAAACACAATGTTATAAATTGAGTTGCAGTTCATTGAGTAAAATAAGTATTTGATCACCTACCAACCAACAATAACTCTGGCTCCCACAGACTGGCTACTGTTTGTGCTCATGTGGTACACAGATTAATCCTGTCCATTTAAGTGTTCTTAACAACTCGTTATGTGTATAAAAGACACCAGAATCTTTCTCCCATTGAAACCTCACCATCATGGGCAAGACCAATGAGCTGTCAAAGGACGTCAGGGACAAGATTGTAGACCTGCACACTAATAGAATGGGCTACAAGACCACCAGCAAGAAGCTTGGTGAGAAGGAGACAACTGTTGGAGCATTTATTCACAAATGGAAGAAATACAAAATAACCATCAATCGCTCTTGGTCTGGAGCTCGGTGCAAGATTTCACCTCATGGGGTAAAGATGATCATGAGAAAAGTAAAAAAATCAGCCCAGAACTACACGGGAGGAGCTTGTTAATGATCTCAAGGCATTTGGGACCACAGCCGCCAAACAACCCATTAATAACACAATATGCCACCATAGATTAAAATCCTGCAGCACCCGCTAGGTTCCCCACCTCAAGAAAGCCCATGTACAGGCCCGTCTGAAGTTTGCCAATGAACATCTAAATGATTCAGAGAAGGATTGGGAGAAAGTGGTCAGATGAATTGAGCTGTTTGGCATTAACTCGTCTCGCCATGTTTGGAGAAAGAAAAATGCTGACTATGACCTTAAGGCTACTTTCACACTGGGGCACTCAGCGCGCTGGCGGTAGGGTGGTGCTATATTTAGCGACACTTTACCGTCATTTTAGCGGAGCTGATCGGCCGCTAGCAGGGCAGTTTTAACACCCGCTAGCAGCTGAAAAAGGGTTAAAACCGCCCGCAAAGCACCACAAAGCGACGTGTTGCAGGCAGGTTTGGAGCGCTGCCCCATTGTGTTCAATGGGAAGGGGCGCTTTAGGAGCGCTAAATACACCGTTCCTACATCGCTCCAAAGATGCGGCTTGCAGGACTTTTTTGACCCTCCTGCAAGAGCACCGCTCCAATGTGGAAACCCTCAGGGCTTTCACATTTGAGTGCACTGAGCTGCTCTTTCAGGGCGCTTTGCAGGTGCTATTTTTAGCACTTTAGCGCCTGAAAAGCGTCTCAGTGTGAAAGGGGCCTTAGAACACCATCCCTATAGTAAAGCACAGGGGTGGAAACATGCTTTGAGCTGTTTCTCTGCTAAAGGTGCAGTCCATCTTTGCCGCATTGAGGAGCCAATGGATGGGGCCATGTATTGTATAATATTAGATGAGAACCCGCTTCCCTCAGCCAGGACACTGAAGATGGGTTGCAGAAGGGTCAATAACGGTAACCCAACACATACCACCAAGGCAACAAAAGAGTGGCTCAAGGAGAAGCAAATTAAGGTCATAAAGTGGTCTAGCTAGTCTCCAGACCTTAATTGTATAGAAAATGTATGGTGGGAGCTGAAACTTCGAGTTGCCAAGCGACAGTCAAGAAACCTTAAGGATTTAGAGAAGATCTGTAAAGAAGAGTGGACCAAAATCCCTGCTGAGATGTGAGCAAACCTGGCCACCAACTACAAGAAACATCTTACCTCTGTGCCTGCCAACAAGGGTTTCTCCACCAAGTACTAAGTCATATTTTGCTTGGGGATCAAATAATTATTTTACTCACTGAACTTCAACTGAATTTATAACATTTGTATCATGTGTTTTTTTTTCCTGGATTTGTTCTTAATAATCTGTCTCTATCATTGAAAATACAACTATGATCAAAAAAAAAAATTTATTATTAAAAATGTATTTCTTTGTAAGTGGGCAAACTTATAAAATCTGCAGGGGATAAAATAATCATTTTCCTTACTGTATCTGGTCTGATGTGGTTTGTTAACACACCACAACGGGACTAAAATTGGATCTGCACAGCTCAATGCAGTGCTAGCATGGTAGTGTGTTACCATGTGTTGTGGTGTGCTGCAACACAAGTGCATTGGTTTGGTGCCCTAGAGTGCCATTTAAAAGTGCATGCATTGCTGTGTGCTATGGGAACATGCCTAACTGCAATGCATAGGTCTAAATAGATGGGTCTTCTGGTAACAGAAAAGCCTTGCCTCCTGACTTGATCTTGGTATTAATGAATTTCAGGTATGTAGTTCAATAAATCTGGCATGGCGCTTAAGATCATTTGGACATTGCCTCTATTATATGATACAGGATGCATGTATTAAAGTGGATCTAAACCCTCACATATACCTAATTAAGTGAACAGCCTCAGATGATACACAGAGATGAAAAAAATCCTCTTACATAAGTTTTACATATATAGCTGCTGTCTTCAGCTTTCTATAATGTTTAGAATGTGCACATTGTGTTAACATTTTCTCTTCCTGATTCACCTGTGGGTGTGGATTCTTGCCATACACTGTGAGACAGCTGATTGGAGGAAAGACACAGCCCCCCCCCCCCCTCCACATAGGCAGAGACTTTCAGAGCTGTGCTGTGAATAGACCAGCTCTCTGCTAATCTATTTATAGCACCCACCCTGGCACACAATTCAGCCTGGTTTTATCACAGTTGTCTGAGAACTTGTCAGAAGTTATCATGCTGATAGAAGTTATCATGCTGATAGAAGTTATCATGCTGATAACAGAAGAAAAGAGCAGGAGAAAGCATGAATCAGGTTTACATCCACTTTAACTATTTTTACCCAATCACAACTGATACAAACGAGGTTTTACCAATTAGAAATGAAAAAGAAGAATAGTTGTATGACAAACACTGCATGATCTTTGCGTAACAAGGAATCCTCTAAATAAATAGGCTATTTGCCTTAACCACCTGCCGTCCGTACTATAGCCGAAAGACGGCTACAACACGGACTTCATTTCCCAAGAGGGCATCCCTGGACGTCCTCCCATGCTCGAGCGGCCTGCGCGCCCCCTGCAGGGCGTGCGCGGCACACTCTGTGATCAGAAAATCTACGAGACTCGCCTGATCACAGATCGGAGTAAGGGGTCGCTTCCGACCCCTTACAACGTGATCAGCTGTCAGCCAATGACAGCTGATCATGTGCTGCGAGAGGAACATAGGTCCCAATCATGAAGGTACCTAGCAGTGGTCACCAGCGCCACCTACCAGTGCACACAGTACCACCCATCAGTGTCACCTCAAAGTGCCACCTATCAGTGCCCTCAGTGCCACCTCACAGTGCCACCTATCAGGGCCCACAGTGCCACCTATCAGTTCCCACAGTGCCGCCTATAACTGAAATAAGTGCGTCATTACCAGTGCTGCCTATCAATACCACACTACCAGTGCCACCTATCATTGCCCATCAGTGCCACCTATCATTGCCCATCAGTGCCACCCGTCAGTGCCACCCATCAGATCCATTTATTAGTGCCAACCATCAGTGCCACCCATCAGTGCTGTCTTAGTGCCCATCAGAGGCATCTTATTGGTGCCTATCAGTGTTGCCTTATCTGTGCCCATCATTACAGCCCATGAGTGCCCATCAGTGCAGCCCATCACTGCAGCCTCACCAGCGAATATCTATGAAGGAGAAAAATTACCCGTTTGCAAAAAAACAAATTATGAAACTTTTTTTTTTATTTTTTTTATTTTTTTTATGTCTGTCTTTTTTTGTTTGTTTAGCAAAAAATAAATACCCACATGGTGATTAAATACCACCAAAAGAAAGCTCTATTTGTGTGAAAAAAATGCAAAAAATTTCATTTGAGTACAGTGTTGTATGACCGTGCAATTGTCATTCAAAATGTGACAGTGCTAAAAGCTAAAAATTTGGTCTGGGCAGACGGGGGAGGTTTAAGTGCCCAGTAAACAAGTGGTTAATTGGTGAATTATTATGGCCAAAATTATTACAAGGTATTTTCTTGAGATGCATTAACTGTTTAATTTTCACAATTGTTGTGCTAGATTTGAATGCTTGTAAGCAACCATTCAGATACACCTGTGCTTCACTTTGAAGTTTTAATGTAAAAGTGCTGCCTAATGCCCCATACAGACAGTCGGACATTCCGACCACAAAAACCATCTGATTTTTTTCAGATGGATTTTGGCCGAAATTTGTCTTGCATACACACGGTCGCACAAAGTTGTCGGAAAATCTGATCGTTCAGGAAGAGGTGACATTTACACATACAACGGGTCTACGTAGAGGACAGTAGCCAATAGCTTTCTTGTCCAAATTTTTTCTGAGCATGCGTGGCACTTTGTGTGTCGGAATTCATTACACACAATTGGAAAAAGTCCGATCGGATTTTGTTGTCAGAAAATTTTAGATCCAGCTCTCAAACTCTTTCTGCCGGAAATTACGACAGAAAAAGTCTGATAGAGCCCACACACGACCGGATTTTCCGACAACATAATCCGATCTGACTTTTTCCGTCTGACACCACAACATTCCCATGTTTACCTTTATTATCCAGAAAAACATCTTCTGTGCCACTCTTTGATTAATTTTCACTTTGTTCCTTGTGCTTGACTTTCTCTGACCTCAGGGCCAGTTCACACCAGGCACAGTTCCGTGCGCTTTTTTTTGTTTTGCACTAAAAATGCATGCACAGTGTTTTCCATGTATTCCAATGGCTCTAGTTCACAGCATGCAGTCAGTTTCTGGTCAGTTTCCGGTGCGGTGTGAACTGGCCCTTTAATGCTAAGCCCCGTCAAATGTCAGTCCTGTATCCAATGAGACTGCCCCAGTGGTCAGTGAATTTGCAGTTAGAGGAGCTTAGCCAGCAAATCAGGGAAGCGAAAATCCCAGTACAAAATGAAGACTAAATCATAGACTAAAATACACAGGTAGTAAGGTAGCAGGTGTATTGAGAAGCAGGCACTGTGTTTGTTTTCAGATACCTGCCCATGTCTTGAGTACCGTAGAACACCATAAACTTGGGTTGCTGCTGATTTGCATATCAGACATAGATGGGGAAGGTTGATGGTTGGCTTGTCCTTTCCAGACTCCCATGCCTAGCTTTGGGCTATTGGGCCCCTTATCATGCTCCTGGGTGCATGAGTGGGTGAGCCAGGCATCTGCTTTCCACTTCGCACACAGTATTTGCATATCAGCATATTTGGGCCCTCACGATGGATTGGCAGGGACATGCTGGCTCATGGACAGTGCCCTTTTCATAGTATTATTGCTGTATGGATACGATTTTTGTATGGAAAAGTTTTCTTTAGTACCTGAGCATTTTAATATGCAAAGTTAATATGTTATTTTTTTTCGCTGGGATTGACATAGTTTTAGGGATTAAGTAATAATTATTTCTGACGTTGGGTTGTATTTGTTAAAACGATTTTGCACAATTTTCTTAACTGGAAGTCTTTGAAGGCCATTGACAGGCCAGGTACTTAATGATACACTTTGCAAAGTTCACCAGTCAATTATATATTAATTAGAAGAAATAAAACACTTAAGTAGGTCAGTATTCTTCACTTACAGTAGAATGCAGCAGCTCGCTGTGAACAGAACTTTTTTTTCCTCCTAAACAAGATAAAGATAAAGATGCATTCACGTGGTATTTGTTTTTTTAAAAGTAGTTTAAAAAAAAAAGCATTTTCTCTTCTGCGATTAAGTTTTAAAAGTTTACATAGGAGATGTATTGTCTGTCACGATATGTGACTTTCATCTGTTATTCTCTTGAATATCATTTTCAGTAAGGCTTTCTTGTAGAGAAACTGTGATTTAAATGTGATATATTGGAACTAAAGGCACAAATAGTCACCTGTGCTCCAATGGTTCGACCCTCGCAAGGTCCGTCGCCGGAATTGCCTTCAATAAAATAGGAGACTTCCCTAAGAAGAACCCTGGCAGTAAAACTTTAATCAAACTATATGGTTTGGTTGGTGGCTTATCCTGATTTTTTTTTTTTTTTTTTTTTTACAGCAGTCTTGACCTTACTCTGCTGACATGCCCCCCCTCCCTCCCCCCATGCCTCCTACCCACCCCCCATGCCTCCTACCCACCAGCTTGCATAGCAGCTTTATTTTAAAGCGTATATAAAGACAAAGACCCCCCCCCCCCTTTTTTGGGAGGGATTGGAAACCCTTTAAGGTTTTTATTGCTGCCTTTGTCTTGCTGGGCAGATTCACATCTTTTTTTTCCTGGCGACCTTTGTCACTAGGATAGAATGCGATGGGAGATACCTGAAAACATGGAAGAAGTCTACAAAAAGGGACATCTGTTTGGTGACCATTATCTAGGAGGAGATTTTCTCTTCCTATTATACTCAGGGCGTAAGGTGAATGACTTTAAATACAGTGCCTTGCGAAAGTATTCGGCCCCCTTGAACTTTTCAACCTTTTGCCACATTTCAGGCTTCAAACATAAAGATATAAAAATTGTATTTTTTGTGAAGAATCACCAACAAGTGGGACTGTTTAAGTCAATGTTTAAAACTTGGGAAATCTTTTTGTATCCAAATCTGGCTTTAAACTTCTCCACAACAGTATTACGGACCTGCCTGGTGTGTTCCTTGGTCTTCATGATGCTCTCTGCGCTTTCAACAGAACCCTGAGATTATCACAGAGCAGGTGCGTTTATACAGAGACTTGATTACACACAGGTGGATTCTATTTATTACCATCAGTCATTTAGGACAACATTGGATCATTCAGAGATCCTCGCTGAACTTCTGGAGTGAGTTTGCTGCACTGAAAGTAAAGGGGCCGAATAATTTTGTACGCACCACTTTTAATTTTTTTATTTGCTAAAAAAGTTTAAAATATCCAATAGATTTCGTTCCACTTCACAATTGTGTCCCACTTGTTGGTGATTCTTCACAAAAAATTAAAATTCTATATCTTTGTTTGAAGCCTGAAATGTGGCAAAAGGTTGAAAAGTTCAAGGGGGCCGAATACTTTCGCAAGTCACTGTATACTTGCATTCTGGTAACTCTGTGAGAGATATACCTGTACTGAAAGTATTTAGCATATTATTATATGCGTACCCCAATATTTTTTTCTGTTTTGGGTAGGGTAGGGAAAAAGGTAAAACTATGTTTCCTGTATATCCTCAGGGAGATTCCTCTTCACTTCCTGTTGTGGAGTAAATATATACAAAATGAGAGAAATTCCCCTCTTAGATGGGTTTCCAACCATTCCCCCTGTACAGTACTCCTGTTCTGGGGACAACTGATAAATTAGAATTTCCTTTTTAGGTGAGAATAGCCAACAGCACAAATATCTTTCATCTTTCTGCTCTGTCACACTTTGAATGACAATTGCGTGGTCATGCAACACTGTACCCAAACAAAATTTTCATAATTTTTTTGAGACAGATAGAGCTTCTTTATGGTGGTATTTAATCATCACTAGGGATGAGCTGAACACCCCCTGGTTCAGTTCACAACAGAACATGCGAACAGGCAAAAAATTTGTTCGAACACAAGAACACTGTTAAAGTCTATGGGACACGAACATGAAAAATCAAAAGTGCTCATTTTCAAGGCTTATATGTAAGTTATTGTCATAAAAAGTGTTTGGGGACCCGGGTCCTGCCCCAGGGGACATGTATCAACGTAAAAAAAGTTTTAAAAACGGCTGTTTTTTCAGGAGCACTGATTTTAATAATACTTAAAGTGAAACATAAGTGAAATATTCCTTTACATTTTGTACTTGGGGGGGAGTTGGGGGTGTCTATAGTATGCCTGTAAAGTGGGACTTTTTTTCCTGTGATTAGAACAGTCCCTGCACAAAATGACATTTCTAAAGGAAAACAAGTCATTTAAAAGTACTCGCGGCTATAATGAATTGTCGGTCCCGGCAATATGTCTGATATGGATATTAAGGGGAACCCCGCGCCAAAATGTTTTTACAAAATGGCGCCAAAAATCCATACCAGACCCTTATCCAAGCATGCAACCTGGCAGGCCGCAGGAAAAGAGGGGGGATGAGAGCACCCCCCGAACCATACCAGGCCACATGCCCTCAACATGGGGAGGGTGCTTTGGGGTGGCCCCCCGAAGCACCTTGTCACCATGTTCATGGGGACAAGGGCCTCATCCCCACAACCCTTGCCTGGTGGTTGTGGGGGTCTGCGGGCAGGGGGCTTATCGGAATCTGGAAGCCCCCTTTAACAAAGGGACCCCCAGATCCCAGTATCCCACCCGTGTGAAATGGTAATGGGGTACAAATGTACCCCTACCATTTCACAAAAAGAGTGTGAAAATAGTACAAATGCCATAACACTATTTGGGACATGTCCTTTTATTAAAAATTAAAACTGTCCCACGAGGTCTTCTTCTGTTGCTTCGCCGATAGACCAATAAAAAACATGACTGACCTGCCTCTTTTATAACTGAGGGCAGAGCCACACAGTGACATAGGTGGGTGACCCTGCCCCCCTCTGATGCACGGGGACATCCCTATGGCGAGCGAGAGAAGAAGACTTTGTGGGACAGTTTTCTTTTTTTATAAATGACTTGTCCCAAGCTGTCATTTGTACCATTTTCACACTTTTTTTGTGAAATGGTAGGTGTACATTTGTACCCCATTTCACACGGGGAGGCCGGGATCTGGGGGTCCCCTTGTTAAAGGGGGGCATTCAGATTCGGATAAGCCCTTCGCCCATAGACCCCCACAACCACCAGGCAAGGGTTGTGGGGATGAGGCCCTTGACCCCATCAACATGGGGACAAGGTGCTTTGAGGGCTACCCCAAAGCACCCTCCCCATGATGAGGGCATGTGGCCCGGTACAGTTCAGGGGGAGCGCTCTCTCGTCACCCCCTCTTTTCCTGCGGCCTGCCAGGTTGGTTGCTCGGATAAGGGTCTGGTATGGATTTTTGGAGGGACCCCCACGCTATTTAAAAAAAAAAAATTGGCGTGGGGTTCCCCTTAATATCCACACCAGACCTGAAGGGCCTGGTATGAAATGTGGGGGGCCCCCACGTAATTTATTTTTTTAATTTTGGATCGGGGTTCCCCTTAATATTTATACCAGACCCAGACCAGGAATATTTTTCACTTTTATTGTTTCACATTAAGCATTAATAAAATCACTGCTCCCAAAAAAACAGCCTTTTTTAAAACTTTTTTTTTTGCATTGATACCTGTCCCCTGGGGCAAGACCCAGGTCCCTAAGCACTTTTTATCACAATGCCATGCATATAAGCCTTTAAAATAAGCACTTTGATTTCTCCCATAGACTTTTAAAGGGTGTTCTGCGGCTTTTGAATTTGCCGCGAACACCCCAAATTGTTCGCTATTTGGCGAACACCCGATGTTCGAGTCGAACTTATGTTCACCTCAAACATCAGGCTCATCCCCAATAATTACTGGGTTTTTTATTTTTTGATAAACAGATGAAAAAAAGACCGAAAATTTTGAAAAAATACGTTTTCTTAATTTCTGTTATAGCATTTTGTAAATAAGTAATTTGCAGAAAGGATAAATACATTTACATAGATATCCCTTCTATCACTTTTCTGGGAACGATCCCAAATTTGGAACTTTCGTTTACTTTCTCCTTGATAATGGTAAACTGAACAAATAGGGAAGGGTGAATTCCCCTAACGGAGGCACAGAGGACACCTGTCAGCCAGGTGTTTTAATTTCTTTTCCATTCTGTCCAAAAAAAATAAATAACATGTTTTGCCTTTAGTTCTACTTTACAGTCAAGGTGCATTTAACAGCCATTATAATTTTCATATTTCTAGCAGATAAAGGCCCAGTTAAATAATGTTTTTTTTTTTTTTTTAATGCATCAACCTTATTAAAATAGCAGAACAATTAATATATTCTAATTTGTTTCTTTTCTTCACTTTTTTCTGAGCTGTTACTAATCAGAGTAGCTTCAAACATTTCCCAACATGAGCATAAAGGTTCTTTATTGCATTCCTGTACCTAATTAAAATAACAATAATTTATGATTGCGTTTCTAAAATTAGCCGCTTTGTGAAGTGGAAATGCTCTAGTTTACATGGTATGATGGTGGCTATCTATCCATCTATCTTCTTTTTTTGCTGATTTTACTAAGTTAAAGAGCCAGTAAGCAGAACCTGCAAACTGAGTAAATAAGGCAGGAACAAACAAGGAGTAGCTGAAGTTACAAAATACAAGCAGCTTAAGTGCTTTGGTAGAGAAGCTAACACACATAAGTGTCTGCTGCATTTTCATGCTATGTGTCTGTGACCTACCCATCCTCCTGATCAAAAATAGAGCTTCAAGTTGAGTTCTGAAATACACCATATGGCCAAACATTCGGCAACATTTGACCATAACACCTATCTACGCTCTTTGGACCAACGGCATTAATTAGTTGGTCTCTTCCCCATTGCATCTATAATTGTCTCCACTCTTGTGGGAAGACTTTCCATAGGATTTTGGAGTTTGGAGGCTCTGATATTGGACAGGAAGACCTGGCTCGCAATTAGTGTTCCAGCTCACCTCTATGATGTTCAGTAGGGTTGAGGTCCAGTTCCTACACACAAAACATGTCCAACTATGTATTTTATGAAGCTAGCTTTGTGCACAGGGGATAGTCCTGCTGGAACAACGAAAGTGTTTCCATGAGGTTGGAAAAGCTGAATTGTCTAAAATGTATTTGTCCTTCGCTGGATACCCCTGAACTCAAAAAATTTAGAGAGGTGTTCACAAACTCTTGGCCATATAGTATGTGTGTATAAAACTCACAAATGAGTTACTGAACTGAAACAAGTATAAAAAAAGGTATCCTGACATTTTTGTGCATACTTGTTCTGTGTCTGTGACTCCGTATGGAAACCAGGCACACTCAGGCAGCTATCATTTTCGGAATATGCAAAAAGGACATCTTTCATAATTCTGTTGTGACACGAGCACTTTAGGAACTCTTTAATGAGTAAGACCATATATTTTTATAAAGTATCCAAAAGAGGGTGCAAGAAATGCTGCATTTTGCAAAAATAGAAAGGTAGCCCGGCTGCTGCATGCCTCACCCAGCCTGAGTGATAAGCAAGTAAAAGAAGCCTCAGCTCGATTCATGATCAAGCCTCGGTGGGTAGGGTGAAAAATGTTGGAGACCTGGACTGGATGAATCAAGCTGAGGCTGCTTTTACTTGCTTACTACTCGGGCCAGGTGAGTTGTGCGGCAGCCGGGCTACCTCTTCCTATTTTTGCAGCATGCTTTGGGTCTGGACGGACCTTCGCTCAGCCTGCACCCTCACTGGTCAGTGGCATCCAACTCAGCAGACCTTGACATCCTGAGTGGGGACCCTTAAAGTGTAACTCCACTTTTGTTGAGAAAAAAAACATTCCCCTTTGGGTGCTCTATGTACATTGCAAGGATTTCAGCAACCTTTGTTGCAGATTCCTACCTTTTGTTATTCTGAAGAAATCCCTGTATGTTTGTCTGTGTGGGAAAGTGGGTCTAATGGAAGTGGTTTCATAATAATCAGCTGCTTCACCTGCAGGGCACTAATGAGGAAAGCTGCTGGGTCTGCATCCTTTTAGACGTGATTTCCTGTTGGGAGCATTTCACCAAAAATTACATTTTTGTTGCAGGGGATGCCTTACATCTTGTTTCTTGTATCTTAGTGTAGACTTCTGGAAAAATTGATGAGTCAATCACACAAGCGGGATATAATGTTTTGGGGGCGTTCTGTACACATTCTGCGTACAGAACCACTCCAGGTAGCCATATTGCATTGCATTTTTAGAAAATTACAGAGCTGTAGATTGAAAAGGAAAGGTAATTTGTAATAACATTCAATTAAGGCAATGTAGAAAAATGTAAAATAATGCATTTGGGTGACAAAAATATGAATGCAATCCATACACTGGGGGGAGAACCTGGGAGGGGGGGGGGTCAAGGATGGAAAAGGACCTGGGGGTTCTAGTAGATGATAGGCTCAGCAATGGCATGCAATGCTGCTAAAAAGGCATGCATTAAGGCTGGCTTCACACCTATGCATTTTTTGTGCATTTTGCAGATTTGCACTACAGATCGTGTTACATAGGAATCAATGTTAAATGGACTGTAGTGCAAATCTGCAAAATGCAAAAAGCACTAAAACTGCATAGGTATGAATCCAGCCTAAAAAGGGGATTAATTCCAGAGATAAAACGATAATTCTCCCGCTCTACAAGACTCTGGTCTGGCCGCACCTAGAGTATGCTGTCCAGTTCTGGGCACCAGTCCTCAGGAAGGATGTCCTGGAAATGGAGCGAGTACAAAGAAGGGCAACAAAGCTAATAAAGGGTCTGGAGGATATTAGTTATGAGGAAAGGTTGTGAGCACTGAACTTATTCTCTCTGAAGAAGAGACGCTTGAGAGGGGATAGGATTTCAATATACAAATACCATACTGGTGGTGACCCTACAATAGGGATAAAACTTTTTTGTGGAAGGGAGTTTAATAAGATTCGTGGCCACTCATTCAAACTAGAAGAAAAGAGGTTTAACCTTAAACTACGTAGAGGGTTCTTTACTGTAAGAACGGCAAGGATGTGGAATTCTCTTCCACAGGCTGTGGTCTCATCGGGGAGCCACCGATAGTTTCAAGAAACTATTAGATAAGCACCTGAACCACCACAACATACAGGGATATACAATGTAATACTGACATATAATCACACACATAGGTTCGACACATAGGTGGGCGACACAGTGGCACAGTGGTGTAGCGGGTAGCACTCACACCTAGCAGTAAGAAGGGTCTCTGGTTCTAATCCCAACCACGACACTACCTGCCTGGAGTTTGCATGTTCTCCCTGTGCCTGTGTGGGTTTCCCTCGGGTGCTCCGGTTTCCTCCCACACTCCAAAGACATGCTGGTAGGTTAATTGGATCCTGTCTAAATTGTCCCTGGTATGTATGAGTGTGAGTTAGGGACCTTAGATTGTAAGCTCCTTGAGGGTAGGGACTGATGTGAATGTACAATGTATATGTAAAGCGCTACGTAAATTGATAGCGCTATATAAGTAACTGAAATAATAATAACAATGACTTGATGGACATGCGTCTTTTTTCGACCTCTCCTACTATGTAACTACAATATGACTTTATTGCATTTGTATATGCTATATCATTTTTTCTTTATTTGCTATTTTTTAAGCATTTATCAAGGGTCACAGTATCATCTGCATTTGTTACAGCTGTGAGTTGGGGGATATAAGGACATAGTTGGCAACAGATGGACCAATAAACTCTTCACTACTCTACCTAAAACAGAGAATCCTGGTTTGGCTGGGGCTGGTCTTTAAAGCACCTTATAATATCTGCTCCATGGACTTCAATGGTGTTATCAGTTTACTGGTCCTTTAACGGTAACACTTCTCTTGTAACAGTTTATCACTCGTGTAAAGAGTGCATCAGATTATAGAGCACTTTCTAAAAACTCTACACGCCTTCTAGATAGATATGACATTCTTTTCTTTGCACATCAGTAATTAATCCCCCTCGGGGTTAGGTTGCACTGCAAGGCTAACGTGCACATGGTTTGTAATAGGACTTGGACTGTCCTATACTGCATGATTCATGTAGTGATGAGATCGTTAGATTGCCCTAATTAATAATTCAGAGAGTGTTGTTAGCCTTTGGAACCTAATCAAAATGTAGGATAAAAGCTTTTTTTTTTTTTTTTTCGAAGGCGTGGGTGTCTGTTTTACAAACTTTGTGAAACGTGGACATGATAACAGCACCATCTGTATGTTTTACAATTTAATTGAGCAGCCTAAATCCATATATTTGTTGGTTTTAGTATGCTGGATAAACAGTCCTTAAAATAGAAAGCCGTTTGATGTTCTTACTGCATTGCAGCCTTCCCATGGGCACCGCAAGTCCTACAATGCTTGTTGTAATGACTGTAAGCATGTATGCTGAGGAGAGCCTATACTACGTAATGTACAGGGATTTACCTAAGTGGTTACATTTAAGTGGTTCTAGACAAGCATGATTATTTGGGGAATATACAATATTTTTGCATACATTTTCTTTTTTATTATTTTTTTATTTTAGTGAGGTGGTTTTTACATGTAAATATTTTTTTACATGTGGCAGCCAGCAGGCTCAGGATTGATACTTACAGTGCCATGCAAAAGTATTCACCCCTCTTGGTATTTTTCGTGTTTTGTTGCCTCACAACCTGTAATTAACATGGATTGCTTGATGATTTCCATCATTTAATTTACAGAACACGGCCATAACTTTGAAGATTTTTTTTTTTTTTTATTGTATAGCAAACAACAAATAGGACAAAATAACAGAAAAAGTCAATGTGCATAACAATTCACCCCGATAAAGTCAATACTTTGTAGAGCCACCTTTTGCGGCTATCACAGGTCCAAGTCGCTTTGGATAAGTCTCTATGAGCTTGCCACATCTTACCACTGGGATTTTTGCCCATTCCTCCTTGCAAAACTGCTCCAGCTCCTTCAAGTTGGATGGTTTACACTTGTGAACAGTAATCTTTGTGTCTCACCGCAGATTTTCTATTGGATTGAAGTCTGAACTTTGACTAGACCATTCCAACACATTTATATGTTTCCCCTTAAACCACTCAAGTGTTGCTTTAGCAGTGTGTTTGGGGTCATTGTCGTGCTGGAAGCTTGGAGCGTACGGCTTATTGTCGTCCTATGTACAGATACTCCAGTCTCTGCTGTGGAACTCTGCAACTCCTCCAGGGTTACCTTAGGTCTCTGTGCTGCTTCTCTGATTAATGCCCTCCTTGCCCGGTCCATGAGTTTTGTTGTGCGGCCGTCTCTTGGCAGGTTTTCTGTTGTGCCATGTTCTTTCCATTTGGTTATGATAGATTTGATGGTGCTCCTAGGGATCATCAAAGATTTGAATATTTTTTTATAACCTAAACCTGACTTGTACCACTCAACAACATTGTCCCTTACTTGTTTAGAGAGTTCCTTGGTCTTCATGGCAGTGTTTGGTTAGTGGTCCCTCTTGCTTGGGTACTGCATCCTCTGAGGCCTTTCAAAGAGGTGTGTGTATATGTAATGACAGATCATGTGTCACTTGGATTGCATACAGGTGGACATCATTTCACTAATTATTTGACTTATGAAGGTAATTGGTTCCACCAGAGCTTTTTATGGGCTTCATAACAAAGGTGGTGAATACATACTCACATGCCAATTATCAGTTTATTTATGAAAAATAGTTTTATGTATATATTTTTCTAATTTTACTTCACCAACTTAGACTATTGTGTTCTGATCCATCAAATATAATTCAGATTAAAAAAACATTGAACCAAAGGCTCTAATGTAATGTAGGTAAAAAGCCAAGGGGGTGAATACATTTGCAAGACACTGTAGGAAAAAATTGTTGTAGTGTATGTGTGGACAGAGTAAAAGAAATGCTTGTTGATATGCTAGAAATGTTATTTAGTTATTACAGGTATTTATATAGCACTGACAGTTTACACAACACTTTACATAATGTATATTCACATAAGTCCTGCACCAAGGAGATTACTGTCAATGGTACTTCTCTCACATGCATATATACACATACTAGGACCCGTTTAGATAGGAGCCAATTAACCAAGCACATATCTTTGGAGTGTGGGAGTAACAGGAGTACCCGGAGGCAACTCATACAAGCACAGGGAGAACATACACACTTCATGCAGGTAGTGTTTTGGTTGGGATTCCAGCCGAGGACCCTAGTGCTGCAAGGCAAGTGTGCATTAAACCATCATGCTGCCAATGTATTCCTAACTATCTTTCAGTAGACAACACAGTGCCTCTGCTGTACTGAAATCCCCTATCAGCAGGGCTGATGATAGAAATTGTACAGACTACCTGACAGCCCCCCCCCCCCCCCCCCCCAAGAAAATATTAAAGCTATTTTTGCTAAAAATACAATAATATCACATAATTCCTGCTAAATCTAAAAGATAAGACTGAGTTAATAAATAAAAAATGAAGATGAGATGAAAAAAATATACTGGGCAGTTCAGATCAGAGAGACAGTATAGTAAGTCGCGGTAAGTAGTGAGCAGGGGTGATCCAGTAGAATAGTCGAGCAAGCCGGGAACAAGGTAACAGGTTCAACAGCGGTCAGGTATCCCGGGAACAAGCTTAAGACGATCCAGCACTGGTATCAGGTAAGGACCCTGTTTATATATGGTGTCATACGCCAGGATTGGTGGAAGTGAACGTGCGTGTGTGCGTACACACGTTCGGATTGGCGCGTGAGTGTGCACACGTTTTTGTATTGGCGTTTGCGTGCGCGTTCCGGAACTCGTTCGCCTCTGTCAGGGACACCGCGCATGGCCATTAGCATTAACGGAACGAAAATAAGCTGCTGCTGCACGGGGACGAGCATTCACACGGTGAGTTCTCTGACACTATTGTTATTCATCACTAATCCCCCTCCCTGTGTAGGCCCCCCTGTGTGCTCAGGCCCCCTACAAGAGGACTGGTGCCCCCCCCCCTTAATCCGTGGCCCTGCCTGTCAGTGTTCAAAGCTTTTGTAAAGCCTTGTTTGGGTAAATAAATGTGTGACTCACAGAACTGGCTTGGCCCTGCCCCCGCTCCCTCCTCACTGGCTGTGATTGACAGCAGCAGGAGCCAATGGCTTCTGCTGCTATGTCTCTGTCAATGAGGAATAAGAGACCTTCGAGATCATCTGCTCTTGTGCACGTCACTGGATCGGGATCATGCTCAGGTTAGTATTGGGGGGGGGGGGTGAGAGGGGAGCTGCACACTAAAAGGTTTTTACATGCAGGTAAACAATGTTCAGCCTTTTAGAACCAGCATAAAGTCCTGCCCAGTTCAGTACTGGACTACAGAATACCTCCTCCTCTCCTAACCTCCATAACATAAGGGTAGGTGTTCAATGGTCCAGAACAGGGAACTAGGCAACAGTGCTTACTATTTCAGTGCATGAGAGGCAGTGTTGTCAGCTCAAACTGGAGCTCAATAGATTTCTGGCAGGATCAATGGATCTCTATACCACAGAGCATTTATAAAGTGAAAACATGAAATCTGCATGTTTTGTTTTTTTCTGCAGTAGTAAATTAAAAAAAAAAATTTTAGTAGCAAGACTACCTAATTAAAGAGAATAGTAAAAACTGTAGGTTCTTTTGAAAGCTCAGCAGGTGAGACAAGGGAAAGATGAGTACGTGTGTGTGTAGGGGTAAGCATTTGTTACTCCCTTAAATGAAAAGACTAAGATTTATATAACATAATCGATTAGTTCCCTTCTCTATATGTACTGTATATTTTAAAATAAAGCTCTCTTATGCTTAAAATAAAAAAAAATTAAAAAATCTATATACGGTATATAAATAATTTTAGCAAAGCTAACTTTATCCTTGCCTGTTTCTGTGGGAAGCTGCTCTAGGCCTCTGGTTGCTAATGCTTCATTTTGAGTAGCATCTCGGGCATTTATTTATTTTTCAGTCTTTGGTCTTATTTTAGAATTGCATCAAAGGACAGAAACATCAAACATCTGAAAGATGTATGTTTTCCCCTCAACAATCCCTACTATCAGGAGATGCACTGCCTTGGCAAGAGCCATCCAGAAAACTGGATCAGTTGTAATCTCATGAAATCTGGAACCAGGCTTGTCTGTTTTTTTGTTTTGTTTTTTCCCTTGTAATGTGAGGTTCTACAAGATAGGAGAGGGAACTTTTCTGTTTCTGATCTTAACCACTTCGCGCCCGCGCTATAGCCAAAAGATGGCTACAGCGCAGACGCTAACTGCCGGGAGGGCGTCCCTGGACGTTCTCCGGTTTACTTCCCCTCTGCACGCCGCCGCGGGCGCACATCAGGGAAGTTCTGTGTTGGCCGTGTCCCTTGGACACAACCAATCACAGATCGTGCTAAATGGCCAATCACAGCGGCCATTTAGCACTCGATCGGCGTGTCCAATGTGAGGTGATCTCATATGTAAACATATGAGATCATCTCTCATCGCCGGCTCTCCCTCCTTACACAGAGACAGCGTGTGAGGAGGGAGAGATGAGCGGCTGCAGCGGCAGCGGCGCTGAAAAGTAAGAACACACAAACACACAGTAAAACACACACACACACACACAGTGAAACACACACACATGCCCACCTGTCCCCAGTGCCACCTGTCCCCATTGCCACCCATCAGTGCCATCTGTCCCCAGTGCCACCTGTCCCTTGTGCCACGTGCCACCTGTCCCCAGTGCCACATGTCACCTGTCCCCAGTGCCACGTGTCACCTGTCCCAGTGCCACCTGTCAGTGTCACATATCAGTGCCATCTGTCATCAGTGTCAGGTGTCATCAGTGCCACGTATTAGTGCCATCGGTCAGTGCCACGTATTAGTGCTACGTATTAGTGACATCTGTCATCAGTGTCGTGTGCCATCAGTGCCACGTATCAGTTCCACCTGCAATCCGTGCCACGTGTCATTGTCCAGGTGCTCCAGGGCCTTCAAAAGTGTAATAGGTAGTCAGCAAGTTAGATGTGTAATTTATGCTCCTAGAACATGTGATGGTGCTCCCTGCATGTTGGGCCTCTCTAACTGGCCAGGCTGTGAAAAAGTCACACACACATGGTATTGTAATACTCAGAAGGAGTAGCAGAATGTATTTTGGGGCGTTATTTGTGGTATACACATGCCAAGTGGGAGAAATAACCTATTAAAATGACAATTTTGTGGGAATAAAAAAATAAAAAATCTTAATTTTGCAAAGAATTGTGGGAAAAAATTACAACACCAAAAACCTCACCATGCCTCTTACTAAATACCTTGGAATCTTTACTTTCCAAGGGTCATTTGGGGGGGGGGGCGATTTGTAATTTCCTGGCTTGTTCGGGTCGCAAGAAATGAGATAGGCCACCAGTACATCAGGTCCGATCAATTTTTTATGATTTGCACCACAACTTGTAGACTCTCTAACTTTCACAAAGACCAAATAATATCCACTAATTTGGGTTATTTGTACCAAAGATATGTAGCAGTATAAATTGTGGCCATAATTCATGAGAAAAAAAAATGATAATTTGCAAAATTTTATCACAGAAACAAAGAAAATTAGTTTTTTTTTTTCAAAATTTCTAAAAGTCTTTTTTTCATTTATAGCGCAAAAAATAAAAAACACAGAGGTGATCAAATACCACCAAAATAAAAGCTCTATTTGTATGAAAAAAATGACAGAAAAAGGCTAGACCACTCCAGGACCTTAATGCGCTTCTTCTTGAGCCACTCCTTTGTAACTTTGACCGCGTGTTTTTGGTCATTGTCATGCTGGAATACCCATCCCCAACCCATTTTCAATGCCCTGGCTGTGGGAATGAGGTTCTCACCCAAGATTCAACAGTACATGGCTCTGTCCATCGTCCCTTTGATGCAGTGAAGTTGTCCTGTCCCCATAGCAAAAAAAACACCCCCAAAGCATAATGTTTTCACCGCCGTGTTTGACGGGGATAGCGTTCTTGGGTTCATAGGCAACATTCCTCCTTCTCCAAACAGGGCAAGTTGAGTTGATGCCAAAAAGCTTGATTTTGGTCTCATCTGACCATAACACTTTCACCCAGTTCTCCTCTGAATCATTCAGATGTTCATTAGCAAACTTTAGATGGACCTGTACATGTGCTTTCTTGAAGAGGGGGACCTTGTGGGCACTGCAGGATTTAGGTCCTTCATTGCAGAATGCGTTACCAATTGTTTACTTGGTAACTATAATCCCAGCTGCCTTGAGATCGTTGACAAGGTTCTCCAGTGTAGTTCTGGTCTGATTCCTTATCGTTCATGGTCATTAAAACTCCACAAGGTGAGAGCTTGCATGGAGCCCCAGACCAAAGGAGATTGACAGTTATTTTGTCTTTCTTCCATTTGTGAATAATTGCACCAACTGTTGTCACCCTCTCACCAAGCTGCTGGTGATCTTGTAGCCCTGTCCAGTCTTGTGTAGGTCTACAATCTTGTCCCTCACATCCTTGGACAGCTCTTTGGTTTTGGCCATTGTTGAGAGATTGAATTCTGATTGCTTCTGTGGACAGGTGTCTTTTATACAGGTAACAAGCTGAGATTATGGCCACTACCTTTTAAGGGAGTGCTCCAAATCTCAGCTTGTTACCTGTATAGAAGAAACCTGGTAGCCAGAAATCTTGCTGACTGACAGGATAAAATACTTTTGTCACTCGTTAAAATGCAAATCAATTTTAACTTATTTGAAATGCTTTTTTTCTGGATTTTTTTGTTGTTATTCTGTCTCTCACTGTTAAAATAAACCTACCATTAATATTATAGACTGATGATTTCTTTGTCAGTGGGCAAACGTTACAATCAGCAGGGGATCGAATACTTCCCTGTATATGATATTATAAGGGAGCTTCCAGATTTTGAAAAGTTGTCCCCCGCAAACCCTGATTATCCCTGCAAAGTAGGGAGGTGAAAAATACTCCCATGTTGAGCCATGTTAAGGGGACTAGGTCCTCATTTCCCATATCTAGTGCCCCAAAAGGGATGTGGGGGTTTATTTGAAGTGGGGTGGGGTGGAGGGTTCTGGGTGAATTATCAGAATCTGGAAGCCCTCTTAATAATTGGGGGGGGGGGGGCAGTCATCATCCCTTTCCCAGAGGAATGAGAACTGTGTTCATTGTACCCCTCGTTACTCATTCAAAAAATTTAAATGTTAAAACCCAACCCGCCACCCATCAATGTTGACTCTACATCTGACGTTATTCATACACTGCACTGCCAGCTGCTATATTTGAACACATTGGCCAGGGATCCTGAGTAATTTAATTGAACCGTTATGGACCATATTTGTTCAATGATGTCAACTAGGATCCCTATCTGGTTTGTTTTATAAGCAGCAGTTGTCCAGCCGCAAACTGACAAATCTCCTGATGACTGCTCCAAAAGACTTTTAATGAGGTTCTTTGATTGTCCAGTGAACCAAACTTCGCCATGTTTGCTCATCCCTACTGTAATTCAACATCAAGTCAGATGTAAATTTATATTCCTGAACTATTTTTCCAGTTTATATTTGGACCTAATTGGTGGCTGCATGCGGGACATAGAACACTTAAACTTCACCTGTGCCCAGAATTAGAATATAGCCATTTAAACTTCAGTTTAAGTTTAAGTGCCCAGAGTATGGACATTAAATAGGTAATCATCCTTAACAAGCAGTGGAAGATCCCTGACCCCTCTCCAGCTGCATGTACTGTGAAGTAATTCATTTTCAAAAATCCTCCAGATCAAATCAAAGATTCTAAAGTTGAGGTTCAGTCAATTTCTAACAGCTTGAAAACATCCGGCGTTTTGTTTACATTAGAGGGCTTTTCATATAAAAAAAGGTGCCACTTTTATGAACTTTGAAAATTAATTTCTACACAATGTATTTGGCTACAGAGGTGAACAATGGCTTGTTTTAATGTGCTTTTACAGATTTTTAAGAAATTCATAGTGATTGAATGTGCATAGTCTGGGTCCAGGTTCACCTAAAGCTGAACTAAACCCATTTATTTAATGGTTTTAAAAAAAATTTACATTCTCAGGATGCTGGAAATGCTTACTGTCACATATGCTTGTGCACTCAACCAAACTGCCAAACCACCAAATGGCTGGACTCATAACTGATCACATGTGCAGCACCATGGCAGATCAAACTGAAGCTGAGGTGACAGCTTCCTTGGCTGAAAAGGATAGGAGGGTTTAGTTCCACTTTAAGTATTTACATATTCTTGACAAGCAGTTAAGGGGCTTTAAAACAAGTTCTTAATGACAACATTGTACCACGCCTGTGCAAGGTGTGCTAAAATGGTCCACTGGAAGTCCACGTGACAGGGTGACAGTGCAGTACAGGGTGACAACTCAAAGACAGGGAATGAGCATTATCACCCTATAATAGAAAGTAGATGAATCTTCATGTCAGAATCATTGGGTATTGTTTTGACGAAACCTCAATTTAAAAGCTGTAGACAAATTACGTTTGAAAATATTATGCCATGTTAAACTTCTTTGAGATTGTAGTGATTGGTTTGCATATACTTAGACAAATGGTACACTCTCATAAACCAGTGCCAAAGATGCTGCTGTATATAAGCCATGGGAAAGTATAGTGATAGTGTTACAACTTGTTGATAGCTACCAGAATCTAAATGTGGGTGAACTGACTCGTTATAGTTATTGTTCTTTTTATTTATTTTTAAGGTTTTGCAGCTGGGCTCCGATATCCTCCCTCAGTACAAGCAAGAAGCACCAAAAACCCCACCACACATTATATTACATTACTGTGCATTCAAGACCACCTGGGACTGGGTAATCCTCATCTTAACTTTTTACACAGCAATCATGGTACCCTACAACGTCTCCTTCAAGACGAAACAGAACAACATTGCCTGGCTGGTGTTGGACAGCGTGGTGGATGTTATTTTCCTTGTGGACATTGTTTTGAACTTCCATACAACTTTTGTTGGTCCAGGGGGAGAGGTCATTTCAGACCCCAAACTAATAAGAATGAACTATTTGAAGACATGGTTTGTAATAGACCTACTGTCTTGTTTACCCTACGACATCATCAATGCCTTTGAAAATGTGGACGAGGTAAGTCTTTAAAGCATTTATTCTGTATGTTATCTGCATTTACAATTGAAAGCATATGCAAGATTTTTTTCATGCTAGAATATGTTCGAACAGAATATTGTTGAAAATGTAGAATTTACAGAGATATATAAAAAGAAAAAAGTGTATGTAGGTAATTAGTCTATAAAAAAACAAAATGGAAATATATACATATGTTATACCGTATATACGGTAGTCTTTTTTAATCTTACTGGTATACTAAGGTCATTCTTATGAGCATAGCATAATGATATTATTAGTCCTCATGCGCGTTTTAAGTCTGGGAAGACTTCACATGACTCTTGATGGCAGAAAGAAGAAATGTGGGCTCTTTTTGCCTAAAGAAAACACATTCTACAATACTACTTTAGATAGTGGAAAAACTGTACTCTTGATTAGGATATAAAAGATGAAGTTCAGGCCTTTGCCCAAACTGCCTGGGCAAACCATTACCCACCCTACCACCAAAATAAGATTCTCATACCAACTGGAATTTAATGGCCCCAGCAGGCACTTTATTTACCAAAGTTATCAATATAAATAACAAATTAAATAGCCATATAAATGACAAATATACATAACAAATAACCAGCAAAAGACTGAGTGTATACTGGAGTCTCAAGGCACCTCGTAGGCAACCAAGTAATACCTATGACCTATAAAGTAGGCCTCCAGCCACACACCCCCAACTTGGAGACAGGGTCAGGTACACCATTTGTTGCCATAAAGGCTAGGGGAAGCCGTACCCAAGATGGGTCCTCAACCTATTGGCTTTCACTAATGCCCTACTTCTAAGCTCATGAACCCTGCCAGCTGCCATGGCAGATCCCCAATCCCCAGCAACTTACCCATGACAGGACAGAAACCACCAATCTATACAGGGGAGGGAGGGTGGAAGATTCCCTGATGCCTGCCTTTTTCCTACTGAAACATCTTGG
This sequence comes from Lithobates pipiens, assembly GCF_037356315.1. Taxonomy (NCBI): domain Eukaryota; kingdom Metazoa; phylum Chordata; class Amphibia; order Anura; family Ranidae; genus Lithobates; species Lithobates pipiens. Next base: position 64,678,013 of record NW_027507791.1, read on the forward strand.
GACCTACAACCCCCACAGACCCCTCCCATCTCGTCCACTTTGCCATTGAAGTCAGTACCCCTCTCCTTGTATCCTTCACACTTTCCAAACTCTCCACCCCTTTCCTTTACTTCCCTTTTAACCCAGTCATGCTGTCCTTCCATCTATTCCTTCTGGATTTTCCTCCGGGCTTGACTGGTTGTTTTTGCCTACAGAAGCAAATTCTTTTTTGGCAGTTGGGTAAGTCAAACCCTTTGTAAGGTGGCACACACATTTCCTGCAGTTGCTCAGTGGATTTTTCTGCTTGAGCTTGTAGCAGTTGTTGCAGTTTCTTGAGCTGGGAGGTTACTTATTCACCATACTCACAGTACCTGTACTTACATACAGACATAAAAGAACTTCAATACCTGTCTCAGCATTTTGATGGAGTAAATTCCGACAAATAAAAATGTTCCGCACTGGTCAGCCATTTTGGAATTCTTTGCTGGAGATAAACAAGCATTAAAGTGGACCTTCAGTCATTTTTTTCAACTTTCCATCTATTAAATCTGCCCTTTGTTGTTTTAACTTAGGATTGTAATTTTTTTTTCTTGCCAGTAAATACCTTATACAGCCCACTTCCTGTTTCTTATCTGGTCATTAGCCTAGGCTTATGACATCATGCACAGCTCTCTTGTGAGAGTTTTCCAGGAAGGAAGGGGGGATGAGTCATAAGAGTGTCAATGAAAGCTGCAGAGCTGGAGGTGTGCCACTGTGTAAATCCAGGGAATGAACAGGCAGCAGCTTCAGCTGCCCACAGTTAAAATGGCTGCAGCCATACTTGGTGGAGGGAGATTTCTGCAGCATATTTGGCGAGTACAGAATCACAGTATATATAAAATATTTAAAGTGGTTGGAGGGAAGCTTCAGGATGACAAAGATGTTTTTATTACAGATTATGTGAGCAGACTGCAATTTCTCTTTAATTGGAGGCAATTTGCTGTGAAAGCACTCTGGAGTAAAAGACTGGTACAGCCATAGCACGGGCACTTTCTATCTGTGCTGTAAGCCAATGGTATCTTGTACATACATAGCAAAAGCTGTCACTAGATGACCCACTTCTGCATAACACTAGCTACAGATAAAGTCTTTTATTGGTATCAGGGGTATTGAACACACCAGCCTGTCTTATTGGAGTGATAAAATTGCTGTATACCCTGCAGTGAAAAGCTTTGAGGCACTGTAAAACGAGATGATTATATGGTGGTAGGTTGACTTTTATTATCTTATTCCAAATATCACAAAGATTTTGTTTGAGAGAGCAAGAGTTAAAATTAATATGTTGCCTATAGCATTTTGATATTTATTAACTGGCAAAAGTAAGCAGGCAGCACAAAGTGACTTTACATGCTGACCTATAAAAATATGTACATCCACAAGTCAGTTTTCATGGTCAGAGGTCATCTGAAATCTGACAGTTGCTGATCATTCAACTGCTTGACTTGAAACTCCAAGCAAACAGCTAGATGAACAGTTACAAAACAAATAAGAGAACTACTTCAGTTCCTCGAGCACCAATGCAATGACCCCTTTTCTCCAAACACCACCTTCTTCAAACACCATAAATACAGGTTCCTCTCCACAACCCAGGTGCCTTAGAAGGTGGGGGGAGTAAATTTAGTAGAGGGTTTGGGTGCAACGTATCTGCCCTTATGCCATAGAAGAACTTTTTTTCCTTTAGTAAATAGTGCATTTCTTTAAGAGTAGTTATAAAAAAGGGACTTGCAGCTTGAAGGAATCGTTATTCCAGCCCTGGTATAATAGATGTCAAAAAGAATCAGAGCAGTACTAAATGGAGCAGGGGATTCTGGGAGATGTGTGTGGCCCATTTCCTGATCTATCATAGTTAATTGGTTAATTTATTTAATAGGAAGCTTTGTATTTTCAGTGGAAACGGTTCAGGGGAAAGCAAAGTTGACTTTCTGTGTTTAGCAACTGCAAGGTTTCCTAAATAGTAGCAGTAAATACGTTTTTACTTATTGCTCAAAGCTGCTGCTTAGTAACAATTTTCACACATAAGCTTCTTCTTGCTAATAAACACATGATAATTATGCTACCATTCATGCGGAGAAGGAGATGAGAGATAAATATGGTTAAAAGCCCACCTGCAGACTCCCCCCCCCCCCTACACCTCCAAAATCCCCCCTCCCCCCAGATTCATTTCTTATCTATTATACTTGCCTTTTCCGGATGTCTTCAGGCTGGTCATGTGACACATGGTATTGTTTGGATCAACTCCTGGTGGTCAGTGGATCTTCAAAGTTTTTGCAGTGTGAGTGCAAGGTTCACGTGGGGTGTACTTCAGAGGTTGGTCCATGACACTCTGTACTCTGTACTTACAATATATCCTTAGTCTTCTTGGTTGAATGTCAGTGTCTTCAGCCTGGAAGACTTCAGACATCTAGGGATGGAAATGAATTACTCTGGGGGTTGGTACAAGAGAGAACATGAGGCTTACAGCCAGCGCTGCTCTTTTATTTTAAAATAGAAAAAGAAAAGATTAAACTCACGTGCAGTGTATGAGACTGCAGCACTCAATGTCTGAATACAGGACATAAAAAGTGAGATAAAACAAAAATGAGTGTTCAGGTTTGCTTTTAAAGGGGACACACCCACTTATTTTTATTTTATTTAAACTTTCATTTATAACCTTCTGGGGCACAAGGTAAAGATGAACTCCAGGGAATGAAAAAGTGCTCAGTGCGGGGTTCACATCAGTGCGCTGCAGTTTGGGTGCATGGTGATTGTATGTGCAGTTTAACCGGAGTTTTAGGTGTGCTCCCATTGACTTCTATTAGACCAAACGTTTTTTGAACGCGCATCAGCGATAAAGCATGCATGATTTTGCTGTGCTTTCATGAAAAGGCACCTAAAAACACGGGTAAGCCGTAACATACAATCGTGCTGTACCCAAGCCACAGCCCATTGGTTTAACCTGCTCTTACACTGTAGATCCCCAGAGCATTGCAAAGATTTAAAGAGAAGTATTTGTTTTTTTTTCTAAATCATACTTAAGCATCGCCCCCCCAGCTCTAAGACTGAGAACCGAGTGATCTAACACCGTAGATCGCTCGGTTCTCAGGACTCCCTGAGCAGAGATCTGGTGGAGATAGCGGAAAGCAGCCGGCCCAGGCATGTGGGTGGATCCTGACTTCCTTTTCGCCAGCTCTGTGACGTCAGCCAACAGCGGGCTTCAGCTGAAAATGGTTTACAGGAATGCAGAATGAACTGTGATCCACAGAAGAAAGCTAAACTTGGGGCAAATAAAATAATTATCCCTTAGACCCCTTTTACACTGAGGCAGTTTTCAGGCGTTTTAGCGCTAGAAATAGCACCTGTAAATCGTCTGAAAACGGCTTCCCATTCTCTGCAATGGGTGCTTTCACACCCGGGTTTTGTGCTTGCGGGATGTTAGAAAAAGTCCTGCAAGCAACATCTTCGGGGCAGTTTGGGAGCGCAGTATACAGTGCTCCTAAAATGCCCCTGCCCTTCCGAAGCGACGCAACACAGAAGGTTTTAACCTTTGAGGTTAAAAGCGCCCTGCTAGTGGCCAAAAAGCATTGCAAAAGCGCCTCTTAAACAGCAGTAAACCGCCATTAAAACAACCACCACTTTTAGTATGAAAGCAGCCTGAGGCCGCGTACACACGGGCGGATTGTCTGCCCAACTAAGTTCGTCAGACAATCCGACAGACAGTCCATTCAAAATTTGAATGAACGGACTTGACCACACACGATGAGCAGACAGTCCGCTGAAAGCGTGCGCGATGACCTGTACAGCACGTACGACGGGACTAGAAAAACGACGTCCTATACACTGCAATGCAACCTTCGGCCGTGTAAATCCTTTCTGAGCATGCGCCATACTTAGTCCGTCCAACTTGCCTACACACGAGCGGACTGTCCGCTGAAACCAAGTTTGGACGGACAAAACCAAGTTTGAACGGACAAAATTACGGAAATTCCGTAAGACTTTGTTTGTCAGACAGTCCGCTGAAAAAGTCCGCTGAAGCCCACACACGAGCGGATTGTCTGCTGAAACACGGTTCAGCGGACTAAGTTGGACAGACAATCCGCCCGTGTGTACGCGGCCTTACAGAGGGGCTGTACCTGCAATGCAATGGCTAATTGCTTAATTTTGTTCAGCTTTAACAAGCAATTATCTTTGAACCTGTTGGCAGTATCTTCTGTAGTATACATACCAATGTGTGAGAAACTTCCATATGTTAATCCATAGTACTGGCATCGTTAATATTTTTAGGCCATTGGTCACATTGGTGTACTTGTGGTGCACTAAAATGCACCTTTCCAGTGTGACAGAAGCACATGGAAAATAGTTCCCTTTAAATTCAATCTGTTCACGTCTCTGTGCTGCATTTTTAAAGATGTATATCGAATTTTACAATGCACTAGTGTGAAAGAGCTCTTATACTTCATAATTACTCTTATATGCCCTTAACTAAAGTTGTAGCTACTGTTTTATTGTGTTTTAACATGTTACAGAAAATTGTAGCCTTCGCCTTTTTTGTCACCAACCTCCTTTTCAATGTTAGTTAAACAATTTGTGATCCTTCCTAAAGGGTTGTGTTCTTTGCTTTATTAAAACAACCTTCCTGGTGTTAACTTTTTTAGAAGCTAATTGTCACCTCTTCTCCCTGCTGCTACAAAGAAATAAGTAATCACGCGGCAGGTGATGTTTACCTTTGTTCTAGGCCAATTACTTCCCACTCATGAAATACAAATACCTGTTATATCTAAAACTATTGTTGGAGTCAAAGGTGGTTCTTTGGAGGGAAGACAAAACTTAGCTTGAATGAACTGTGAATGAGCTTATTCTGGAGTTTTGTGGCTTGCTGTGCTCTCGCCAGGAGGCATTGCCATTCTGCCATTAGTCAGGCAGGGAATATTGGGTTTGATTTACTAAAGGAAAATACATTGTGCACTCTGTAAGTACTACATTCATCTCTGGGGAAAATGATTGCAACTGCACTCGAAAAGTGCAGAGTCTATTTGCCTTTAGTAAATCAACAAGTGATGCTCTTTAGGGGTGGTTGAACAAAATCGAACTTCTTGCAGCTCCTTAGCTACCTTCTAATACTTTTGAAAATGCGCTGAATGAGGAATCTAGGTTGCATGATTGCTGTGATGGAGGAGAGCCAGGGCGTTGTGGCATTGGATGGGGTTTACTTGGAGGAGACTTTCCTCACCCCTACAGTCTATATTTAAAATCGTGGAGGTTTTAGGGAATATTGGAAAACATGAAAGTGTATGTTTGGAAAAATAAACATTTATTCAGTACAACTGTGTGATACATGCATATTCCCTCTTATGTTTTATCACTTTGAAACCACTGCAAGAACAGAAAACTACCCGTTAATCCTGCTAGAGATCCAGTGTGTATCTAACTTCCTGTTTGAACCCAGTGCTTCTGCTGTAGTGATATTTCAAGCATCCCTCCACAGTTCTCCCCTGCTGGACTACAAGACTCATCCGTCTTATGCTCCGGAGATGAGAAATGGAGGTATTCTGTAGACCAGAAGGAGAAAGCCCCATGTACCTTAGCATGTAGAACACTTTCCCAGATATCAAGCAATTGTACTGCAAATTTGAAAAGTACTTGCTAAGCTTATGTTAAGCTTGTCAGGCTTCACAAGTTTGTTGCAAAATTGCAGCAAATCAGCATTGCATGACTCCAGATCAACTTTCTTTGCAAACATTCTGCAAGTTGGCTGTAAGTTCTGGTTCAGTTATGTTGTGCAATATTTATACCACTACAAGGGTCACTGTGGCTGAATTTTCACGCTGTATACTTGCAGAGCTCTTGCTGTAGACTCCCCACTGCTCTTGCTAGACACTACAAATTGGAAAAGTGTCAACTAAAAATTGTGCTTCAAGTGTTCTGTAAGCGTATAACTCACCAGTGAAAATGTGCAGCAAGTTGGCAGACTTACAATTCAGCACTGCCACAAATGTGTGGCAAGTTATCCCTTCTATCTGGGTTGCATCACTTCTATAGAAAAAGCTTTGCTCTGAATTTTGGTGTGGGAGTTGATTCTTGTAGTATTGCTAATTTGGAACTAGATTTTAACATAACAGTAGATCTAGATTGTAAGTAAAAGTGTTAAACATTGGATTTAATTTTGGGAACTGTCAAAGAATATTCATGTCTCAATTCTAACATAAAAACACAGTTTACTAGTTCACAAATTCCTTTATTTACAATGTATTCTGTTTTCTTAGGGTATCAGCAGTCTTTTCAGCTCCCTGAAGGTAGTACGGCTCCTGCGGTTGGGCCGTGTTGCCAGAAAGTTGGACCATTACCTGGAATATGGTGCTGCAGTGCTGGTTCTCCTGGTCTGCGTGTTTGGTCTTGTTGCTCACTGGTTAGCTTGCATCTGGTTCAGCATTGGAGATTATGAGGTCATTGACGAAGCGACGAACACAATCAAGAATGCAAGCTGGCTTTACCAGTTAGGAGTAAGCATTGGTACTCCATATCGCTATAATGCCAGTGGCTCAGGGCGGTGGGAAGGTGGACCTAGCAAGGACTCTTTGTACATATCTTCTCTATACTTTACCATGACAAGCCTTACAACTATTGGATTTGGAAACATTGCTCCAACAACAGATGGAGAGAAGATTTTTTCAGTTGCGATGATGATGGTTGGCTGTAAGTAAGCTTACATTTTCTTATACATAAATATTTCATTTGTATGGTTGCTGTTTTACACAGTGACCAAAGCGATGGTAACATCGTCAACAATCTAACAAGTGCAAAAGAATCCTAGCTTCCCATATAACCAGCCAAAATGTATTGTTGAAAAATATATTTTTTATTATCTCAAAATGTGAATAAGTGATATGTCAAGATGTCCTTTTCTTTTTGTATGTGCCTCTTTAGTCTACTTTGTATTTGGTGCTTAAAGTAGTACTGTAGGTGTACTTCTACTACACAGCATACTTGCAAATTATGGCAGATCAACTCAATGTTTCCCTTCCTTGGGGTTCAAACATGTCAGAGCAATCCCTCATTATACCGCATCACTATGTTTGCACCCGCCGTCATCTCTGTTGCCTTATCCAGGTGCTTATCTTTCCACTTCAGCCATTGGTTGATCAGTTATGATGTAACTCTTGTGCATGTACACAAGAATTATATCACCCTGGTTCCCTTTTCCATGATGCCAAGAATATAGTGTACACTGCACTGTACATGTGCTGTGCTATGAAACAAAAATGACTAAGTTGCCAGGGTTATGGGCCAACAGTTTTTTTTTTTTAAAGAAATAGAAGTGGAGGAAAAGAGGAAGCTGGAAGTAAGGTAACCTATGAAAGTGTTGTTTTCTCAATAAAAAAATGTATTGCAAGAAAAAAGATAATAAAAGTTGTACAATTGTATAAAAGTAATGACACTTGTACAGATATTTGTTTGCATTGTAAGGTTAATAGTGAGTGCATAAATTCACCAAATTAATAGTTAATAAATTATCAATGTAGTATAGATTGGTGGTGTAATCAAAAAACTGGTTTAATAACTTTAATACAATATGACCAATCGTCAACGTTATTTTTTAAATTGCATATAATTTACTTATTTGTTCAAAATACTTTAATCATTATACACTAAATGCATGTATTTGCTAAATAAGATAGGAGTAATATAGGAAAAAGATAAAGTTGAAGGTAGGTAGGAAAATAGACAAAAGTTCAAGGGTTACCATAGTTAATTTCCTGTTAATGCGTCATATTCTTCGGAATATTGAAAGACTACCCAAGTTTGCCAAGTTTTATTAAATGTATTGGTTGTATCGTGAGCTGTTGTCCTGATTTTTCCATAGTGTATAAGTTGTGTACCTCACTTTAATTGTAGGAGTGGTTGTGGTTTTCCAGTGTCTAGGAATCACAGCTTTTGCAGCTGTAAGAATCTGGTGAGCAAACGTGTACTTTTTCATTGAGCAATTCGAAATATGTAGTAAGCAACATGCTGCTGTTAGATGGATTGGTTTCTGTGATGAACATTATGATCTCACAAACTTTCCTCCAGAATGGCTGTATCAAGGTGCAATCCCAACAAATGTGTTGTAAGGTGCCTTTTGCCTGTTTACAGTGCTAACATAGACCTGAAACTGTAGGAATTCATGTGTGTATGTTAATTGGTGTGTTGTACCAATTTGTCAGGACTCAGGAGTTTATAAGACGTTTCCTGGAGGCACGTGCTAATTGCACATTTATTCGCAAACACACATGCATGTAAACATTGATCGTCGCTAAAGGTGGTATTTAGTGCAGATTTCCAAAACTCTTAGTGTTTATTTAGCTCCTGGGATTCCGAGGTCTGCAACCAGGCATACGTTAGTGAAATAGTTTTTTCAGTTTTGACTGCCTTGAGGCACACTGATTCAAATAAAGTCAAGGGTCTCGCAAAATGTTTGCATCTCCTAGAGTTTGAAACATAGCTATGAATATGGTGATATTCACATTTTGGCAGAACTGTTTGTTCCCTCTCTCTTTGGATTGTAACTTATTAAGTTAATTACTTTGCATAGATGTTCAGCATGATATATTTTTCAGTAAAGCTATAATGATATTTATCATTGTACTGCTTTTCTCTTTTTATTCAGAGAAAGCTTAGTGTGACTGCTGAACTGTCTTTGATCATTGACCTTTCAAATTTCCAAAATGGAAAAAAAAATGGTTACCCATTAAATAGAATGTGGTGATACCTTCTCATTGAACAGAGAGCATTCCCTATATACCCCCAAAATAATACATTTTGATAATATTTATAGGTATGTATAATTTGCTGTGAAGTGATCCCTCAGACTTGATTCACACTAATGCATTTTTTCATGCATTTTGCAGAAATGCAGGGACATTTTTTAGCATGGGTTCCTATGGAACATGTTCACATCAATGCATTTCGTGCCTCTGCGTTTTTGGAAAGGGTCAGGGACTTTTTTCCCCGCGAAATGCAGCGTTATGCATGTAATAGAATTCAATGGACCCGCATCCAAAATGCAAGTACCACTATTTTACTGCGATTTTTCTGCGATTTGCATTGTGCATTATTTTATTTCTATTTTTCACTGTATATAGCTGGTTGCTAAGGAGGGGACCGGGAAGCCGGCTTCCTGCTGAATGTAAAAAAAAAAAATGCCGGCTAAAAAAAACTAATTGTGAAAAAAACTGCGTGGGGTCCCCCCAGGTCCATACCAGGCCCTTGGGTATAGTATGGATTCGGAGGGAACCCCCACACCAAAATAAAAAAAAAATGGGGTAGGGGTCCATCCAAAATCCATACCAGACCCTTATCCAAGCATGCAGCCTGGCAGGTCAGGAAAGGGAGGGGAAGAGCGAGCGCTCCACCCCAAAGCACGTTGCCCCCATGTTGATGAGGACAAGGGCCTCTTCCCGACAACCCTTGCCCGGTCCCCTTGTTAAAGGGGGCTTCCAGATTCCGATAAGCCCCCCGCCCGCAGACCCCGACAACCACCAGGCAAGGGTTGTCAGAAAGAGTCCCTTGACCCCATGGGGGCAGGTGCTTTGGGGGAGGTCGCGCCCTTTCCTGACCTGCTGGGCTGAATGCTCGGACAAGAGTCTGGTATGGATTTTGTGGGGACCCCCGCGCCATTTTTTTTTTGTGTGGGGGTCCCCTCTGAATCCATACTAGACCCAAGGGCCTGGTATGGACATGGGGGGGCCCACGCTGTTTTTTTTTTTGTAGCCGAAACTTTTTTTTTACATTCAGGGGGAAGCCCGCTGACAACTGATGACTTATCGGTTGTTAAGGACGCGACGGCCGGCTTCCTGACACCCTCCTTGGCATCCAGCAATATACAGTGTAAAAAACAAACAAAACAAAAAGCAAAACGCGGTCCAAAAACGAGGCAAGCAACACAAAAAGCCCTGCAGAAATGCTCAAAAGCAACATGCATAGATGTGAATCGAGCCTCAGACTTTTCTTAAAAACAAAATAGAAATCAATCTCTCTCTCCCTCCTCTCCTCTCCTCTCCCTCTTTCTCTCCCCCTCCCCTCCCCAAATGACAAGGAACTCAATCTGGAGAAAAAAAGTTTAGTCCCTGCATAAGAGAGGTTTCTGTATAGTAAGAGCTATGGAAATGTGGTATAGATTTTCAGAGAAGCTTGCCCCAGTTATTTCTTTTGCGAATCGGTTTTCCCTCATCCAATTCGCATGACGGGATTGTGACCGGCTTTATATTGAGCCAATTCACACATCTCTGGGGCGGCTGCGGAGTGCATTGCACAGGGGTCCTGTGCATCTTTGGCTCAGTAGAGAACAGGGATGCACCGGACCCCTGCTGTGAGCCGCATACAAATTCAGTGTGAACCCATCCTCAAAGTCTTAATGCACAAGCAACATTGGGAGAAAAAAAAAAAAAGATTACCGGCTTGTGTAAACTGGACATCTGTCCCGCACACTGACAATCACTGCTGCTAAGCAGTGCCCACCAGTGCCACCTACCAGAGCCCATCAGTACTGCTGAGCAATGCCCACCAGTGCCACCCATCACTGGCCACCAGTGCTGCCAATCAGGGCCACCTTTAAGTGCCCTTCAGTGCTGCCTATCAGGGCTCACCAATGCCATCTATCAGTACAGTCTTATCCGTGCCTCCTGATCAGTGCCCACCAGTGCTACCTCATTAGTGCCTATCAGTGCCACCTTATCAGTGCCCATCGTGGCAGCCTCATCAGCGCACCTCAATGAAGGAGTAAAATTACCTGTTTGCAAAATTTTGTAACAAACTATGAAAACTGTTTGTTTTTTTATATCAGTATTATATGATATCAGTTAGTGGAAGGATATGCTACTTTTTTTAAATTAATTTTGACTTTACATCTATTAAGTCAGGATACTAAAAATAACACTCACAAAGGAAACGTAGGCTCAAATGAGCAGCTTCTTCTTTAATATTTAGTTGCAGTGTAGGGTGGGTTTTTGACTAGGCTCTGTTGTTTAGCTGTAGTATTCTTCTCAGGGGTTCCTGGACAACAAGACTGTCTGAACGTAATATTACTTATTTGTTTGCTTGGGGGTAAACTGTAAGCTAAATGGTGTCATGTGTTTTTGTAATGTGAGGGTTTATATGACACATTATAATTCCCATGTATCTATTTATTTTGTATTCACTTTGATGTGGACTGAGTTTATAAAGTTTTTAGTTTTCCTAATTGACCTAGGGATAAATTATTTCGCTAATGTGACGTATCTTGATTCTTGCAGTCATTATGACAAATTATTTAATCGGATAAAATGCTCTGCTAATGTTTTATTGATGTTTGAAGCCACAATAAAGAAAAAAACCCAAGCTATTTTCCAGCATGATTTGTATCGCGTGCCTTTAACGTACACTTTGAAATGATTTATTATTATGCGTAATCGATGTTGATTGCCTTGATTGAAGCAGACAAGACTTAAAATGTAATCTCAAATTAGAAATCCAACAAGAGTATTCTATATAGAGCTGAAACAGGAACATGAAGTCATTTGCTTTGGTGTGGGAGTCTAACAGAACAAATTTGACAGAATCCTACAACACTGAGTGTATAAATTATATATTGTGATATTGTGGGGTTATACTCAAGTGTAGTGCTTTCCATCAAGTTCAGACCAACCAGGGAAGTTCCTTTTTTAGGGCTTTTGGACAACTTTTATTTATATTTCAGTATTTTTATTGAAAAAGAAACAAAGTCTGGTATGAACAGACGCATTAATGTAACAAATTAAATTCTCGGGTTGTCAGCATAGCAATACAGTCATAAGAGGTATGGTTATAATAGATATCTACAAAACAAAAAGGAAGGAGCACTGACCTAGTGCATTACCATAAAAGGAGCTTTATTAAATGCAGAGCAAATAGCAAAATGGCTACTTACAAACAAGTATTGATCAAAGGCAAAATCAATACAATTGAATCCATCGCACCGAACATCGACAAATTCAGATCCGATGTCAGATGAACAGGCAATTGCTTATTTTTTATATATACAATTAGTGCTGCGCTTAAAGGCACCTATTTGAATAGGTGAAAAAAGTGAATAATGTGCGTAACTGACAATACAAGCAAGTGAGTACAAAAGTTCATGAAACTCAGTTGTCTGCTCCCCACATTGCTATTTTTTATGCATCACGTGATTTTATAATTTTAGTTTTGTTCATCAAAAAACTTTTTTCAATAAACCATCATTAGTTGTATTTCACCATGCAAAGCGTTTTTTATGCTTTATTCCTTTTATGGTGAACTCTTACGAGACTTCTGGCATCAAGTTCGATCGCAGTGTATGGCACGGAAACCCCACTCACCTTTCCCATCTGGAGACCGTGAGGAACCCTGAGAGGAAAACAACATCGGGTCGGTGTATTGGGGTGAGTGGCTGGAGCCCCCCCCATAAGCTCGCAAGACCCACTGCTATAAGGTGGATGTGTCCAACCCATCCGGTAAGGGTACTTATTCTTTCTACTTGCTTAGAATCCAATTCCAAGAGTTGCAGAGGTCTGAGAACGTAGCAGGATAATTCACCTTGAATGCCATCTGTGGACTTGTAATTAAGCTTTGGGCGCACCAGAGTGAATCATTTTGGGACTGTTCTCAAACATTTCATGAACTTTTGTGCTTGTATTGTCAGTTACGCACATTATTCACTTTTTTCACCTATTCAAATAGGTGCCTTTAAGCGCAGCACTAATTGTATATATGTTATGTGAACTTGGTTTGTTTGTGTGCTAGCAGCTGGGCTGTGTTTTTCACATAAATTCTATAGTTTTATCACCTCTTTTTTTTCACTTTTTTGATTTTGAAATAGCGCAGTGTTTTCTTTTCTTTTTGAATTGCTTATTTTTGGCTCTGAAGAAAGGGGGTCACCCCCGAAATGCGTCAGCCATTTTCGTTGAGGTATTTGCCTGTTCATCTGACATCTGATCTGAATTTGTCGATGTTCAGTGCGATGGATTCAATTGTATTGATTTTGCCTTTGATCAATACTTGTTTGTGAGTAGCCATTTTGCTATTTGTTCTGCATTTAATAAAGCTCCTTTTACGGTAATGCACTAGGTCAGTGCGCCTTCCTTTTTGTTTTGTTTTTCTCCAGTATCTGAACACCCAATGTTCTAAAGAAGGGCTGCAAGACCTTTTGACACTACCATCTAAACTGTCGGTACCACACTTCAAAGACCAAGGCACCAAAGCACAGGAGAAGTTGTTGTTTTTATAATAGATATCTGTCATCTATCATCATATCAGAAAATAAACGGCATAACATATATCCGTGTACTAATGGGACTGAACAATTTCTTCCCATCTATGATCAGGGATGCCACCATGTATGATGGATGATGGAGAGCCGGAGCATGGGCGTAATATAGGGAAAAGGAGAAGGGGGGAGGAAAGTGATGGTTGGGAAGTCATGGAGAAATCCTGGCAGTGATCCCTGAGATTATCCCAGGGCTCACTACTATGTGAGGCCCCTAAGCTATTAACTGTATTGTATTTGTAAATACCAGGAACGGAAGGAAGGAAGTAATAGGGAAAAGGAAGGAGAGAGAGAGGAAGAAGAAGAAAAAAAGAAAAATGGAAGAAGAGGGAGGCGAGGGTCACCCCGGAGTTCCCCCCCAGATTTGAGATATAGCCAATCCATGTGTCCCATATCTTGTCAAATTTTTTTGAATTATTACAAAGTATATAAGTGAGCTCATCATTAATCATGATCCAATTGAGTTTACTTTTAACATGATTCAGAGGAATTACCGACTGTTTCTAATGCCTAGCAATTGTAATTCTCACCACCAGCAATATATGTCATCAATTTTACAGATTTTCTGGGTACTTCATCAGGCAGTTTATGAAAAATTAAGGCTCTTGGAGATCTACGAATGTTTGCCACCGTTACTGAGTTTATTAAATTGAATATCCTAATCCAGAACCTAGTTATGAAGGGGCATTATCACCAAATATGGTGCATCTTCCCCAACTGGCCACACCGTCGGAAACAAGTCGGCGTGGTAGAAGGATGCAATTTAGCTACCCTAGTCGGGACCAGGTACCAACGCAGGAGTGTTTTATAATTGGTCTCTAGAAGGGTGGCCCACTTTTATTTAAAAGACAATTTCAAAAACATATCACAGGGTTACCCTTGCAGGAGTTTTTAGCATCAGAGCATAAATCTTACATTTTCTGGCTATTCAAACTTCATAGTCCTTGAGCCTGTCTCTGTTCAGACTCACCACTTTGTCTCAATCAGCTTTGTGCTCAACAAAATGCCCACACTGGCTCCTAATGCCTCTCAAATGATGGCCTGGTTGGATCTGGCCACCTCTTCTTGAGGCGAGGGTGAACACTCTCCTAGTATCTTTATCCACACATATACGCTGCTCCTGCAGCAACTTGTCTCTGTCTCCAGGGTAAAGGAGGCCTGAATCGCAGACAACCCCTTGCTTAAAAAGGCTATGCACACTTGCAGCATCAGGCTGCTGGTCCCTAGCAAGATGTGGACACAGGATTAGAGGCTTCATCCCTCCCAAGCCTATTCAAAGTCTCTGAAATGCAGAACCCAATCCAAGAGTTAACAATCCTGGAGAAAACCATACAATCAGTTTTCTCCACTCTGAATAAATATGTTGGAACCCCTCAACCTGCACAATTGAGAACCCTGTGTGAGATATAGGGGGCTATTTACAAAAGGCAAGTCCACTTTGCATTACAAGTGCAAGCTACAAGTGCAAAGTGCACTTGAAATTGCACTGAAAGTGCACTTGGAAGTGCAGTCACTCTAAATCTAAGGGGTAGATCTGAAATGAGTGTAAGATCTGCTGATTTTATTATTCAATCATGTTTTTTTATTTTCCTTGCATGTCCCCCTCGGATCTACAGCGACTTTACTTCCAAATGCACTTTCAGTGCAATTTTAAGTGCACTTTACACTTGTAGGGCAAAGTGGATTTGCTTTTCGTAAATAACCCCCCATAGCCTGTCTGACAATGTGACAAGGCACATTACTGTCTATATGTATATACACTATACTGTGTGTATATATCTCTTTGTCACTGTTTGTTCATCCAGAAGCAAAGCACTTTTATTTTTCTCTTTGGATTTGTGATTTGTGTTACTTTGGACTTTTTTTCACTTTTTCATTTTCTTGTGGCTGATTATGCACAGGAGTCATTATGAATTATATACACCTATGTATTTATACCTATGAAGTATTATAATCATTTAGTATTTGAGATAAGCGTGGCATGAAATGGACATATGTTCATTCAATGATTAAAGTCGTGATTGTTCTTTTTCACTGAAGATCGTATTTTAAAGGGACAGCGCATGTTTAATTGATTTTCATTTTGGTTATTACATCTAATACTCTAGAGCTGCAGCAGTTTCTTCACATTTGTTCACATAGCACCAATTTATACATTTTGGGCTTTATAAATGTGCAAATGTAACAACGATCACAGTACTTCCTGACAATGCCTTAATTTCTGAAAGGTAGGAACCATCTTTGTTCAGACATCATCCAGGGTCAGCATCTACTTCCTGGGCTAAGATGCTGGTTTAGCAATGAAATAAATCCTGTAAATCCTGGTACTTGTGCATTTCTTGCTATTTCATAAATGTCTGACGCAGATAAGCACCTGCAGAAGTCCTCTCACTCCCACAGTATTGCTGTCTGATCATTGGGGGAAAAGTGACTGAAAACCGCTTTCCTCTTGTCCTAACAGAATGATGACATTATCTCAGCCTAGCCTAGGTCATTTGGCTGCAACTCAATGGTATTTTTGTAATGATAAAAGGTACAGTTTTTTTTATTTTTTTATTCTACTAATGTATACAGCAGTGATTTATTCATTACGGCTAGTAACGTTACTGAAAAGTCTTTAATTGTTGGATACAGAAAAAGTAAGTCTTATTTATATGTAACATTAAACTAGACAGTGAATAATTCAGCACTATTCAAGACTATGCAACAGTAGATGCACTTTATTAATTCGAAGCAGGGGTGTGTGCTGTCCATGGTGCTGAAATTGGACATTTCAGGTTTATTTCGAGCAGCCTGACTTAAAGAGGAAGTAAACCCTGATGGGTTTACTTCCTCTTTTTTTCCCTGCAAAGGTAAAGCATAATGGACTACTATGCATCGCATAGTAGCTCATTATGTGTCACTTACCTGACACAGGAGCCAGCGAAGTCGCCGCTGATCCCTGTAGTCCGCCGCGTCCATCTTGCTGGTGGCGTCTCGCAGCTCCGACCAATGACAGCGGCGCAACCGCGATGACGTCACTCCCGCGCATGCGCACGGGAGTCGCGCCTCGCAGCTCCGTTGCTGTCATACGGCGAAGCCGCGATGACGTCACTCCCGCGCATGCGCACGGGAGTCGACAAATTTGGCAAATCCATTCTTGGATTTGCCGCATTTAGTGCGCCTGCGCGCCGCTGTCTACGGCGCATGCGCCGTAGACAGCGGTGCCCATTTTCGGGCAAATATCTCCTAAACCATATAGGTTTAGGAGATATTGCTTGGACCTACAGGTAAGCCTTAATCTAGGCTTACCTATAGGTCCAAGTTGTTTGGAAGGGTTTACTTCCCTTTTAACCTTTTTACCTTTTTATCTTAAAACCTTTGAACAAATTGTTAAAGTCTCAGGGAACCTCTGATAAGTTATATATATATATATATATATATATATATATATATATATATATATATACACACACACACACACACCAGCCACTTTATTAGGTACACCTCGCTAGTACCGGGTTGGACTTATGCATCTATTTCTCATACAACCATCCAGACAACCTCTGGATATGATGCTGAGCATGTGCACTCAACTTCTTTGGTCGACCATGGCGAGGTCTGTTCTGAGTGGAACCTGTCCTGTTAAACCGCTGTATGGTCTTGGCTACCATGCTACAGCTCAGTTTCGGGGTCTTGGCAATCTTCTTATAGCCTAGACCATGTTTATGTAGTGTAACAATTCTTTTTTTCAGATCCTTAGAGTTCTTTGCCATGAGGTGCCATGTTGAACTTCCAGTGACCAATATGAGAGAGTGAGAGCGATAACATCAAATTTAACACACCTGCTCCCCATTCACACCTGAGACCTTGTAACACTAACGAGTCACATGAAACCAGGGAGGGAAAATGGCTAATTGGGCCCAAATAGCCAATTTTCACTTGGGGGTGTACCCACTTTTGTTATTTTCAGGGGACAGCAAATGTACACAGTTATACAAGCTGTACACTCACTACTTTACATTGTAGCAAAGTGTCATTTCTTCAGTGTTGTCACATGAAAAGATTTAATAAAATATTCACAAAAATGTAAGGGGTGTACTCACTTTTGGGAGATACTGTGTGTGTGCGTGTGTGTGATATAGCATGGATAAGTAAGATTCTAAAAGTTTTAAATGATTGAATATGATGGCACATCTAGATTGACACTCACAGCCAATTATTTTATGACACTCCCTTGCTCTATACATCAATAAAATTCATAAAACTTGAATTGCTTCTAAAAGTAAGACTTTTTTTTATCTTAATGCATTCCCAGCATTAAAGCGGAACTTCAGTCATTTTTTTCATCTTCCCATCTATTAAATCTTCTGCTCTTGTTGTTTTAACTTTGGATAGTAAAAAATTTTTTTTTCTGCCAGTAAATACCTTATACAGCCCACTTCCTGTTTCTTGTCTGGTCATTAGCCTAGGCTTATGACATCATGCACAGCTCTCACTCTCTAAAACGGCTTTCACACCAAGCCGCCCATAGCGGCGGCGGTAAAACGCTATTTTTTAGCAGCATTTTACCGTCGGATGTGCAATGCATTTTGGCCGCTAGCGGGGCTCTTTTACCCCCGCTAGCGGCCGAGAAAGGGTTAAAACCACCCGCAATATGCCGCAATAGTGGCGTTTTGCCGGCGGTATTGGAGCGCTGCCCCATTGATTTCAGTGGAGGAGCAGTAAACACAACACTCCTTCACCGATCCAAAGAAGCTGCTGGCAGGACTTTTCCAGACATCCTGCCAGCGCACTAGGGGTTTCACACTGGAGACAATGGAGCAGTGTTTTGAGGGCGGATTGCAGGTGCTATTTCTAATGCTATAGCGCCTGAAAAACGCCCCCGGTGTGAAAGGGGTCTTACTCTCATGAGAGTTTGCCAGGAAGGAAGTTGGGATGAGTCATAAGAGGGCTAATGCAGTGGCGGCCGGTGCTCACAATTTTTGGGGGGGTGCAAACAAACTGAAAAATTCAGAAAAAAACCCATCAATTGCAGCCTCACTGTGCCATAAAACACAGCCACTTTGCCCATCAAATGCAGCCACTTTGCCCATCAAATGCAGCCACTTTGCCCATCAAACGCAGCCACTCTTCCCATGGAACGCGGCCACTGTGCCCATTAAGTGCTGCCACTGTGCCCCTTAAGTGCTGCCGCTGTGCCCATTAAGTGCTGCTGTTGTGCCCCCTGCCAGCCATCTGCCCAGCACTTACCTTGTCTCTAGTGTGCAGTGGGTGATGGCGGCAGGTGGCGATCAGTGTCCGGTGTCCTCCAAATCCGACCCTGATGTCTTCTCCCGCACTAATCCTCTCGTCTTCTGCAATGATTGGGTGCCTGGTAGGCATCCAATCACAGTGCCTGTGATTTCAGCCAATCAGGTGACAGGTAACACAGACCCAGCGACCTAACTGGCTGAGAGGCGGGTCAGTATTAGGGTAGCAATGTATTCGCTTCTCTAGCACAACACTGTGTAAAGAGCGAACGCACAGCATGCCCACTGTTTACCCTTTTGGAAGCAGGACGCCTATTAGAGCTAAAAGCTCTAATCAGGTGCTTCCGAAGAAACCCTGCCACTGTAATTCAGATGCCCGGCACCCGACAAAGGGCCGGAAACCTGAATACGGGGCGGTAGCGGTGACAATAGATAGATTCCTGCGTTGTAAGAATCTATCTATTGGTGATAGAGCGGTGCAGGAGAGAGGGGGCGGCGCTCCTGCGCCCTCTGTGGATGCACCACCACTCCAGTACTGTGCCCATCATCAGAGGTGCTGCTCTATCTTTCTCATTACAGCACTCGGAGGCAGTAGGGGTAGCCATACCATTGCACAGGACAGGTACCTATAACCTGTTTGTTATTTTAACCACTTGCCTACTGGGCACTTTTACCCGCTTCCCGCCTAGGCCAATTTTCAGCTTTCAGTTCTGTCGCAATTTGACTGACAATTGCGCGGTCAACTCTGTACCCAAACTAAACTTTTATCATTTTTTTTGAGACCGATAGATAAAACAAACAAAAAAAGACCATTTTCTTTTTTTTTTTTAAATGTCTTAGTTTCTGTTATCAATTTTTTAAATAAATAACTTTCTCTTTCACTGATGAGGCTGCACTGACAGGCATTGATGAGGCTGCACTGATGGGCATTGATGAGGCAATAATCTTCAACACTGGGCACTGATAGGCAGCACTTATGGGCCCTGATAGATGACATGGATAGGCAGCACTGATGAGCACTGATAGGCAGCACTGATGAGCACTGATGGGCAGCACTGATGGGCACTGATAGGCTGCACTGATGGGCAGCACTGGTAGAGGCACTGATGGGCAGCACTGATGGGCAGCACTGGTAGAGGCACTGATGGGCAGCACTGGTAGAGGCACTGATGGGCAGCACTGGTAGAGGCACTGATAGGTGGCACTGATGGGCAATGAAAGGCAGCACTGGTGGGCACTGATTGGCAGCACTGGTGGGCACTGATTGGCAGCACTGGTGGGTACCGATTGGGCTGCACTGATCATCAATGCAGATGTCCCTGTTAAGTAATGCCACTTACCGGCTCTCCTCTCCTCACGTGCTGTCAGCTTTAAGGAAAGGAATGCCGATAACCGGGCATCTTCTGTTTACTCTGATCAGCTGTGATTGGACACAGCTGATGAAATGATAAAGAGCCTATGTCATAGGCTCTTTACCGCATTCGGTGATGCGCTGTGTCCGAGGGACATATGAAGTTCTCCCAGAATGAGTGTTTCGACCCGTCCGCCATTTCTCTTAAGGGGAGCAGGCAAGTCCCCATCAGAGTCTCCTTCAGGGTTCTCCTTTACAACAGGATCCCCATCAGAGTTATGGCTCACACGTGAGGTTGGGGGGGAGTTAAACAAGAAAAAAAACAGTTGGTTGAGCAGTAATTTTACCACCACCCCCACCCCCCCTGCTGTGGCCCCCATACTTTTCTTTTTGACTGCAACAAACCTGAAACAGCATATTGCTTTTCGCAGGCAGGAACTACACAATTGCGGTGTGGTAGTACAAAAATTATAGGGTTAAATCAGGTAATGAGGAGGTGATGTTTTGCCTCCTCACCACTTATCAAACACCACTGAAAAGCAATTTGAGTGTGGATCAGCTTTCAGAGGCGACCTGCCGCACTTGAGCAAACCCTAAGCGCCTCCTCTTACATTAGGGTGTCAGATAAAAGGAGTATATTGGTGACCCCTGAACTAAATGATGTAGTTCAGAGGCTTGTTTGCTGTCAAATATTACCTTTGCATCAGTAATACAGTATACTTACAAAATATGTAGTACCACATTAATTGTTTCTATCCCCCCTTTTTGTCTCCCTGAGCTCTGAATGCTCAAGGTCAGCTTGGTTCGTTTTGTTTTGTTTTTTTGATTTTTTAATTAACAATTGACAGGTTGTCCACATGTGATTATTATTATTATTATTATTATTATTTTTTTTTTTTCTCTTAACTAGAGCCTTTTACAGTTACAAATTTGATGAAGGATGAGAATATTTGTCCTTTAAAAAATAAATTAGATTACATAAATGTAATTTCTGGTAGATTTTTCTAAATGCCCACTGATCCAGATTAAAACATGTCCTGGAAATTGACAAATAGGGTCTAAAGGAGCTGACTTAGCCCTTGTACACACGGTCGGAGAATCCGTCGGAATGTGTCCTATCGGAGCGCGTTGTCGGATAATCCGACTGTGTGTGGTATGCATCGGACTGATTCCGTCAGACCCAATTTTCCAACATGTTGGAAATATTTCCGACCAACTGGGCCGGTCGGACATACTCCGATCATGTGTAGAGAATTTTGATCGGACCAAGTGCCACGCATGCTCAGATCAAATTCCTACATCAAAGCTATTGGCTACTAGCCTGAATGTAATCCCATCGTAACGAAATTACGTCATCACGTTCTGAAAGATCGTATTTTTTCGCCAACTTTGTCCGACCGTGTGTATGCAACAGTTTCGGACAAGATCCGACGGACAAAATCCGACAGGCAAAATCTGACGGATTTGGTTGTGGAAATCTCCGACCGTGTGTACAGGGGCTTACTGAAGGGAAACGGGCTGTTCATTTTGCAGGGGCATTTTCCTCCAGAGCTTAGTGAATGTGGTAAATTCTCACCTTGTAAATAATATCCAATAATGTGCAAGGAAAAAACAAACAAACTGGTAAATCCTGGTGGGCAGCCAAGCTGGCAATCCTAGCACTAGGGGAAGTTCACAAAAGCAGCTTTTGAAGAATGCGGATTGATTGTTCTATACAGTCCTTCTCACCTTCCCCACCTATACACTCACACTTGTTGTCCATGGACCTTTCACAATTCCAGAAAAAAAACTCTAGTATCTTACCCTACCACTCAAAAATAACTTGCATTTCCCACAACGAGACCTGGAGTTATTAAGGTGGCAGTTCATGGAGTGATTTAAGTCCTAGTCGCCAGATCTTTTTGTGAGTTGGAGGGTACTATAACTATAGCCATGTATTGTCATGGGTATATTTTATTGTTTCATAAGCTCTTCTGTACAGAGCTGGATCTCCGTATAGATCTTTATCATCATGTTCTTTCTTCTGTCACCCAGAAGGCAACAGTAAAAGAGCTCCTATTTATTGCAGATAAGGGGCTGACTGGCAGCCTAGTCTATTATTGGAATGTGTCCCCGGCACCCTGTCAAAAATGCTGATCTTGTTACACATTTCACTTTCCGATCCCTTCAGTCAAACCGAGGAAACCCCGTAGGGCCCACGGAATTTTATTTTGTATAAAAACTAAGTGTGTCGGAAAGCCGCTAAGTTCCCCTCATTCCAATTTCAGAGGAGCCCGGGGAAGAACAGTAAAAATATTCCAGTCTAAATATAGGAGAAGTGACATTAAAGACAGCTGACAGTGTAGACATTCGGATGTTCTTTCCTCACTAGCTAGTTATATATTTTATCTGTTCTGAATTCCCTATTTCTTTAGAATTGTTTTGTGAAAAGGCTCTGACTGCAAGCAGACTAAGGTATTTTTTTTCGACTGCTTAGCAAGTTTTTTCATCTTCTGAACATAGTTAATAAGCAGAAGAGGCAAATAATAGAACCTCACAAAGGTTAACAAGGGTCAAGTGTGAAGGCTAAAGAGCGGCGGTGTTGCAGAGCTAGAACTCTATATACGGCAATAGAAAACCATTCCAGCTACTCAACTTAGATGTTGTAGCCATGTAGGATCTGCAAGCCGCGGGTGGATTGTAACTTGTAGTTATGCAGTTTGTTTGCCCAACAGACAGATACGCATACTTGCGTTTAAAGCCTTCCTTCTCTCTTCTCTTTGTGAAATGGGAAAGATCATCTCTGACATGTTCTGAACATTTCGGAGTGTGATAATGAGCGTTTCCGACATTGGAAGAGCTTGTTTTTGTCTCCAATGGTAGACCTGAACACAGCCCAATCCTTGCCCAAGTGGTGCATTTTGGATTTGGTTATTTACGGAGATTCAATTTTTTTGAGCGTGCCGCAAGTGCTAGGTCTTCCTATCCTCAGTTCACATTACTGGAGCTACAGTAATTGGTACAACATACTGTCTGGCTCAGTTGGTGGGTGCATATGGTTCTAGCTTATTGAAAGGTACCTTAAATTACAATCCCCTAAAATAACAGAGAAAACATCATATTTAACGTATTTTCAAGAGAGATGACAATTTTCTTTTCTTTTTTCTTTCTTTTTTTTTAAGAGCAGGGAAGAATGAGACTATCAGGAAGTTAAGGGATTCTCAACATGAACACAGACAGCAGTTCAAATTGGACTGATGGTGTAACTCATACCACTGGCTTCTAGGAAAAAACTCAAGACCTTCCTCTTTTAGCAGATGATCAAAGCTCGCCACAGCGCCTAGAGGCGATTCAGTTCGCATTGTGCGCTATACAAGTATTTCATTCATTCACTCATCTTTAAAAAATAAAAAAAAGTTATAACCCTTCCCAGTCTATCAAAAATTTTAAGGATTTTTGCTGTTCTTGAATGGGTAACAGGAAGGTAACCCATATATAGACAGAACAGACACTGTTACATTAATTAAAGTGGATCTACACTTCATCTGAGCACCACAAACCAAAAATGCTGTTAAATTCATTTTTAATATTCAACGCAAACTCATCCATCCATGTCTCCATGCGTTATTTTGTTGAGAAATCACTTTGAAAACACCCCTTAGCATGTCTAGCCATGGCCATCTTGAGTAAGCGCAGATGGTCCCTGCAACATTTCTTGGAATCCACCTGTCCTTAGCTCATGCATGCAAGGAGAAGAGGGTGTGCTTAGCTGAGAAAGCTCCTCCTTCTGTACTGAAGACTCCTGGGATGTATGACATCATTTACCTAGGCATGAAAACCAGTAACTGAAGAAATGTAAAAAAAAAAAAAAGTTTAAAACAGGCAAATATGATATACTTTCCTATCCATTTACTAATGCTAGCAGCATAGGGATTGAAAATAATCAATATTGTTTGAGAGAGTGAAGTTCGCCTTTAACTGGTTCCCGACCGGTTCACGCAGATATATTGCTGCACAATGGCTCTCCTGTGCGAAATTCCATATCATCCTTCCCTTTAGCGGCCACCAGAGGGCACGCCCGTTCACGCTGCATGGCAGGGGACCCGATGCACATGGTTGCCGCCGGCCACACACGATCTCGTGCACGAGAGCCAGCACGGGGATTTGTGTATGTAAACGCACAAATCCCTGTGCTGTCAGGGGAGAGGAGACATATCATTTGTTTCTACTAAATAGGAGCAACTATGTCTCTTCCCCTAGTCAGTCCTATCCCCACACAGAACACACTATGGGAACACACACTTAACCACTTGATTGCCCCCTAGCGTTAACCCCTGCACTGCCAGTGACATTTACACAGTAATCCGTGCATTTTTTTTTTTAACCAATAATTTTTATTCAAATTTTTCAGATTTACAGGGTACAAAATAAACAAATTGACTTTCGTACAATCAGTATAAGTAGGAGACATGCTAGGCATATCCTGTTAACAACGTGGTTGCAATTATATAAAAGAATGCGATATATTGACACAACATATTTCCACTCAGGCATCATCGCCATTATCTGAGACCGTAGTACCCTTCCAACGCAGGTGCCCCTTCTGGGATCTAGCTGCACCCCCGAGGGAAGAATCACACGGATAGTTTTGATTGATCCTGTGTTTCACAGAGACCAATCAATTGTACGTCCATTTCCCATAGATTGTATCAAATGCTCGGTATACAACAATGCTGATTCTCCATAATATCCACTACTTGTCTTAAAGAAAGTAAAAAAAAAAGGGGAAAACAGTAATTAAAACCTTAGTCAGGTAAAGGGAAGGGGAGGGAAGGGCGGGTAGGAACCAAATACTAGGTCCCAGGGCAGGAGACTGTCGCTCAACAAGAGTTTATTAGGAGAGAAAGGTATGATTCCATTACCTCCAAGTTTACACCCCCGCTATTAGGTTAATCTTATCGTTTTACTATGGTGTGTTAGCCTCGTACCAGTCGCACCACGGTTGCCAGTTATTTTGAAAGGCAGTACGTTTCCCTGATGCCGATGCCAAGATGAGTTTGTAATTATAGTGAGTAGCAAGATACCGAATAACCTCTGGGACCTCCGGGGGATGAGAGGATTTCCAAATCCTAAGAAGTACCAGTCTGGCTGCTAAAAATAAATGAGTTACAAACTGTCTAAGGGATGGTGGTATATCTTCTATTCCTATGTTAAGCAATGCCAAAGCAGGGGATGGAGGTATCGTGATGCCTGTTACTTGTCGGAGAGGTTGTTGGTTTAGTAAGCATTAGAATCACGTCATCAGCGAAAAGGCCAATAACGTGCTTGCGACTGTTCACCTCAAACCCATAGACCTTAGGGTCTTGTCTGATGCACGCCGCCAAAGGCTCAATTAGCATATTGAAGATCAAAGGGGATAATGGGCATCATTCGTAATTTGAAAGGGGTTTGACAACATTCCTGAGGAGTATACCCTAGCCGAAGGAGAGGTATAGAGAGCAAGTATGGCCGATAGAATATGGCCTGTAAAGCCAAATGATCCCAACACTCCAGCCAGATATCCCCAATGGACCCGGCCGAATGCCTTCTCTGCGTCCAAAGCAAGGAGCAGAGAAGTCGTTCGCCGAGCCCGTGCCAAACCAACTATATTTATGACACGCCTCGTGGCGTCCGAGGTCTGCCTCCCCTTAGTGAATCCCGATTGGTCAGCATTTATGATAGTAGGTAGCATCGGCATCAGACGTAATGCTAGCATTTTAGCATATATCTTTAGGTCATTGTTCAGCAAAGATATAGGCCTAAAATTTTGAGGCACCTCCGGGGCTTTGCCCGGCTTGGGCAGAGTCACAATAATTGCTTCCAACATTTCTGGCGGGAAGAGGGCAGAGGCAGCAGCATTCTCATAGACCTTAAGAAGGTGAGGGTCTAGGACAGACTTAAAAGTCTCAGCGATAGTGAAAGGCAGATTTAGGTCCTCTAACTGGTCAGTGGTAAGAGTAGGAATTTTTGCTTGCGCTAAGAAATATGCTATGTCATCCCTAGAAGGTTGTGGGGTAGAGCTATCTTTGCCCAAGTTGTAAAGGGATTCGTAATAGTCACTAAAGGAGTCAGCAATCCTTTGCAGGTCGTATTCTTTGATATTAGTCTTAGGATTGAACAGATGAGGAATTTTTGATTTGAAACGTTGTCCCTGTAGTCTATGCGCCAAGGCCTTCCCAGCCTTATTACCCGTGGAGTAGAAGGACAATTTTAGCCTCCTCTCCACTTGTTCAAATTTGTGTAGTAACACGAGTCTAAGTTCGTGCCTCAAATGTCCTAGAGCGGTGTGGCAAGCTGGAGTGGGGTTGGATTTATTCAGACTCTCTAATGTTGTAATTTTGTTCAGAAGGTCGTCTGTCTGCTTTTGCCTCTGCCTCTTCAACCGCGCACCTTGCTGAATAAAGATACCACGGATAAACGCCTTATGGGCATTCCATACCGTAGTAGGAGAGATCTCAGGGGTAGAATTAATCTGAAAAAACTCAGAGAGGTGGTCCTCGAGTAAGCGTTTAGTACCAGGTTCTTGAATTAGTTGGGAATTAGATCGCCACAAATAAGCGGCATTAGGGGGACTATTGTCTGCGATGGTGACCAGTACTGATGCATGGTCCGACCATGTGATTGAGTTAATTTTAGTATGCATGATATTCTGAAGGAGCCACCTGTCTGAGAGGAAGAGATCAATCTTACTATAAGAACGATGCCTATGAGAGTAGAAAGAATAATCTCTCTCATGTCTGCAACGCCATACATCAAAGATATCATTATTTCTTAAAAAGTTGCACAGAGACTGAGATTTCCTAGCGGAAGTGCAAGTTGAGTCCATCTTGGGATCTGGTACAATATTAAAGTCCCCGCACAACAGTAAAGCCCCTTGTCTAATTTTGCTTATCTTTTTCATAAGTCTGTTTAAAAAACGGATCTGGCGAACATTGGGTACATAAACATTTACCAGTGTATAATGGGTATTGTTAATATCATATAAAATGATAATGTTTTATTCCATGTGCTACCACTGGTGATCTATCAAATGTCAAGGGCTGCTGCTACTACCGGAATGGATCACACCGTATCCACTTGATATGAAACTTAAAGCGGAGGTCCACCCTAAAATGGACCTTCTGCTCATCGGATTCCTCCCCCCCTCCGGCGCCACAATTGGCACCTTTCAGGGGGGTGCAGTTACCTGGATAATCCAGGTAACTGCACCCACTTCCGGGCTAGCTCTCTGCGGAAAGGGGCGTACGTTACGCCCCTTTCCGCAAGCGCCCGCCCCCTTCAGCAAGTGCCCCGCTGCCTGCTGGGAAACACACAGCTCCCAGAGGCAGCAGGGACCGTCCTCATTGCGCAGCGCGCCGAAAGGCTCCATTTCCTGATTCCCATACCCAAGATGGCGGCGGCAGGACCCGACAGACGACCTAGCGATCGGCTTCGGGTGCCGACATCGCGGGCGCGCTGGACAGGTAAGTGTCACTATTTTAAAAGCCAGCAGCTGCAGTATTGGTAGCTGATGGCTTTAAAAAAAAAAAAAAAAACGCGGAGTCCCGGTGGACTCCCGCTTTAAGATATGTTGGTATTGCGCTGCCCCTATATTAAATAACCCTCCGAGGGTGATCAGTATAATGCCTAGTTACATAAATCAATAGTGTAATATAAATATATATATATATATATATATATATATATATATATATATATATATATATATATATATATATATATATAAATGTCTACTGAATAATATCAAAAAGTACAAAGTGCTACATTAAATAAAATAAAATAAACACACCACAGAGGTGATAGAATCTAAATAAATGAAA
Source organism: Lithobates pipiens (assembly GCF_037356315.1). Taxonomy (NCBI): domain Eukaryota; kingdom Metazoa; phylum Chordata; class Amphibia; order Anura; family Ranidae; genus Lithobates; species Lithobates pipiens. The sequence goes on from NW_027507791.1 coordinate 64,705,721, forward strand.
ATCAAGTGAACAAAGGTAAGTAACTAAAAACAGTCTCTTAAAAAATTACTATTTTGATAAAGTGCAGAGAAAATGCAAAAAAATAAAAAATAAAAAAAAAGTAAACGCACTACAATTGAAAACCTCCACGGAAACACAACTGCTTCAATTGAGTGCAAAGCCAAAAAACAGTGAATTGATCATAAAGTGTCAAGTGCGTCTTATAAATGTGCAAATAAGTAAACACTCTCCAGAGGTGATATAAGTGAACCACCCTAATAATAAACAAATGATATACAAGAAAATAAGAAAGAGTATACCTAGACCAAAAAGAGGGTACCCTCTCCTGATCACACGGAAATAAACGTTAGAATTAAACAAAAAATATATATAGTAGTAAACGCACTACAGAGCCATCTGTAACATATGTTATATCAGAATGAATCCGGCCTCTATAGATTAAATATACATATTGAAATCCATCAAAAATAAAAAAAAGAAAAAGATATAAATATTCAAGTCCATAAATAAACAACAGTCTCCTTTAAGTGCAAGTGCTTTGTGCAAACTTGTGCAAATTCAACTGAGGTGTGGATCTCCCAGTGCTTAATCCCGTTGTGATCACACTTTAGTGGGCAGTGGCCCCTTACCTATAGCAAGGAGGGATTCGCATAGAGGTATATAGATTTCTTTATATGTCTTCTCTCCTGGTAAATTCGGTCACCTTCTCCTTTAAATTGTATTCTTATTGCTCCATAGGACCCAATAGATTAATAGAGAGGGAATACCATAGTGTAGTATTTCACAAATAGCATTTATTAAAAAAAAATTCATACACAGGGTACTCACACATTAATAGATAGAAAAAAGCCTTTTTCTAGTAATCAGCAGAAAGTGCATCCACAGTCAGCTTCCTTCCCATCCCTATGCGTGACATCACATCACGTGACTTCATCCTAATGAAGTCACGTGATGTGATGTCACACGTAGGGATTATTCAAATTTTTGCGTAGATGCAAAGTGTGCTGCGAGAGGTCCGCATAGAACTGAATATTAGAAAATTCTGTATAACGGTGCTCCCCTAGCCTGGTGATTTGCATTAGACGGTCTTTGGTTTGGTACAAGTGCATACAAAATAGAACATCCCTAGGGACATTTTCAGGAATAAAGGTGGGTTTAGGGATGCTGTGTATTCTGTCGATGGATACTTCTATTGGCGAAAGATCTAGCATGAGAGTGGTTAACAGATTTGTAATATAGGGACGCAGGTCTGCCGGGGTTACCAACTCGGGGATACCCCTTAGCTTCACATTGTTCCTCCTGGCCCTGTCTTCTAAGTCTGCCAGCTTAGCTTTAATCCAATTCCGATCTTCCTCAACTGAGTCATGTGCATCAATTAAATCGTTTATGGTGGTGGCGTATTCCCCCATTTTTGTTTCAACATGACTCACTCTTTCACCCACCTCCTTAAGTTCTGTGCTAAAGCTTCTCATGCAAGACATCATGTCTGTATGTATAGTGCTTCACAAGGAGATAAGCATGTCTTTAAGGGTGGTGTCAAGAACAGGCTGGTTTGTTGTAGGAAAGGTAGTAATGGAGTCAGGGAGTTCTCTGGTATCTTCCTGGGAGTCAGTGGGGGATCTCACCTCATGCTGCTGCAGTGTACCAGAGCTGTCCCTTCTGCTCCTGGCTTTGGCTGGACTCCTGCTCAGCGGGGTAGATGCCTGTGAGTTCCCCGGGGAGTGCTCACCACTGGTGTGGGTAGTCTCCTCGGGCTGCTCCAGAATACTGGATGAGAGAAGCGGAGTGGAGGACGCGCCGGCGCCATCTTGGCCATGCTGTCTCGGCGGCTGCATGAAGTATGCAGTCAGTTTTCTGGGCTTCCTCTCCGCTCTTTTCCTCCTAGACATGTCGGCAGGCTGTGCCCGGATTAAAACGCCGCTATGAGGCTGCAATCTGAAGCCGCTGTGCCCGTGAGCCGCTCCGTTATCCCGCTATACACCGGAGCTCTGAGACTAAGCTGCCATCTTGGCTAAGGTCAAGCCCAATCCGTGCATTTTTAAAGCACTGATCGCTGTATAATTGTCAATGGCCCCAAAATGTGTCAAAAGTGTTCCCAATGTCGCAGCACCACTAAAAATCACTGCTATTATTATTTAAAAAAAAATAATAATAATAAAAATGCCATAAAAGTGCCATAAATCTTTCCCATAGTTTGTAGACACTATAACTTTTGCTCAAGTCAATCTATATATGCTTATTGTGATTTTTTTTTTATGAATGTATTTATTTTTAAATTGGGGGATATTTTAATATAGCAAAAAGTAAAAAATATTGGGTGTTTTTTTTTCAAAATTGTCACTTTTTTTTTTTTGTTTATAGCGCAAAAAATAAAAACTGCAGAGGTAATCATATACCACCAAAAGAAAGCTCTATTTGTGGGAAAAAGGGATGCAAATTTAGTTTGGGTACAGAATTGCATGCACAATTGTCCATTAAAGCGACGCAGTACCAAATTGTTAAAAGTGCTCTGGTCAGGAAGGGGGTAAAATCTTCTGGGGCTGAAGTGGTTAAAGCAGTACCATGTGCTATCCAAGGTGCTGGAATAACCCGTTTCAGATTTATTTAAACTAGTGCTGGAAAAGGCTATAGTGATGTGCAAAGTACAATGAACTATAACAGCAAATCAAATTTTACCTTACCTAAAATTTAAAATCACTATGTTAGTAATGTTACATCAAAAATATGAACTTTATAGGCACCACATCAGCTACGTATTGAATTACTTTAAAAATTAACTCATATTATCTAAAGCATATAAAACAGCGAATATAAAAACAATTACAATTCTCCGTGCACCATAAAATGTTTGGTGGAGAAACTTCCCTCTTGTTCATTATATAATTGTAGCTTAGCCACGATTTCAGCATAGCAATGTACTTGAGGGGTTCCAGCATCCTTGTATATCACTTTTCTCTACACATAAAATTTAGTGTGAGCTGAGAGATTGACTTGAACAACTTTTGTACTTCTGTAAACTTTGAATTGTTCCTCGATGCTTGCAGGGGTTGGTAAGAGTCTGCTTTAAATTTCATTTGTAGCTTGAATATCCATTGACTGGCCATAAGTTCACTTTAAAGCAAACCCGAGAGGGAAAAACAAATAGTAAAGTGTGATTTACACTGATAAGCATGCACCACCAGCAACTGCTACCATGCCACCTTTAAAGTGGTTTTAAAGGTTGACTTTTTTTTACCTTCATGCATTCTGTGCATGAAGGTAAAAAACTTTCAGTATGCAGCTCCCCCCCACAGCCCCCCCCCCAAATATTTAGCTTGGTCCGAGCCCGATTCAGTGCCCTGCATGAGAGCGGTTGCTCTCCTGGGTCTCTGTCGTCCCCTTATTGGCTGAGCCATAGGCTCCTGCTGCTGTCAATCACAGCTAGTGGGCCAATGACGAGAGAGCGGTGGGTGGAGTCAGGCCCTGTTCTGTTTGTCTTATGGTCACACAGAGTAGGGCTCGGGAGCAAGTGCACGAGTACCCCCATAGCAAGCGGCTTGCTATGGGGGCACTGGGAGAAGAAGAGAAACCAGGCGCACCGACGGGGGACCCGAGAAGAGAAGGATCGGGGCCGCTCTGTGCAAATCGATATACAGAGCAGGTAAGTATAAGATGTTAATTTTATATATATATATATATATATATATATATATATATACACACATTTTTTTTTTTTTTACTTTTAATATCACTTTAATACTCTACAGAGCACCTTGGAACTCTAATGCCCTGGTCAGACTTTCCGACAGAAAATGTGCGATCGGATTGTGTTGTCAGAAATTCTGATCGTGTGTAGTCTCCATCTGTAGTTTCCGACACACAAAGTTTGAGATCTGGATCAAAAATTTTCTGACAACAAAATCTGATCGTTTCAATTCCGATCCCGTGTAGACAATTCCGACACACAAAGTGCCAAATTACGAGATGACAGCTATTGGCTACTGGCCTCTTTAAAGTCCGGTCGTATGTGTTATACGTTACCTTGTTCTGAATGATTGGATTTTCTGACAACTTTGTGCGACCGTGTGAATGCAAGACTTGAGTCAAGAGTTTGGGCCAAAAGCCGTCTGGAAAAAATCCACCGGATTTTGTCGCCAGAATGTCCGACCGTGTGTACAGGGCATACAACTCTAAAATGCCATGCAAGTTTCTGGTCACTGGGTTTGGCAAAAAAACTCTTTCTCATTCACACAATTTACTATTGGCTGTGATTGAGGCAATAAAGGGCAGGCCAGAGCCATTGGCCAGTAGGAGAGGCCCCAGGGCACTTTTGAGGGTATAACAAGCCTTCCAGAGATGCCTACTTCTATTCTGCCACCCCCACAGGTGCAACTGAAAACTCTAAAACCTCATAAAGCATATTTTACAATATTGTTCAAAATGAATTACACTTATATGTCTCATTAGTCGTGCCAAGTTTTCTGTTAAAAAAAAGGCAGATTTTCATTTCAGATTCACAAACAATTACCGTAAACAGGAGTAAGATACTTTGCCTTTTCATCATTACAGTCCAAATTAAGTTTTCTGAAAAATTCTGAATTATTAGCTTTGGCAAGTCAGACTGCCATACTGCAAAGTAGTACGGTAATTATTTTTTGGACTTGAATTTGTTTGTGAAGCCCGGTTGTACATTCCTTAATTGATTTTCTGCAATAATAACAAATAGTAAGCCGAGATTTAAATGAAGTGCTGGGAGAGGCAGTGAAATGTAGAGCAGTTTTGTCGGTAGCAGTGTTTGTTTCCTTAGCCATGGTTGCAAGTTTCTACAGCTCTACGCAATATATATTGACTGTATTCCAACCGCTGTATTAACCATCTGTTTCAGAGGCTAAACAACCATCTGCCAGTGGTTTTATGAGATTGACTTTTGTATTAACTACATCTCACTTTGAACGATCAACATTATAGGCTTTTGCGTATTTTTTAATTCTTTCTAAAATCAGTAGCCATATTCCCTTGTTGTATTATAACTGAGTAAAAGTAAGAGAGTTTAAAGTGATATTAAACCCTCAGTTTTTAAGAACTTTCAGCATAAACCTTACAATTGTGCAGTTGCGCAACACTGTATCCAAATAAGATGTCCTTTTTTTTCCCCCACAAATAGAGCTTTCTTTTGGTGATATTTGATCACCTCTGCGTTTTGAATTTTTTGCGCTATAAAAAAAAAAAAGACTAACTATTTTGAAAGAAAAAAAACAATATTTGTAACGTTCTGCAATAAAAACGCATCCAATAAAAAAATGAAAAAAATCAAATTACACAATTTGCACACAAAATGCATTGTTGGAACCTTTGGTAAAATTATCCTTAACAAGGACATTTGGGGAATAATGGTAGGAGGAACATAAAGTTGCAGCATATGCAGATGATATGCTCTTCTGAATGACTAATCCGATAATCTCACTCCCGAACCTATTTAGAGAAATTGAGATATATAGTATGCTATCTTATTTCAAAATAAAAAAATTTAAATGAGAGGCATTGGCGATAGCTGTCCCAATATAAATGATGGCTTCAATAAAAGCAAACTATAAATTTAAATGGGCAGATCAATTCTTGAAGTATTTAGGGACTTGTATAGCAGCTGACCCTTCCAAAACATATGAGCTTCATTTTTTGCCAGTAAGGTTCGAGGCTTATTGGAGAGATGGCGTAAGGGATTCGATTCCTGGTTTGGAAGAAGCAATATAATTAAGATGAACATCCTATCAAAGATTTTGTACCTCCTCCAGGCGGTCCCAATTGCAATTCCTAGAATTTTTTTTTGAAACATAAAAACATTACTTACAAAATGTATCTGGGCTTACAAAAATCCTAGGATCAGGAGGACTCTGTTGTCCCTCCCAAAACAATACGGGGGTGGGCAGTCCCAGATATATATAAATATTACCAGGCAGTACAACTGGGCCATATTTTGGACTGGTGCCGACATGGAGAACTTAAAATCTGGCCAAGACTGAAGCAAGCGCAGAGTGGGGAGTTACTGCACAGAGCCCCTTGGTGGTGTTTCAAGGACTTGGCATCTAAAACGAAGATACACCCAACAATAGGACCTAATCTCTGTGTTTGTTACAATCTTTTGTCTAAGGGCAGGCTATCTACACAGGAATCACCTTTAGTACCTATATTGGGGAATCTGCAATGAATATTAGTAAAACACAAAAAAATGACCCTTTGACGTACTAATTAAACAGGGGCTTACCAGGCATTTCACTTTTTGAGATCTGGTAGATGGCCAGGAATTGGTAGATAGAAATGGTCCTTTCCAATTAGATTTCTGGTTGGCGGCACAATTATGATATTATTTATGTACCAGGGTACCGCCAAGTCCTCTGGACCAAAATCTGTTACCAATTGAGAAATGCAGTACGGAGACTGAACCAATAACACATGCTGTCTCTAGAATGTATATGTTGCTGTTTAGACCTCCGGAGAATTTTCAGTTACCATTTCTTCGGAAATGGGAAATAGATTTGGGGAGGACCTTCTCGGAGGAACAAAAAACCAACATCTTACATTCAATATTTAAGACAGCGATATGTACCAAAATACAGGAAACTAATTATAAAATAATTTCACAATTGTATAGAACCCCAGATAAACTTAAAAAATATTTCCCAAATGTATGAGATAGATGCTCGAGATGCCAGACAGAACAGGGGACTTTGCTACATGTTTTCTGGTCCTGCCCCAGAATGAGGACATTTTGGGGGAAGGTCCAGGAGACAATTCAAAGGTTTAGTGATGTGGAAATACAGGAAGACCCAGCTTTTTTTTCTCTTGCATCTGTCAAAGATTCCGGGGAAAACATATAGGAATTCTATCCTGTGCCATTTGGTGACTGCAGCTAAAGCATGCGTTCCGCTCAAGTGGAAACAGACACAACCAATGTGGCTTAAGAAAGTAGAGGAAGTAAACGGGATGGAAAACCTAGTTTGGACAACTAGAAAAAAAAAGGGAAATTTATTTATTTATTTATTTATTTATATTTTAAAAATATGGTCACCATGGAACTGCTTTATTTCTTTGGAGGAAGGGAAAAAACAAATTTATACATTTTAAAAGGGAGGAGGGGTTTTGGGGAGGAGAGGAGAATATTGTTGAATAAGGGGAGGGTCTTTGAAATGTAAAAAGGGGGATTGTTTTTTTTTGTTTTTGGAGGAGGGGGGTAAGGAAAGGAGGAGAAGATGGACTATAAATAGAAACAGCAGCCGGAATACTAAGAGGTAGTGGAAGTGTCCCGGCAGAGTCTGGGGGAAGCATCCCCCTTCTAACGAAGCATGGAGTAACAACAGGGAGGATGGAATTAGGAGAGGAAGTTCACTCTTCATATTTCTCTGTCTTCATCGCCTTTTTTTTGTTTTTTTTGTATACCTGGGTTCATTTGTGTATCCATCTTTATTGGATAGTATATTAGAAACCTACAGGAGTAGATGGAATGTAATGAGGTTTCATATTTAGTTTTTTTTCCAAGTCTGGCTGTATGTACAGAAATGAAATGTTATATACAGAAGGATTGTTAATTTTTCTCCTGTTATAAAAAAAAAAATAAAGAAATAAAATAAAAAAAAATGTCTTCATCGATTTAGGCCAAAATGTATTCTGATACTTAAAAATCCAAATAAGCTTATATTGATTGGTTTACACAAAAGTTATAGCGTCTACTAACTATGGGATATATTTATAGGATTTTTATTTATTATTTTTTACTTGTAATGGTTTTGCGATCAGCGACTTATAGCGGGACTGCGATATTGTGAAGGAAGAATGGGACACCTAACTAATACTTTTTTGGGAACCATTGACCCCAATACAGTGGCAAATATGCAGCATGAGTATGTAGTCAATTACAGGGGAGGTGAGCATGCTGGGTTTGCCCTATATATTCAGAGAACATGTAAGCACTGGGTCCCTTCCAGCCAGGTGTGAGGCAGGCTTGCCAACCCTGGCACCTGCTGCCATGCGGCCTCAGATTGGCGACTCGAGGGCCCAAAGCTAAGAATGGCATGGCCCTGGTACTCCCCAAGAGCTGACTGAAGGGGAGCCATACCCGAGAGGATCTGTTTGCAACTTCAGTTAGTAAAGACCAAAGATGCTAGGGCCTGTTTCTTTTGGCTACCCCTTTGTGCTAGTACAGTCAGCCAAGGGTCCAAGTAAAGAGATCACTGGCTAGTAATCTGAAGAGCTTTGTCCAAATGTCCTTCACTACAAGAAACTTTGTTCATACTCTTCATTTCTACACTGCTACGCAGAAGTCCATCATCTGCTCCCAGCAAGGCACTTCACCTACTGCTCAATTCCTGATCAGATAGAGTCCTGTGAACCATGAAGTTTTGTTCTGGAGTATACTACTACAAATTCCTTTTTCTATCAAATTTTCTCAAAAACAACAACAAAAAACCCTACAAAACAACACCCCCTAGGCTGGTCTTTGACTACATTGAGCCTAAGTGTGTGTACCTAGCTGCAGGAAATCCCTTTTACCTGGCTGCCAGTGAAGAAATAACTATCTGGGTAATATTCAAGTGGCTCGTACGGGGGCAGCGCTACACACAGATGACATACATTAATGTAAGCTTGATTTTTGTACCTCTGGACCTGCCCCACAAAACAGCTCTGGCTGTCATAAGATGGGACCCTTTCTCTGTTAGTTTTAGTTTCAGTTACAAGTCTCCTCCCACCTCTCAATGTTACTGGATACTAAAAGGAGAAACTGAAATAAGCGCATATCTCACTCTGCCATTTCCACCTGTTGGCATTCTCCTTGCACTGCAGTATGTTGCAGGCATCTTTTGCTGTTTTTCCCTCTTACTGTACAGACTGTACAGAGACTTCAAGAGTCTAATGCTAAGTCAGGTTCAGGTACTTCCAATGCTTGCATTAAAAAAATATATTTAGTTACAAAAAAAAAAAATCAAAAACCAGGCCGTGCCTCCTGATAGTGGTCAAAAGCCCCCACACTGTGGAACAACTCTGGTAAGGGTGAATTCGCACTTTTCAATGCACCTGGTTGGTAATTACATGCAGGAACCAAAGCAGGGGTTCCTGAGATTAGCTGCCAGAGGCAGACCCATGGAAAGCAAAGGTAGGCTACCAGGTCCTGCAGCTAATTGCACACGTCTTCATGTGATCGCTGCATTAGTGATTGCATACAAGTAAGCGTGATGTCCTGTGGGAGCTGGCAGCCTCCTATTGCTTTCTATGATGATGCCTCTTGCAGCTAACCGTTGGAACCCACAAAGTTCTTGCATCCAGTCACCGATCAGGTTCTTTGCACGAATTAATGCATCCTAAATGTCAGCTTGCTATTTGCAGTGCAGCACAGTTGACTGGTGGCTCCTTGTTCTACTTTTCCCACCCACTATTAGCTCTGCTGTTCAGCCTGTGTGGGGTCTTCCAGAGGCCGATACCAAATCAGGTTTATGTTTTTTCAGTGACACAGTATATTAATGAACACAGAGCTACGGTACATTGGATTTTCCGTTTTATATACAGTATTCTTGGAGTTCAGCTTTAAAGGAGTTGTAAACCCGTTGTATTTTCACCTAAATGCACCCTATGCATTAAGGTGAAAAAACTTCTGACACTGCACAGCCCCCCGTTTTACTCACCTAAGCCCGTTCATTCCCTCAGCGGAGACATGCTCTACCTCTCTGCCCGGGGGTTCTCGACTCTTGATTGGATAGATTGATAGCAGTGCAGCCATTGGCTCCCACCGATGCCAATCAAATCCAATGATGTGGGAGCTGGGGAGCTAGGTCGAGTCTAGCATTCAGTGTCTATGCATGGAAATGCTGGACTCAGGAGGGTACCCATAAGGTAACCCCCAGGGAGAACGTTTCTCCCGGGGGGGTTTAGCGATGCAAGGAGGAGCCGCGAGCGCTGCCAGTGGACCCCAGAAGACGAGGTTTGGGGCCACACAGTGTAAAACGAACTGCACAGTGGAGGTAAGTATATGTTTGTTATTTAAAAAACAAAAAAACCCCAAAAAACTAAGGTTTACAGTTACTTTAAGCATCAAAGAAAAAAAATAAAGTGCAGCGCTTGTTCAATAAATAATGATTAAACAATCACACAAGTGAAACGTGCAAAAATGGCGACAATCCAAAACCAAAATAAAGTGGCATTCAAACAAAATCAATATTAACTTATACATGTGCAATAAAAAATTAATAAAAATTAATTACACTTTAAGAATCAAACTTGTGACAAAGTTGAAGTTGCATATAATAATACATTTGTTTATTTTCAGTTTCTGATGTAAATACAAAATAAATACAAAATAAAAATGATTAGCATAATTAAATTTGAATGTAATGCATTCAATTAATAACATTTTTTACAGTATTTGGAAGTCTTGACATCTAAAGTTTTGCTGCTTTACGCAACCATTGTGTGCAGTAATTGTTGGCTGCAGGAGTTCATAATTTTGCATTTTACAATGTTGTGCTATTAATTAGTGAAAGATTTTGAATTGGAAACATTTTTCCCATTGTCAAGTAAAACTGTTTTGTGGTGCAAGGATGGTTGTCAGTACTTTCTGCACTAATTGGGGAGCAGATGCTCATGGCAGGTCTCCAGGTTTGGCTAATGGGCTCAATAGGATCAGGCTTTGACCCATATTAAAATATACAGCTCCTTGCAAATGTATTCACCCCCCTTGACTTTTTACCTATTTTGTTACATTACAGCCTTTAGTTCAATGTTTTTTTTAATCTGTATTATATGTGATGGATCAGAACACAATAGTCTACGTTGGTGAAGTAAAATTCGAAAAATATATACATAAAACTATTTTTCAGAAATAAAAAAATAATTGGCATGTGTGTATGTATTCACCCCCTTTGTTATTGAGCCCATAAAAAGTTCTGGTGCAACCAAATCATCTTCAGAAGTCACATCGCTAGTGAAATTATGTTCTTCTGTGTGCAATCTAAGTTTCACATGATCTGTCATTACATATACACACCTTTTTAGAAGGCCCCAGAGGCTGCAACACCTAAGCAAGAGGCACCACTAACCAAACCGCCATGAAGACCAAGGAACTCTCCAAACAAGTAAGGGACAATGTTGAGAAGTACAAGTCAGGGTTTGGTTATAAAAAAATATCCAAATCTTTGATGGTCCCTAGGAGCACCATAAAATCTATCATAACCAAATGGAAAGAACATGGCACAACACCAAACCTGCCAAGAGATTGCCACACACCAAAACTGATGGACCAGGCAAGGAGGGCATTAATCAGAGAGGCAGCACAGAGACCTAAGGTAACCCTGGAGGAGCTGCAGAGTTCCACAGTAGAGACTGGAGTATCTGTACATACGACGAAAATAAGCCGTACTCTCTATAGAGTTGGGTTTTATGGCAGAGTGGCCAGAAGAAAGCCATTACTTTCAGCAAAAAACAAAATGTCATGTTTTGAGTTTTGCGAAAAGGCATGTCGGAAATGTTTGGAGGATGGTGCTCTGGTCTGATGAGACTTAGGCCGCGTACACACGCGGGGACTGTTCGCTCAACTTTGTCCGTCAAACAGTTTCAGCGGACAGTCCGCTCAAAATTAGCATGGACGGACTTGGCCACACACGACGAACGAACAGTCCGCTGAAACCGTGCGCGATGACGTGAACGGCACGTACGACGGGACTAGAAAACGACGTCCTATACACTGCAATGCAAACTTCGGCGTGTAAATCCTTTCTGAGCATGCGCGGAACTTAGTTTGACGAACAAGCCTACACACGAGGGGACTGTTCGCTGAAACAAAGTTTCAGCGGACAGTTTTTCGGAATTTCCGAAAAACTTTGTTCAGCAGACTGTCCGCTGAAACTGTCCGCTGAAAGCCCACACACGAGCGGACTGTCCGCCGAAACACTATTCAGCGGACAAAGTTGAGCGAACAGTCCCCGCGTGTGTACGCGGCCTAAAATTGAACTTTTTGGCCATCAAAGAAAATGCTATGTCAACACATCACATCACCCAAAGAACACCATCACAGTGAAACATGGTGGTGGTAGCATCATGCTGTGGGGATGTTTTTCAGCAGTTGGGACTGGGAAACTGGTCAGAATTGAGGGAAAGATGAATGGTGCTAAATACAAGGATATTCTTGAGAAAAACCTGCACCACTTTGTATGTGATTTGAGGTGTGATTTGAGGCTAGGACTGAGGTTCACCTTCCAGTAGGACAATGACCCCAAACATACTGCTAAAGCAACACTTGAGTGGTTTAAGGGGAAACATGTAAATGTGTTGGAATGGCCTAGTCAAAGCCCAGACCTCAATCCAATAGAAAATATGTGGCAAGACTTAAAGATTGCTGTTCACAAACGCAAATCATCCAACTTGAAGGAGCTGTAGCAGTTTTGCAAGGAGGAATGGGCAAAAATCCCAGTGGGAAGATGTGGCAAGCTCATAGAGACTTATCCAAAGCGACTTGGAGCTGTGATAGCCACAAAAGGTGGCTCTACAAAGTATTTACTTTAGGGGGGTGAATAGTTATGCACATTGACTTTTTCTGTTATGTTGTCCTATTTGTTTGCTTCACAATAAAAAATAAAAAAAATTCAACGTTGTGGACATGTTCTGTAAATTAAATGATGCAAATCCTCAAACAATCTATGTTAATTCCAGGTTGTGAGGCAACAAAACACAAAAAAATGCCAAGGGGAGTGAATACTTTTGCAAGGCACTGTAGAACATACAAGACAGCTTTCCAGATAAGACTTGATGAATTACCTAATATCATGCAAAAAAGCAGACGCAAACTCTGCATAAGAACTGTGTATTTAGACTGCGTGTTTGAACACATTCAGCTTGTGCTTTGCAAAGCATATATTGATCCACAAGGAGATACTTTAGAGTCAATATAAGATGTAAGATGCAAAGATTACTAGGCCTGGGTATGGCTTAACAATTGAATTGTGTTGTCTGGGTAGAATGTTAGATTAATTCTCACCCAAGAGAACCTGTCACTAGGGAGGAAGGGGATAAACTGCCACAGGTATGATATGCAGGCACCTAGAGGCCAGTGGGGATGCCCATCATAGGGATGGGTCAATAAGAAAATGTGTAGACTGGGCTTGGTAGCAAGACTCAACTTTACCTGAACCTATCCAACAACTGGTCACTTACAATGTTACCTTTTCTTTACTAATATCTAGGGATGAGCCGAACACCCCCCGGTTCGGTTCGCACCAGAACTTGCGAACGACCCCCGCGTTCGGTACGAACGTTAGAACCCCATTGAAGTCTATGGGACTCGAACGTTCGAATTGGAAAGTGCTAATTTTAACGGCTAATATGCAAGATAGTGTCCTAAAAAGGGTTTGGGGACCTGCCTCCTGCCTCAGGGGACATGGGTCACTGCAAAAAAAGTTTTAAAAACTGCCGTTTTGGCGGGAACACTGATTTTAATGACGATTAAAGTGAAAAAAAAAAAGTGAAATATTCCTTTAAATATGGTGCCTGGGGGGTGTCTGTAGTATGCCTGTGAAGTGCCACGTGTTTCCCGTGTTTAGAACAGTCCCTGCACAAAATGACATTAAACGGAAATAACACCATTTAAAACTGCTTGCGGTTTTAATGTTATATCTGGTTCCTGCAATATGGTTGAAAATCATTGAGAAACATGGCATGGATAGCCCTCCCTGCCCATTACCAGCCTATTTGGGTCTTGTACGCATATTAAGGGGAACCCCGTACCCATATTAAAAAAAGGAAATGCGTGTGGCCCCCAGGCCCTATATACTCAGAACAGCAGTATACAGGCGGTGCAAACAAGACAGGGACTGTGTAGGTTTGTTGTGTTAAGTTGAATCTGTTTGTCATTTTCAACCGGTACATTTTTAAAGTGTAGCTCCAGTCAAAAAAACTATCTTTAAGCTTTTTGGAAAACATAGGGAAGGGTTATCACCCCTGTATAATTTGTTTTGTCGTCCATCTTTTTTCATCTCACTTGCTGCTGTCTCCTTGCGTTTGCAAGTAGGAGATGTTTGTAAGTTGGATGTTTGAAAGTAGGGGCCTGCCCTATATTATAGCGGTATGTACTGGGTACAGAGCACGCAGACAGCACGCACTATCTCCTAACACTACTGACTGCAAGCTCTATTATTAACCACTTGTTAGCCCAATGTTTGCATAAAGTGAAAGATGAAGTTATGCTGAGTAAATAGATATCAAACATGTCACTCTTCAAAATTGCACATGCCCGTGGAATGGCGCCAAACGTCGCTACTTAACCACTTTCAGACCGGACCATTTTGCTGGTAAATGACCAGAGGTCTTTTTACACTTTGGCACTGCGCTGCTTTAACTGGTAATTGCGCGGTCATGCAATGTTGTACCCAAACAAAATTTGCGTCCTTTTCTTCCCACAAATAGAGCTTTCTTTTGATGGTATTTGATTGCCTCTGCGATTTTTATTTTTTGCGATATAAACGTAAAAAGACCGCAAATTTTGAAAAAAAATGATATTTTCTAATTTTTGTTATTAGAAAAATCCAATAAACTCAATTTTAGTCATACATTTAGGCCAAAATGTATTCAGCCACATGTCTTTGGTAAAAAAAAAGTCAATAATTGTATATTTATTGGTTTGCGCAAAAGTTGTCACATCTACAAACTAAGGTACGTTTTCTGGAATTTACACAGCTTTTAGTTTACGACTGCCTATCTCATTTCTTGAGGTGCTAAATTGGCAGGGCAGTACAAAACCCCCCCAAATGACCCCATTTTGGAAAGTAGACCCCCTAAGGAAATTGATAAGAGGCATGTTGAGCCCATTGAATATTTTATTTTTTTGCCTCAAGCGATTGAATAATGACAAAAAAAAAATTTTTTTTTTTTTTTTACACAAAGTTGTCACTAAATGATATATTGCTCACACATGCTATGGGCATATGTGAAATGACACCCCAAAATAAATTCTGCTGCTTCTCCTGAGTACGGGGATACCACATATGTGGGACTTTTTGAGAGCCTAGCCGCGTACGGGGCCCCGAAAACCAAGCACCGCCTTCAGGCTTTCTAAGGGCGTAAATTTTTGAGTTCACTTCTCACTACCTATTACAGTTTTGAAGGCCATAAAATGCCAAGATGGCACAAAACCCCCACAAATGACCCCATTTTAGAAAGTAGACACCCCAAGCTATTTGCTGAGAGGCATGTTGAGTTCATGGAATATTTTATATTTTGCCACAAGTTGCGGGAAAATTACAAACTTTTTTTTTTTTTTTTTCACAAAGTTGTCACTAAATGATATATTGCTCATGCATGCCATGGGCATATGTGAAATGACACCCCAAAATAAATTCTGCTGCTTCTCCTGAGTACGGGGATACCACATATGTGGGACTTTTTGGGAGCCTAGCCGCGTACGGGGCCCCGAAAACCAAGCACCGCCTTCAGGCTTTCTAAGGGCGTAAATTTTTGAGTTCACTTCTCACTACCTATTACAGTTTTGAAGGCCATAAAATGCCAAGATGGCACAAAACCCCCACAAATGACCCCATTTTAGAAAGTAGACACCCCAAGCTATTTGCTGAGAGGCATGTTGAGTCCATGGAATATTTTATATTTTGCCACAAGTTGCGGGAAAATTACAAACTTTTTTTTTTTTTTTCACAAAGTTGTCACTAAATGATATATTGCTCACGCATGCCATGGGCATATGTGAAATGACACCCCAAAATAAATTCTGCTGCTTCTCCTGAGTACGGGGATACCACATATGTGGGACTTTTTGGGAGCCTAGCCGCGTACGGGGCCCCGAAAACCAAGCACCGCCTTCAGGCTTTCTAAGGGCGTTACAGTTTTGAAGGCCATAAAATGCCAAGATGGCACAAACCCCCCCCAAATGACCCCATTTTGGAAAGTAGACACCCCTAAATTTAGGGGTACACTAGTGAGACTAGGTAATAAATGGCGGGTGCCCTGAAACTATAAAAAAATAACTAACCAACCAGCGTCACCTGTAACAGTTATATGGTGATCACTGGTGAAAGGGTTAACTAGGGGGCAATCAGGGGGCTTTATGCGGTAGTATATGGGGGTCCCTGGCGCTATAAAAAGCTGCGGCGAACCTAAATACCTACCTGCCTAACTAGCGTCACCTGTGACACTAATACAGCGATCAGAAAAACGATCGCTTATTAGGCTGGGTTCACACTGGAGCGATGCGGGAACGCCACGAATGCGCGGCGGGTTCCCGCATCGCATGCCTCCCGGCGGCAGTTCACACTGCCCTATGCGAACTGCTGGGAGTGTCAGTGAAATGTTAATGACACCCCCAGATCAGTTCGCATATCGCAGTGCGATCTGCAAACTTGGATCGCATGGTGTGAACACCCATGCGATCCGATTCTGCTGCGGACCAAAAAAAGGGTCCCGTGCGAGTTTGCGGCGGGTGCGGCGGGTGCGACACGAATTCAGCCATACTATCTGTATAGCTGAACTCGAATCGCACAGAGATCGGATGTGATTTGCACTGCAGTGCGGTGCGAATCACATCCGTTCTCATAAACCGCTGCAATGTGAACCCAGCCTTAGTGACACTGGCGACGGGGGGTGATCACGGGGTTAAACCTTTATTGGGGGGGTTAGGGGGGTACCTTAGAACTAAAGGGGGCTAACCCTAACTGCCTTAACAGTTATTAGTCACAAATGACACCCGCCGGGTGATCAGGGGGTTAAACCTTTATTAGGTAATAAATGGCGGGTGCCCTGAAACTATAAAAAAATAACTAACCAACCAGCGTCACCTGTAACAGTTATATGGTGATCACTGGTGAAAGGGTTAACTAGGGGGCAATCAGGGGGCTTTATGCGGTAGTATATGGGGGTCCCTGGCGCTATAAAAAGCTGCGGCGAACCTAAATACCTACCTGCCTAACTAGCGTCACCTGTGACACTAATACGGCGATCAGAAAAATGATCGCTTATTAGGCTGGGTTCACACTGGAGCGATGCGGAAACGCCGCGAATCCGCGGCGGGTTCCCGCATCGCATGCCTCCCGGCGGCAGTTCACACTGCCCTATGCGGACTGCTGGGAGTGTCAGTGAAATGTTACTGACACCCCCAGATCAGTTCGCATATCGCAGTGCGATCTGCAAACTCGGATCGCATGGTGTGAACACCCATGCGATCCGATTCTGCTGCGGGCCAAAAAAAGGGTCCCGTGCGAATTTGCGGCGGGTGCGGCGGGTGTGGCGGGTGCGGCGAATGGCTGAACTCGAATCGCACAGAGATCGGATGTGATTTGCACTGCAGTGCGGTGCGAATCACATTCGTTCTCATAAACCGCTGCAATGTGAACCCAGCCTTAGTGACACTGGCGACGGGGGGTGATCACGGGGTTAAACCTTTATTGGGGGGGTTAGGGGGGTACATTAGAACTAAAGGGGGCTAACCCTAACTGCCCTAACAGTTATTACAGTCACAAATGACACCAATGCAAAAAAAAAAAAAAAATGACATTGGTGTCACTGTGACTGGGGGGCAGGGGTAATTGGGGGGGTGATCGGGGGGTAAAGGGGGGGTGTGAGTGTGCCTGGCATGTTCTACTGTGTGTGTAGAGTGTTGGTGCAACTCACCGATCCGCTCTCCTCCGTGTCGGAACGAAAAATACCGACACGGAGGAGAGAATACATCACTTCCTCTCCTGTGTTTACATTACAGGAGAGGAAGTGATGTCACGGGGGATTCCTATTCGTCGGGAGCGATCGCGTGGGGGTGGCCATGAATGAATGGCTGCCCCCTCGTCCCGGATCGCTCCCGGACGAAAACCGACCGCCGCAGGCACCGGGCGGGGGCCCGATCGGGCCCCCGACCCGCGGGAGGCAAGGGACGTACATGTACGCCAATATGCCTGCCCGTGCCATGCTGTCGACGTACATCGTCGTGCGGCGGTCGGCAACTGGTTAAAAAATCCCCATAGGCGACGCTTTAATTTTTTTTTTACTGGTTACATGTTTTGAGTTGCAGAGGAGGTCTAGGACTAGAATTATTGCTCTCGCTCTAACATTCTCGGCGATACCTCACATGTGTGGCACATGCGAGCACATGGGGACATGGGCGCTTTAATTTTTATTTTATTTTTTTATTGTTCATTTTACTTTATTTATTTTAGTTTGACATTTTTTTCCCCAAAAATATATTTTTGATCACTTTTATTCCTATTACAAGAAATGTAAACATCCCTTGTAATAGGAATATGGGGTGACAGGTCCTCTTTACAGTGAAATCTGGGGGGTCAATATGACCCCACATCTCACCTCTAGGCTGGGAAGCCTGAAATAAAAAATAAAAAAAAGATTCTGGCTTTGATCGTACTGGCGAGTTGGTAGAAGCACCGGAGGGCGGTGAGGGGTGGGGGGCGTCTATGGCTGGGTATTTCAGGGTATCACCGAGTATGGCTGGGTATCTCTGAGTATGGCTGGGTATGGCAATTTATGGCAGGGTATTACAGAGTATTGGCGGGGTATTGGCGGGGTACTACAGAGTAATAGCAGGGTACTGCAGAGTATTGGGGGGTACTACAGAGTAATGGCGGGTACTGCAGAGTAATGGCGGGTACTGCAGAGTATTGGGGGGTACTGCAGAGTAATGGGGTTACTGCAGAGTAATGGCAGGGTACTGCAGAGTATTGGGGGGTACTGCAGAGTAATGGGGGTTACTGCAGAGTAATGGGGGTTACTGCAGGGTAATGGGGGGTACTGCAGAGTAATGGCAGGGTACTGCACTGCAGAGTAATGGCGGGGTACTGCAGAGTAATGGCGGGGTACTGCAGAGTAATGGCAGGGTACTGCAGAGTATGCACTGGTATTGCAGAGTATTGGCAGGGAATTGAAGGGTTAAATTCGGTGAGCAGCGATGTGGGCACTGCAGATGCAGCCCACATCACTGCTGACACCGATCTCTTTCCCCTCCGCTGTACCGATCGGTACAGAGAGGGGAGGGAGGAACCGGCGTCATAACATGACGCCGGTTTGTTTCCAAGTGATCACTCCGTCATTTGACGGAGCAATCACGTGGTAAACGGCCGCTATGAGCGGCCGTTTACCGTGATCCGTGATCCGTGATGCGCCGGGTCCTGTGGACCCGGCGGTCACGGATGCTCTCGAGTGCGCACACCTCGGGGCACGCGAGAGCAGAATTCTGGGAGGCCGTTAATTAACGGCCTCTCAGAGTTAAACAACCGCCCTGAAGCCGTTAATCGGCAATGGGCAGTTGTTAAGTGGTTAAAGCTAGATCACTAGCTATATAGGTGAGGTGAATATAGTGGTGTATACTGCAGTCAGGGCACAGACAACAACCACTACACAGCAGCAAGATAGGAAATCAGCCAAAAACGATTGGTGTGTACTGTGTTGAAGGTACACAGAACACCCACTGCTTCAGATGCTAAGTAACACACTACACGAGGCCGCCTCAAAGGCGGCCTTATATAGTGTGGGGCGTGCACTACACAGCCTGAGCTATGATTGGCCACAGGCAGGATGCCTGTGGCCAATCATGGCTCTCCTCGCTGCCGGCGCTGCGATTGGCCAAGCATGCGGGGTCACAGTGCATGCTTGGCCAATCATCGGGCAGCAATGCACTGCGCCAACGCAGTGCATTATGGTCCGCGCGCGCGTCACTCGAATTTTGACGCGAACGGCCAAAACGTTCGGAATTCGCCGAACGCACGAACAGCCAATGTTCGAGTCGAACGTACGTTCGACTCGAACACGAAGCTCATCCCTACTAATATCATATATGATATAAGGTAAGCATTTACCATGTATGTCTCAAACATATATTATACAAAAATATACATTAAACTGATCTTTAAACCCATGCGGGGCAAAGCAACAGGTTCGCTTAAAGCGGAGGGCCACCCTCAAAAAAAAAAAAATACATCAAAATGTTTTTTTTAACGTAACCACCTAAGGACCGCCTCACGCCGATATACGTCGTCAGAATGGCATGGCTGGGCAAAAACAAGTACAGGAACGTTGCCCTATAAGAGCCCAGCCATGGGTTGCATGCGTGCCGCCGCTGGCGCACTCGTGGCCCGGTCCTGAGCTCCATGACCGTGGCTGCGGGACCCGTGGACCTGATCGGTGTCCCACGTTCGGGGTCACAGAGCCGAAGAACGGGGAGAGTTTAGACGCCTTTCACACCAGGGCGTTTTGCAGGCGCTATAGCGTTAGAAATAGCGCCTGTAAAACGCCCTAAAGAAGCTGCACCATTGTGTGTAGTGTGAAAGCCCCGAGGGCTTTCACACTACAGCGGTGTGCTGGCAAGACGTCAGAAAAAAGTCCTGCCAGCAGCTTCTTTGGAGCGGTGAAGGAGCGGTGCCCATTGAAATCAATGGGGCAGCGCTGTAATGCTGCCGGCAAAACGCCGCTATTGCGGCGTATTGCCGGCGGTTTTAACCCTTTCGCGGCCGCTAGCGGGGGGGTAAAAGCGCCCCCTATCGGCCGAAATGCGCCGCAAATCCGCCGCAAATCCGGCGGTAAAACGCCGCTAAAATAGCGGCGTTTTACTGCCGACGCAAGGTGCGGTGTGGTGTGAAAGGGGTCTAAGTGTAAACAAACCTTTCCCCCTGCTTCCTAGTGAGCTTGTCACTGACCGTCTGTTCCCTGTCATAGGGAAAGACGATCAGTGACGTCACACGCCAAGCCACGCCCCCTACAGTAAAAAAAACACACATTAGGTCACACTTAACCCCTACACTGCCCCCTAGTGTTAACTCCTTGCTGCCAGTGACATTTTTACAGTAATCAATACATTTTTAATCGCACTGATCACTGTATTAATGACAATGGTCCCAAAAATGTGTCAAAATTGTCCAACGTGTCTGCCATAATGTCGCAGTCGCAATAAAAATCACTGATCGCCGCCATTACTAGTTAAAAAAAAATATTAATAAAAATGCCATAAAACTATCCCCTATTTTGTAGACGCTATAACTTTTGCTCAAAAAAAACAATAAACGTTTATTGTGTTTTTTTTTTTTTTTACCAAAAATATGTAGAAGAATACGTATCGGCCTAAACTGAGGAAAAAAATCTTTTTTTTTTTTTTTTTTATATTTTTGGGGGATATTTATTATAGCAAAAAGTAAAAAATATAGCATTTTTTTCAAAATTGTCGCTCTATTTTTGTTTATAGCACAAAATATCGCACGACCGGGTCTGGTCCTTTAGCTGCAAAATGGTCCGGGGCTTAAGTGGTTAACAGAAATGGCTGTTGCTAGGCAGATTGTCCTAATCTGCCACTTCCTACACCGCAGTGATCTTCAGTCTTCTCCTCCTCGCGTTGTCTTCTGGGGAATGGGGTGCACTCTGTTCTGGGAAATGTGTGTGTCCCAGAACAGAGCCGACCATTCACAAAGTGCTGCGTGACTCGGACATGCACAGTAGGAAAACGGGCAGTGGAACTGCAAGGCTCCACTGTCTGTTTCCCTTAGTACGAATGGCGGCGCTGGGAGCTGAGGGACGGGTCAGCCTCGGGCAACTGACATCTCGGGCACCCTGAACAGGTAAGTGTGCTTATTAAAAGTCAGCGTTTGTAGCTGCTGACTTTAAAAAAAAAATTGTTCAGCTGGCCCACTGCTTTAAATGCAGACCTCTTCAGCAGCACATAAATACCTTCCTGTTTCCTTCTCCACCGCACTGTTCAGCTGCCAAGAGCAAAAGAAAGGTCTTGTGTAAGCCTTGAATTGCCGCAGTATTAATTTACAGAGGGCTATGGATTACCATGTCACAGTGCTTGTTGTCCCAGTCCTGTCACATGCTCCTCCATACCCAGAAGTACAATGTATGCTTCTTTCTGACATTCAACAGAGCAGTGGCAGAACAAAAGGTAATTATAGGTTGCAGGTAATGTGTGAATTAAAGCAAATTCATTATTGGTTTTCCTTGAATAGGCAATGAACAGGTTGGTTTAAAGATAGTGTGTATGCTCCAAGGACATTAATCAGAGAAATGAACCACCTATTTTCCCAGTGTGATACGTTTTCTCTAAAGTAAACTTGTCACACGTCTGAGCAATCATTAGATCCAGAAATATAATCAACTTAACCACTTGCCATCCACTAGCTGTGTAGGACTTCAAGAAGTACTTTTTTGCAGCAGGCTCCTGGCTTCTTTCTGCCAAAGGCCATGGTTCCCGGGCTCTCCTGCTTCTCTGGGGGAGCTTGGGAGCACAGTAAATTGTCTCAGAATGCAGAGTGGAAGCAGATCGGGGAACATCCTTTCCCTGATTTGCTCTGCAAGCAGTGAACCAAGAAACACTCTGCCTTAAGTACTGTACATTCAGAACTGTCAAGCTCCCAGATAAATAACCACATAAGCAGCTGATCGTGCACTTTCTTTTACTTGGTCGGCTGGAGTGTAGGGAAGGGGAGACATTATGGGTCTCTTAGACCCCTGATGTCAATATAAAGAGAACCTGGCCAAGCTTGTTAACCCCTTTGTTATAGCAATAA
This sequence comes from Lithobates pipiens, assembly GCF_037356315.1. NCBI lineage: Eukaryota > Metazoa > Chordata > Amphibia > Anura > Ranidae > Lithobates > Lithobates pipiens. The sequence goes on from NW_027507791.1 coordinate 64,728,232, forward strand.
AGGTAAATGAAAACAAAAAGTCTTAAAGTTAAATCATCATAAAAATGTTTTAAAAGCAAACTTTCTTAGTACACCTATTACTACCTTGCCAATCCTTTTCACAGAATTTAAACATTATGGATCCTTAACAAATTTCCACATTAATTACCAGAAATTGGACTCTCCCAATCTCACGATCCTTAAAGGTGCTTTAAGTAATCTACAATCAAATTTCCATTTTAAATGGGCTTCATCCCACATTAAATACTTAGGTATCTTGCTGCCTGCAGACCTGTCTACATTATACACACTCACTTTTTCTGCCCTGTTATCTAAATTTCGTTCTGAATTGTCATCCTGGTCTTGTAACTTTTCCTGGGCCAGGCAGATGTAATGTTTTGAAACAGAATGTCCTTCCTAGGATTTTAAACCTTTTTCAAACTATTCTGAGAAATATACCTGCTGGCTTCTTTAAATCATTAAAAACTATATTCAATAAATTTTTGTTGGGCTTTTAAAAGAGTCAGGATTAAACATACTATTCTTTGCAGAACAAAAACCCAAGGTGGACTGAGCCTCCCTGGTATTAAACTTTATAATTTGGCCACTCATCTCTCAATATCAATATCAATCTATTGATTGGTGTCAACATTCTGATATTAAACAATGGGTCTCCACAGAACCATCTTTTTCTTCCATACCTCTAACTACTCTTCTCTGGAGCCCAATACTCCCACATTCAACCCTATGGTCCAAACGCACTTTTAATAAATGTGGGATTTCCCCTTTCCTACCTCCACTCCTACCGATTATAGATCATTCCAAACCACAGGCAGACTTGCTGCATATTTTCTGGACTTGTCCCTATCTTCATAATTTTTGGACTTAGGTTTATACCATTACCCACATTTTCACAGATCATCCAATTCCTAAAGACCCAAGTTTTTCCCTATACACCATAATGACATTCCTCTTAATACATATAGAAATGTGATCATTATTCATATGGTTAATGCAGCCTGTTCCCGTATTCCAGTTCTTTGGAAATCCTCTTCGCCTCCCACTATGCTGCAATGGTTCTGTAAAATTCATGATATAGAATATATGGAAAACCTTACCAGTTTTCTTAAAGATACGACCAATAAATTTAACAATATATGGTCCCCCTGGAAGGACTTAAGGTACACCTATATCCTGTCTAACTTCCCCCTTTTCTATGGAGAGCCAGTAAGGTAGATTTTGTTTGCATCATTCAGCACCTATATAATATACTTATATCTATGGACTAAAATTAATTATTAACACCAATGCCATAAATATTCTTCCCAATTGGGTCAGGGGTGATACTATACCTAAAACTGCCCCCACTCTACCCTCCACCTCCATCAGTTTTTTTTTTTACTTGATGTATTATATTTTATATAAGTTAAATGTATATGGTTTGGAATGATCTATAATCGGTAGGAGTGGAGGTATATATTTTTATATAAAAATGCAGATTTTAATGTGTATGTGATTTTTTTATAATTTGCCCTGGATGGGAAATGGTTAAAACAAACCTTCACACGCATCAAATACAATACATAAGAATCATATTTATTTTGACTAAAAACATGCCATAACCCTCCATTACTCTGCTCCCGAAGGAGTGGATTACAATCCAGGAAACGCATTGAGCTTAGTCATAGAATGAATGTTTGATACATTTGTACAAATGCATCTATGAAGGTCGAGATGAACATAAGCTTTGGAAATGGACATACTATGTACAAATAACTATGGCATATGGAGGTTATTTTAAAAGCCTTGTTTTCAATACATTTTTAACTTTATAATTTCTTTAGAATAACGTATTTGACATTTTAATTTAATTTGTGTAAGTTCTGCCTCCAAAATTCTGCTATTCATTTCTATATAGAAATGCAGTGCCTTGAAAAAGTATTCACACCCCTTGACATTTTCCACATTTTGTCACGTTATAACCAAAAACGTAATCATAATTTTTTAGGATTTTATGTAATAGACCAACACAAAGTGGCATATAATTGTGAAGTGGAAGGAAAATGATAAATGTTTTTCAACATTTTTTACAAATATCTGAAAAGTGTGACGTGCATTTGTATTCAGCACCCTTTAGTCTGATACCCCTAACTAAAATCCAGTGTAACCGCTATGTGTGGCAGAAAACTAAAGCCGCGTACACACGGGCGGACTGTCTGGCCTACTTAGTCCGCCGAAACACATTTCAGCGGACAGTCCGCTCGTGTGTGGGCTTCAGCGGACTTTTTCAGCGTGCAGTCTGGCGGACTAAGTATTTCGGAATTTCCGTAATACTGTCCATCGGACTCGCATTTCGGCGGACAATCCGCCCGTGTGTGTGCCAGTCCGCCGTACTTTTGAAATGAGCGGACTTTTCCCGCCCGGAGAAAAGTCCGCTCATTTCGAGCGGGTATCCAGGTAGGCGGGGCCCGCGAAGGAGACGTCGCTGGCCCCGCCGCCTGGTATGGACTTAAAGGGGAACCCCAACGCCGAAAAAAATCGGTGTGGGGGTCCCCCCAAAGTCCACAACAGACCCTTGTCCGAGCACGCTACCCGGCCGGCCAGGAAAGGGGGGCGAGCGAGCATGGCTTTATGTCACATGGGTTGGTCACATGGGTTGATGTCACATGGGGACTATGACATCGTAAGGGGGCGGGGTCACCATTTGACACCAACCCATGTGACATAAAGCCATGTGACACCGCCCCATTGTCCCTATATAAGTGGCCGCGCAGTGCGTCGCTGGCATTCCGGCCGGAGAGATCGTCGAGGCAACATCTCCTGGAGAAGAAGAAGAAGAACGGAAGGCGGCGGCGACGGCGGCGACGGCGGCGACGGCGGTGACAGAAGACCGGGCCACCGACTGTAAAAGAGCTATAAGAAGGCGCGGTGGCCCGGCAGAAGAACCGAAGAGGGGGACAAGACCCCCGAAGTCGGGAGAAGAGGCCAGCGGCGAGGAAGAAAGCCAGACTCCTCCTCTAGCAAAAGAGCAACAAGAAGATAGCGGAGGAGTCCGGCGAGAAGACCCCCGAAGACGGAAGACCCCCAGAGCTGTGCAATAAAGTATTTTATCTCATGTGTTGTGTTTTTTTTTTGTACTTTTATTTTACAGGTGAATGGGTAGGGGTACATTGTACCCCGTACTCATTCACATAGGGTGGGGGGCCGGTATCCGGGGGCCCCCTTATTAAAGGGGGCTCCCGGATTCCGATAAGCCCCCTGCCCGCAGACCCCGACAACCAACGGCCAGGGTTGTCGGGAAGAGGCCCTTGTCCTCATCAACATGGGGACAAGGTGCTTTGGGGTGGGGGGGCCGCGCGGCCCCCCTTCCTCAAGGCACCCCCCCATGTTGAGGGCACGCGGCCTGGTACGGCTCAGGAGGGGGGGCGCTCGCTCACTCCCCTTTCCTGGCCGGCCGGGTAGCGTGCTCGGACAAGGGTCTGTTGTGGACTTGGGGGGACCCCACGCCGATTTTTTTCGACGTTGGGGTTCCCCTTTAAGTCCATACCAGGCGGCGGGGCCAGCGATGTCTCCTTCGTGGGCCCCGCCTACCTGGAGACGCGCTTGAAATAAGCGGACTTTCCTCCGCGTGTGTGGGCGAGTCCGTTCATTTCAAAAGTAGGGCGGATATTATGGCGGACTTAGTACGCCGTATTAGTCCACTCAAAAAGTGGTGTGTGTGGTCAAGTCCGTTCATTCGAAAGTATGACGGATTGTCCGTCGGATTGTCTGACGGACTAAGTTGGCCAGACAGTCCGCCCTGTGTGTACGCGGCTTAACACTGCACATCACCCTAAACACACCATCCCCACCTTGAAACATGGTGGTGGCAGCATCATGTTTCACTGTGTTTTTTACCTCAATGCATTCTATGCATTCTAACCTCCTGTAATGCTGCAGCCCCCCCGAGCCCCGGTTTTCCTTACCTGTACCCCCTCAATCTTGGCCAGGGGACCAGCACACCAGCAAAAGCCGGCATCTCCGATCCTGATTGGATGGATTGATAGCGCTGCTGTCAATCAAATCCAATGACCCGGAGGGCGGGGTCAAGTCATACATTCGGCTTCTATGGATGCCGAATGAATGACTTGGAAGTGTGCCCGCAAGGTCACCCCCTCAGGAGAGAACTTCTCCTTCTCCATCTGATGCAGGGAGGAGTGTCAAGGGACCCCAGAAGAGGATGTTTGGGGCCACTCTGTGCAAAATGAGCTGCACAGTGGAGGTAAGTATGATATGTTTGTTATTTCAAAAAAATAAAAAAAATAAAAGCTTTAATGTCACTTTAAGCTTTGACAAAAAAAAAAAAAAACATGGAAACTGAAATCAACCCCATTCACTCAAACAGGTAGGTGGACCTGATGACTTGCTTGTTCGCTCTTACACTTACAGAGCCGACTGCAGACCTGAGGAATTTTATACTTTCTATGGCTTGGTCCTGTTATGATAGATCAGATAGAGGCAAGAGGTTATATTTGCAAACTTTCAATCCTGATTTCCAATTTCAGTTCTTTGGGCAAGACTGTCAAAGGCATGGTCATTACTATGCTGAAAGTGTACATTTGATTCTCCAATGCTATTTTCCTGCGGGCTCTCCCCAAATGATATACTGCAGGAAAAAGTCATCATCTTGTATTCATCTTTAGAGTCCATATGTAAAGATGTTTAGATACAAACTTTGTAGATGTCAGTAACCATTGACATGATGCACAAAATCATAAAGGAAGGAAAGGGCAATAGTATGAGATTAATATAGCATGAGTCTAATCTACGGTGTCAGAAGGGTGGTAAGATCTATAGCAGGGCTGTTTTACTGAATGGGTTAAAGGGATACAGAGGGACCGGTTTATAAAAATGGCAGAAATAAAGCATTAAGCCCATACTAATGCCACGTACACACGACCGGACTTTCCGGCAGAAAAGGTCAGACGGACTTCCAACCGAACGAACTTGCCCACACACAAACGTTCATTTTTAACATGATGATGTACGATGGGACTAGAAAAGGAAGTTCAATTGCCAGTAGCTAATAGCTGCCCTTGCGCCATATTTGGTCCATCGGTCCAGCATACAGACGAATGGCTTTTCCAAAAGAAATTGATTCCATCAGGCAGATTTAAAACATGTTCTATTTCTAGGTCCTATAGCATTTTTGAAGCAAAAAGTCAGATGAAGCCCACACACGATCATAATATCCAACGGAATGATTCCGTCTGACCTTTGCTGCCGGAAAATCTGATTGTGTGTACGTGGCATAAGAGGATTCCTTTCTCTGTTTTAAAGGTGAGAGATTAGAATTTGTCAAGTGGTTGACCAATGTAAATAAAAATGGGCCATTCTCGAAGCACAACTCCTTCCAAACTTTTTTTTAATTGTTCTGGTTCCACATTACTTACATCCCATCTGTCCCTCATTTGGATAGACTTTCATTTGGAACCAATTCCTTCCATTCCTCTTTTCAACTCCATTGCTGCTGTTTTTAGTCTGATGTGTGGATTTCTCTAATAAAAATGTACTATTTACCTACTAAAGTGTTATAGTATACTAAACCTTTTATCCAACATCTAAACTGTTGCCTTTGTTATTTTAAAAAGCTAGGGCAGTGTTTTTTAACTCCAGTCCTCAAGGTGCCCCAACAAGTCATGTTTTCAAGCTTTCCATTATTTTGCACAGGTGATTTGATCAGTTTCACTGATCAAAGTAATTACCACAACTGTTTCATCTGAGGGAAATCCTGAAAACATGACCTCATGGGGCGCCTTGAGGACTGGAGTTGAAAAACACTGCACTAGGGTAAAGGAAAAGTAGGGGTTAAAAAAAGTACTCATCAATTGAGGCCCCTTTCAGACTTGTGCGACTTGTCTGGCGACTTGGGACTGCAAAGTTGCATGACATGTTATACCCCATGATTTCCAAAGAGTACCATTCATATCTGTGCGACTTCAAAGTAATCCCTGCACTACTTTGGTCCGACTTTGATGCAATAGGCATTGCTTCAAGTCATGGCAAAACTGCATCAAAGTTGCAGCAGAATCGCAGCAAAGTTGCGTGACTTTCATGTCGCACAAGTGTGAAAGGGGCTTTAACCAATTTGTTTTTTCTGTATTTATGCATATTGACATGCAGTACTCTGAGTATGTAAAGTGTGTGTTCTTTGCCTACTTTGTGTAAAAGGTGCCCCTTTTTCCATTTCAAAAAGTTGGGAGGTAAGCCGCTGGTGAAATCTCCCTCATGTATTCTTTTGTCTGATACTCACTTGACCTCTGGAAGATCACGACCAGGCCACTTTTTGCGATATGGAACTGCGTTGCTTTAACTGACAATTGCACAGTTATGCAATGGGTTGCCCAAATAGAATGTATGTCTTTTTTTCACAAATAGAGCTTTCTTTTAGTGGTAGTTGATTGCCACTGCATTTTTTTTTTTTTTGTGCTATAAAAAAAAAAAAAGTCAGAACATTTAAAAAAAAAATATATATATATTTGTATATATATATTTTATTTATATTTATTTTTAAAAATTTTAAAAATCGAATTTATTTATAAATTTAGACCAATTTGTATTCTGCTACGTGTTTTTGGTAGAAAAAAAAAAATCCAAATAAGCATATATTGATTGGTTTAGGTGAACGTTATAGCATCTACAAACTATGGGATATATACTTGAATTTTTATTTATTTTTTATACTGTAATGGTGGTGCTCAGTGACTTATAGTGGGACTGCGATATTGCAGCGAACAGTCAGACACTAATGTCGTGTGTGGGCTTCATCGGACCTTTGCTGTCGAAAAATCAGACGGACTTTAGATTTAAAACATGTTTGAAATCTTTCCGACGGACTCGAGTCTGGTTGAAAAATCCGTTCGTCTGTATGCTAGTCTAATGGATGAAAACCGACGCTAGGACAGATATTGGCTATGAACTTCCTTATTCTAGTCTGGTCGTACGTCATCATAGTCGAATCCGTCGGACTTTGGTGTGATTGTGTGTAGACAAGTCAGTTTCGGTGGAACTCCGTCAAAGTCCTTCGGAGTTCAGTCCGACGAAAAGTCTGCCCGCGTGTACACGGCATAACTGACACTTTTGACACTTTGTGGGAACCAGGGACACTATAATAGTTATAAAGAATATGCACTGTCACTTTACTAATGACACTGGCTGGGAAAGGGTTAAACACCCAGGCCGATCAAGTTAAATCGTTTAGGTGTGTGCTTATCCAGTGTTTGTGGTTACTATGTGTGCAGCTTTTACTAGGGAAAGAGATGGATTTTAGTCCCTGCAGGAACACAAAATCCATCCCTCCCCCCGTCAGAACAGAACTCCGCCTTGCAGAGCACCGTTATGAATCTCTGTTCAACAATTAGCGGGTGCCGGCAGAGGTCGAGTGGCTGGCACCTGCAGATCAGCTTCTGCTATGAATTATCAGAGCAGAAGCGGGCCATCAGTGGTGCATGTGCGCCCCCTGCAGGTGGAAGTTCAGGATCATGTGTATATATATATATATATATATATATGTATATATACGTGATCTGACTCGTAGCTACTGCCCTGTAGCAGTAAGGCTCCTGTAGGACAGTCAGTAAGTGGTTAAATAGAAAGAGAGGACGTCAATAAGTTGACAACACTTCCCAAGTCTATGCAAAGTTTGGAGCTTAATTCATCTTAAAAAAATTTAAAACCATTGTCAAGTAGGGTTTTAATGACAGAAGAGACTCTAGTGGTCTCTTCTGTCAAAAACGCTTCTTCCTACCTGTCAATGTACACTGAGCCATGCATGCTCAGCTCAGTACATTTGGGGGACCATTGTGTGTAATGAAGTGACTTTGGTGTGCAAGTTTGGGAGGGATGACATTGCGGCCCTGTTATTTAAGTGGTCGAACAAAGCGAACCCGGAAGACTGGGAGAAGATGAAAGCACCTGTGATCAGCTGGAGCACTGCAACACTGAAGGGCTTTGTTTGATAGGTAGGTCTGGCATAATGTGCTAATATGCAATGCATACTGGCACCTTATGGCACAAACCTTCTGGGGGCCCATTTAATAAAAAAAAATATATAGCTGAGTTTAATTCAGCTTCAAAGCCCAAATAAACCCTTTACATGTTTTACGGTATTACTATAGTGCAGCCGGGCCATATACAATAATAAATGTGCTTCTTTTATCTACTAGGTGCTGAAGCAAAGGTGAAAAATACTCTATAGTGGCAGCATGTAGGAGAGTTGGACTGCTGCTCTGACAAACAAGCAGCAGCCCAGTTCTCCAACATGCCCCCTCCTGAACATTGCTTTAACCTCTTGCAGACCACCCCCAGTACATTTACTGTGGCAGGGCGGACACTTCCAGATCTGGGGCACAAGTGCTCGCTGCCGGCGGCCCATTTCCGCTGTGATTATACACAGCGGCAGCTAATCAGCAGCTACATTTGTTCTAGCACTGATCACTGTATTAGTGTCACTGGTCCCCAAAAAGTGTCAGTTAGTGTCCGATTGGTCCGTCGCAATATCGCTATATGTTGCTAATCGCTGCCATTACTGGTAAAAAACAAAATAAACAAAAAAATACCCCATAGATCGTAGATGCTATAACTTTTGCACAAACAAATCAATATACACTAATACATTTTTTTAACAAAAATATGTAACAGAATACATATTGGCCTAAATTGATGAAGAAATTAGATTTTTCAAAATTGTCTGCTTTTTTTATAGAGCAAAAAAAAAAAGAGGTGATCAAATACCACCAAAAGAAAGCTCTATTTGTGGGAAAAAAAGGAATACATTTTATTTATGTACAGTGTCGCAGGCAGTTGATCAACAGACCAAAGAAAAAGAAATAATGTGAATGAATAAAAAAAAAATTATTCCAACTCTTCTGCAAGATATAAACAGTACAATTATTATATTTCAAAATGAGCCACGCTAACACAATCATAATAATTTGTGAAAAATTAACAAATTAGAAAAGTCCACATGTGTAGAAATAAAATGATAAGTGAATATTAGCGGCACCCACCATCAAAACTGGAAGAAATGATCGTGTGATATCACCACCACCAAGGGCCAAAATGCTTGCTAACCAGCTGCTGTTGACCCTGTGTTATAGAAGGTCAAACACGCTTTGGCTTAATACCCAGCCAGGGGCTTTGCACGCCTATGAGTCCACTTGGGTGCCTACATCGCTCCTCCCGGTAGCGATGGCATATAAGCATCCAAAAACAAAAAGAGCTACACAATAAACTGTATATATACTTTATTAAAGGCTACTATAGATCGCACTTACATCAAGTATAGTCTTAAAACACCTTAAAAAATAGAAGCACCGGCTGGCACTCATACAAGCACCCGTCCTTCCAGGTTTCCACAATAGCGGTGACATCAGCACGTCGTGTTTCATCAGAAGTTGATGTGTTCCAAGGTATTCTGGAAGACGATGACATGCTGACGTCACCGTGATCGTGGAAACATGGAAGAACGGGTGATGTATGAGTGAGCTATAGTAGCTTTTAATAAAGTATATATGGTTTTATGCTAATTGGAGCTCTTTTTGTTTTTGGATGCTTATAAGACATCGCTACAGGAAGGATCGATGTAGGCACCCAAGAGGACACATAGGCGTGCAAAGGCCCTGGCTGGGTATTAAGCCAGGGCCTTTGTGTGTGACCTCCTATAACAGTAATGACGAACTTTGGCACCCCAGATGTTTTGGAACTACATTTCCCATGATGTTCATGCACTTTGCAGTGTAGTTGAGCATCATGGGAAATGTAATTTCAAAACAGGGGTGCCAAGGTTCGCCATCACTGTCCTATAACATGGAGTCAACAACAGCTTGTAAGCAAGCATTTTGGCATTTGGCGGTGGTGATATCACAGGAGGATTTCCTCCATTTATGGTGGTGGATGCCGTTCATATTCAATCAATTATTATTTTATTTCTACACGTGGACTTTTTCTAACTTATGAATTTTTCACTAATTAGTAAGTTATTCAACAGTCCTGGAGCTACCAGCACAATTTAGTTTTTTTGTATTTTTTTAACCCAGGTCGCAGCGTTTTATTTTTTTTATTTTAAGTAAAAGAGTCCTGTATATATTGCGGCATATCCAGCCTGCCTACAATACAGTAGTCAAGGCAGCTCAGTTGGGCTTTACATAATGGCTAGAGGTATTCTGTAATAGATTTTGCTGTCCTCCAGTGACTTAAAAACAAGAGATTTTTGACAGGCCAGTGCTATGAAAAAAGAAAAAGATGGTATCGTTTCTGCCTATTGCTGTTACACAAGTGCCAGCATTTCATTCATCAAAGAGCAAATTCATAATCCATGCTGAAAGTACACACGGCAAAAAGATGTTTATATAGAAAGTTTGTGTTGCAAAAAAAATCCTCTATTATTTTTATCAGAAAATGCTGAATTGTAAAATGACAGAATGTGCTGCTGTTGTATCTCTGAGCAGGGAAAATGATGCGAAACAGTCTTACTTTGTACATAATGTGTAGGCAAATGTGTCACTTTAAATATAGGCTTTCTCCATTCTGTTTTACAGTTCACTGGGTGAAAACCACCCTTCTGGTTTTGTGGTTTAACATCACTAAATAGACACCACTGCTGCCAACATCCGTGTCTATGTTGTCTTTTATGGTATTTGATTTTTGATTTATATCTATAGGGAACACTTGTTTATATTTTCTTTTTCTGACTCTTGCTGGGCAAATGAATTGAAAGCAGAAGTGATTGCTTCCTGAACTGTGTGCATAGGCCATGTAACAAGATATATGCACTAATGCCCCGTACACACGATCGGAAATTCAGCCAGCAAAAGTCAGATGAGAGCTTTTGGTTGGAAAATGCGATCGTGTGTATGCTCCATCAGACTTTTCCTGGCGGAATTTCGGCCAGCAAAAGATTGAGAGCAGGTTCTCAATTTTTCGGTCAGAAAAAGTTCAGATCGTCTGTACAAATTGCGACGTGAAAAATTCCTACGCATGCTCGGAAACAGTTTGACGTATGCTCGGAAGCATTGAACTTAATTTTCTCGTCATAGTGTTTTACGTCACCGCGTTCTTGACGGTCGAAAGTTCAGAGAACTTTTGTGTGACCGTGTGTATGCAAGGCAAGCTTGAGCGGAATTCCGTTGGAAAACCATCAGAGCTTTTTCCAAAAAATATTCTGATCGTGTGTACACGGCATAAGGCCTCATGTACACTGATGATGGTAAACATTTAGGAGCAGTTGGCCATTTTTTTTCAACTGCTCCTGAACTCTCTTCTGTGATCCTATCAGTATATGTACACAGGGTCGTTTATAGTTGTTTCTAGGCAGTTGCGTTTAGAGGCTTTTTTTTGGAACCTCAAAAAAAGTGTTTAGGCATTCTAAACGCGGTAACTCATGTTTAGCCGCCTTTAGTTTACAGTCGGTTTTCATTTTTGGCTATTTTGAAAAAATATATAATATTCTAAATGCAACGCTTCTAAATGCAAACGCAGCTAAACACGGCATGTAAACACCCGTTTAGCCGCGTTTGCATGCCGCGTTTAACTGCGTTTGCGTCTAGAAGAGTTTATTAAGATTACCTCATTTAAGACCCTCCCCAAGCTCAAAAAAAACATTGTAAGTTAACTATTTCAGCCATTTTGACCAGAGTGCGTAGCTGGAGCAGAGAGCAGATGTCTACTTGTATCTGCGTCTATTTCTGTAATTTGTTTGGAAATGGATCCCACAATGAGCATATATGTGAGGAAATGCTCCTGACATTGCTCTTGATGAGGCTAGAACAATGTAGAAAATTGCGTGAGAGGTCCAGAGTTAGAGTTTTTTGCAATTGGACCCATCCTTTGATTGCGCAGCGAATGTTGGCAGGATATTTTGTAAACGTGTACGTACAGCTGCGTACCTACCCCGACAAATGTTTTAATTTCACACGCATGTCCATTGCCACATTTGACCTTCTACTTTAAAAAGTACAACCCAGTCTGACACGCATGGACACCAACAAGAGGAAGAGTGTGTCTGTTGGTGATGATCAGGTATGTGCATATATCTCTATCTATCTATCTATCTTTCTATATATATATATATTGAGATATATATGCCGGGCTCCTCCGCTATCTTCTGCTCTTTTGCCGCTCTTTTGCTAGCGGTGGCCCGGCTTTCTCCGGAAATCACGGAGAAGTCAGAAGAGACCCCCGGAGCTGCCTAATAAACTACTTTAAAAACCCGTCTAATGTGTTTTTTTTATTGACACTTTTCCCCCAGGTGAATGGGTAGGGGTACGATGTACCCCATACTTATTCACATAGGGTGGGGGGGCCCCCTTATTAAAGGGGGCTCTCGGATTCCGATAAGCCCCCCGCCCGCAGACCCCGACAACCAACGGCTTGGATTGTCGGGAAGAGGCCCTTGTCCTCATCAACATGGAGACAAGGTGCTTTGGGGTGGGGGGGCCCCAAGGCGCCCCCATTCCCCAAAGCACCCACCCCCCCATGTTGAGGGCATGCGGCCTGGTATGGTTCGGGGGGGGGGCTTGCTTGTCCCCACCCCCGTTCCTGTCTGGCCAGGCTGCGTGCTCGGATAAGGGTTTTTGGTATGGACTTTGGGGGGATCCCCATGCCGTTTTTTTGGCATGGGGGTTCCCTTTAAAATCCATACCAGACCTAAGGGACATTACCGCCTATCTCTCGCAATCGCTGCAATAGGAAAATGTGTTTTTCCTATTGCAGTGAGCGTGAGATGTATAGGATCGCGCTGGAAACATTCTCGCGGGCAGGTGCTGTAGCTGCCCTTGCATCGTATTTGGTCCATCGGACCAGCATAAAGATGAACGGGCTTCCCGATAGGAACTTGGTCCGGCAGACTTCTGGCTGTAAGATTTAAAACATGTTTTATTTCTAGGTCCGTCTGACTTTTGGGAAGAAAAAGTCTGACGGAGCCCACACACGATCAGATTGTCTGACGGATTCTGGTCTGTCGAACCAAGTCTGCCAGAAAGTCTGATCGTGTGTATGGGACATTACTAAACCCAAAACAGTAAAATCAGCCTGTACTGCATATGCAGTAAAGCATGCCTGTTATATTCACTGTGGGGCTAAGGCGCTTAATCACCTTGCATTGTAAAATCTTGCGTGTAAAAAAGGCTTCTTAATCCTGTCTTCTGTAATCCTCCCTTTCTTCTACAGTCCCCAAGCCATCTCCTGATAGAATGGAACCTTGGGGGTAAGCTGCACATGCTCCGTTTGGTGTGTATTGCTAGAGAGTTGTTTTTTCTTGGGAGGGTGCATGTGATCAGCACAGGGCCAATCAGCACTGTCCAGATAGAGCGTCAGGGGTCCTGCAGCCTTGTAGGACAGTCAGAAGAGAATGAAAACTCCTACATGCTGTAACCAGACACTGCTAGAAGTCACAAGACTGCTATATGCTGCTGATGAGAAAAGTTTATAGCAGTTTATCTTTACTAAAACGGTTGCATTTCCATGTTCTGTGTATTGTGGGAGATTAGATATAGTGAATCCAGGATCCTCTGTTTAGTAACACTTTAAGGGTTGATAGGGCAGAGGTGGTACGACCACAGCTCACCTATTTTTGCTGCCCCTGATCGCAAGTATGAATGAGCCTTAATAACTCTTAAAGCGGAACTTTACCCATGACAACTATATAAAAAATAATGTTCTATAGCAAGGAACATACATTCCACAATGTGTAAATGAGCCCTTATGCTACCAAAACTAGTGTCTGCTGCAAATTGCCTCCAGCATTACTCCTGTTTCTTCTTGCCAGAGGCTGCCATTTTGCTGAAGCCCAAAGCCCCTGAGCAGCTGTAAATCATAAAGTGAAACTAAACCCATCTATTTTAACGGTTTAAAAAAACAGTTACATTCCTGGAATTGCTAACCATCACATTTGCTTGTGTCCTCAACCAAACTGTCAAACCATCCAATGACTGGAGTCATAACTGATCACTTGTGCAGCACCATGGCATTTGCAGATCAAACAGAAGCAGCTTCCTTGTCAATAATAGGAGGTTTTAATTGCACTTTAGAGCTGTCAGCAGATCTACCTCTACAAACTTGGCAGTGTCGAAAAATGAGAGCAACTGAGCATGTGCAGAGCAGGGTGAGACAGTGTATTACTGGATTTTACCCAGTGTAGGTACTTATTTTTATTGTTTGCAAATCTATACCTGCAAAAGGGTCAGCCTGAAGTCATCTAGCAGGAGTTAATTTTCTGACTAAAGTTCCACTTTAAGATGAGGAATAGATCTCCACAGCAGTTGATTGTAACCAACTCTGTAGCGTGCCTAAAAAAAGGCTGTATTTATTTCTGAATGCACAAAAATAACTGTCTATTAATATTTATAAGAAATAACACTGCAGGGCGTTGATCCGGGGAGAATCTAATTGCCTTAGGGGATCAGGAAAGGTTTTTTTCCTTTTTGGAGCAAATTGGACAGGTTTTCAGGGTGTTTTGCTTTCACCTGGATCAACTACAGCTTTACAGATCTGAGGATGCAGGTTTTTCATTCATTCAGCTGGAACTCGATGAATATGTGTTTTTCATACTGACTTAAGGGGAAACGACACGGCATCTGGACACCACAAAACTAAAATGCTATTTAATAAATGTTTAATATTCTAAGCAAACTCACTCATCTGTCAGTGTCCCTATGTTTTATTTTGCTGTGAAATCACTTTTAAAAATGCCCCTCTAACATTTCTGGATGTGGCCATCTTGAATAAGGGCAAATGATTAATGTAAGATTTACTTCCTGGAGTCCATCTGCCCTTAACTCAGGCATGCATGCAGGAGGATGTGCTCAGCTGAGAAAGCCCCTCCTCTACTCCTGAAGACTGTGAGTTGTATGACATTTCCCTAGACATGGCAACCAGGAAGTCACGGAAGAAATGTAAAATTACAATTTACATTTCTATCTGTTTACTAATGTTAGCAGCATACGGATTAAAAATAGTGTTGATTGAGAGAGCGAAGTTCTGCTTTAACTACTATATTTGCGTATAACACGCACTTTTTCCCCCTGAAAATAGGGGGCAAATTACGGGTGCGTGTTATAAGCCAATAGTGTACCTCAGAGGGGGACAAGTGCCGCCGGAATTCACAGAGCCGTCATCTTTTTCTTTTTACTCGGCTCTCACTTGGCTCTAAAGTCACACACACAGTCCCGCCTCCGCCATTGATGGGAGATGGGCTGCAGATGGGCACAGATCAGGCTGCATTTAAGCTGCAGATGGGCACATATCAGGCTGCATTGAAGCTGCAGATGAGCACCGATCAGGCTGCATTGAAGCTGCAGATGGGCACAGATCAGGCTGCATTGAAGCTGCAGATGGGCACAGATCAAGCTGCATTGAAGCTGCAGATGGGTACAGATCAGACTGCAGTGAAGTTGCAGATGAGCACAGATCAGACTGCATTGAGGCTGCAGATGGGCACAGAGCTGGCTGCATTAAAGCTGCAGATGAGCACAGATCAGACTGCATTGAGGCTGCAGATGGGCACAGATCAGGCTGCAGAGGGGCACAGATTAGGCTGCATTCAAGCTGCAGATGGGCACAGATCAAGCTGCAGATGGGCACAGATCAGGCTGCATTGAAGCTGCAGATGGGTACATATCAGGCTGTATGTGACTGCCGACTGAGAGCTGAGTAAACAGGAGATGGCGGCTCAGTGATTTCCTGCACTGCATTGAGAGATGGCGAGGCTGCAGATGGGCACAGACCAGGCTGCATTGAAGCTGCAGATGGGCACATATCAGGCTGCATTGAAGCTGCAGATGGGCACAGATCAGGCTGCATTGAAGCTGCAGATGGGCACAGATCAGGCTGCATTGATGCTGCAGATGGGCACAGATCAGGCTGCATTGATGCTGCAGATGGGCACAGATCAGGCTGCATTGAAGCTGCAGATGGGCACAGATCAGGCTGCATTGATGCTGCAGATGGGCACAGATCAGGCTGCATTGATGCTGCAGATGGGCACAGATCAGGCTGCATTGAAGCTGCAGATGGGCACAGATCTGGCTGCATTGAGGCTGCAGATGAGCACAGATCAGACTGCTTTGAGGCTGCAGATGGACACAGATCAGGCTGCAGATGGGCACAAATCAGGCTGCATTGAAGCTGCAGATGGGCACAGATCAAACTGCAGATGGGCACAGATCAGGCTGCATTGAAGCTGCAGATGGGCACAGATCAGGCTGCATTGAAGCTGCAGGTGGGCACAGATCAGGCTGCATTGAGGCTGCAAGATGGGCACTAATCAAGCTGCATTGAAGTTGCAGATGGGAGATGGGCTGCAGATAGGTGCAGATCAGGCTGCAGATGGACACAGATCGGACTGCATTGAAGCTACAGATGGGCACATATCAGGCTGCAGTGGCTTCATTGAGGCCACTCTCTATAAAAATAGGGTATTCCTTATCTAATGGACCCAGAGTTTGCAATCCATGTATAAAAAGTCTAATAAAAGAGCCAGACCAAAGACTTAAGAGTCCAGAATCTTTTAAAGCTAAGTTCCAGGAGAAGTAAAAACCTTTCTTATAATGGGGCTGCCCCTACACTGCAAGGTTTAAATACTTGTTTAGGTATAGGTCCCTGGAAAAGGCAGTTTAACTTACCTGAACTTCTGCAGGCTCCAGGTTGTAAGACCAGACCCACAGCCTCTTCTCCCCCTACTCCAGCGGTCCCAGGTCCTCTGACTAATGCAGAACCTATAGTCTTCCATTGGAGGTGAGGATGCCGAGGCACAGTCTAATGTGAGAGCAAAAAGGAGTAGAGGAAAGCACCGGCTATTAGAAGAGTGGATGATCGGGTAAATAAAACTGTTTGCATCCCCACTGCCAGAGAACATTTTTCCTGTTTTGCAGAGATGGGCTTTAACATAGGTGTTGGTTTATAACAAGAAAACAAAACAGACAACACGTTTTAAGGACACAGAGTTCTCCTCGTTCAAGGCTTAGATATTGTATGTAATTAGGAGGACTCAAAAACGGCATACTCACCACAAGTAGAACTATAGGCAAAACTTTTTTTTTCTTCATTTTGTATAGAGCAAGAGAGGATACTAAACCCTGTCAGATTTTTTTTTTTTTACCACCTGTGTCTCATTGCAGAGATTTCCCTTCACTTCCTGCCCCACAGCCCAACAGGAAGTGAGAGGACATCCCTGCAAATTAAGGGAATTTGCAGGGATGTCCTCTCACTTCCTGTTGGGCAGTGGGCCAGATGTCCTCTCACTTGTTGGGCTGTGGGGCAGGAAGTGAAAGGAAATCTCTGCAATGAGACACAGATGGTGAAAAAAAATCTGACAGGGTTTAGTATCCTCTCTTGCTCCCCATTGGAAGATTACCCCTCTATTATGTTTCTGAGAACAACCCAAAATGTGGGATTTCTTTTGCTTTTACTTTCATTGCTATAGATAAAACTGATAAGTAGAGAGGGTGAATCTCCTTAATGAGGGAACAGACCACAATAAAAATTGACAGGTGTTTGAATCCCTCTCCACTCCAAAACAAAAAAAAAAAAAAGTTTGCCTTTAGTTGTGCTTTGTTTGCAAAGTAAACAGTAGAATGTACCCTGGATCATTATAATCTATTGGGCTTCTGGGCACGTCCCAGCGTTCACCTTGTAGACAAACTCTGGTGACTGTGCCGTTTTTGGGTCCCCCTAATTACATACATTATCTAAGCCCTGAAGAAGGAGATCTTTGAGCCCTGAAATGTCTTGGCTGTTTCATGTTTTCTTGTTAGGAACTAACAAGAAAAATAAACAATTCTGGACTACTTATGGGTATATTAGGGCTACTTCACACTTACATTTGGAATAAGCTCCCCAAGATAGGAAAAGAACACCTTGTAGTACAAGTATGTAGGCAGAGGCCGCTCCTCCTGAAGAATGAGTATACAAAATATGATTAGTTAAAGTGGTTGTAAACCCTTACAAACCACTTTGACCTACAGGTAAGCCTAGATTAAGGCTTACCTGTAGGTCCAAGAAATATCTCCTAAACCTACACGGTTTAGGAGATATTTACTAAAATAAAGCGACAGCTGTCTACGGCGCATGCGCCATAGACAGCGGCGCGCAGGCGCACTATCACCGTTAGCAGCATGCCGCTGCTTATGCCGATATGCCGTTAGTGGCAGCTTCATCGGCGCTCCAGCACTGTGAGTGGCCGGAGCAGCGATACCCGGAAGAAGATGGATGCTCCGGACTACAGGGGACAGCGGTGACATCGCTGGCTCCTGTGTCCGGTAAGTGACACATAATGGGCTACTATGCGAAGCGTAGTAGCCCATTATGCTTTACCTTTGCAGGGAGACAAAGAGGAAGTAAACCCATCAGGGTTTACTTCCTCTTTAAAGTCACACGTGTTTTTTTTAACACTACTTTGCTTTTATTCTGGCTTTTCAAATAATGCATTTTTCCTATTGATGTCTGTACATCAGACAAAAAGAAGGACAACTGAAGAGAAAAGAAGGACTTCAAAAGACAGACGGGGTACTTGGTTAAAATTGGGAAACTGTCCATCCAAACGTGGCACAGTTTGAAGCTATGAATCCAAAGTGAAAGAGAAGAAATGAGGACATAAAATTGCACTTTTTACTTACAGAAGAAAAACATCTTAGAGTTCCAGAATAGAATGCACAAAGGACGTCCATTATGTACACTCCCGGCTATATCAGATTGTATAGTTTCATTGTAATACATGAAATACAAATGATTTCACTACAAACCTCGAGGACACTGTTCATGCACATACTGACCTCCTTTTTCTCTGCTCTAAGGTATTGCTGTAATGGTTCTTAATCTCTTTTTACTTAGCTATGTTATGCATAGTGGATGATTGTATATGCTCTTTTTAGTTAAAGTTGTTAAAAGTGGGTCTTCAGTTTTCCAAGTTAAAGTATAACTAAAGGCAAAACTTTTTTCTTTTTAGTTTTAGAGCAGAGAGGGATTAAAACACCTGTCAGGTTTTTATTACTTGTGTCCTTGCTAATGAGATTCAACCTCTCCATTTGTTCTGTTTGACATGATCACCAATGGTAAAGTAAAAGAAAATCCCAAATTTTAGGTTTTCACCAGAACAGGAAAAGAGGGGAAAACTTCCAATCAGAACACTATTTGACAACCAGGGATTCTCCAAAATTTTGAATCAATGACCTGTTATCCCAAGCTTTCCCTAAATGTACTATCCAATTGCATATTCCACATCCAGTTTTACTACCAACATTTTTTTAAGTTTTGGATAGAGTGGAGAGGAATTGGAACACCTGTTAGCCCTTGTATACACGGTCGGACATTCCGATGGACAATGTCCGATAGGACCGTGTTGTTGGATAATCCGACAGTGTGTGGGCTCCATCGGACTGTTTCCGTCTGAGTATCTGACGGACCAAGTTTTCCAGCTGGGCTATAAAATTTTCCGACAACATAATCCGATCGGACCTTGTCCGATCATGTGTAGAGAATTCCGATTGGACAAAGTGCCACGCATGCTCAGGACCAAAGCTATTGGCTACTAGCCTGAAAGTAGTCCCGGCCTAACGAAATAACGTCATCACGTTAAGTACGATCGGATTTTCTGACAACTTTGTCCGACTGTGTGTATGCAACAGTTTCGGACAAAATCCGTCTAACAAAATCCCAAGGATTTGGTTGTCAGAATGTCCGACCGTGTGTACAAGGGCTTATGTTTTTATTGCTGTGTCTTTGCCTCCGTTAGGGAGATTCATCCTCTCTATCCTATTTACCATTATTATTGAAAGAAAAAAGTTAAAGTGAATGTAAAACCCTCTCCTATACTCCGTGAAGTGAATAGCCTCAGATGATACACAGGGATGAAACAAATCTCCCTAAATAAGTTTTACATGTATACAGTATCTCACAAAAGTGAGTACACCCCTCGCATTTTTGTAAATATTTTATTATAGGTTTTCATGTCACAACACTGAAGAAATGACACTTTGCTACAATGTAAAGTAGTGAGTGTACAGCTTGTATAACAGTGTCAATTTGCTGTCCCCTCAAAATAACTAAACACACAGCCATTAATGTCTAAATCGCTGGCAACAAAAGTGAGTATACCAATAAGTGAAAATGTCCAAATTGGGCGAAATTAGCCATTTTCCCTTCCCTGGTGTCATGTGACTTGTTAGTGTTACAAGGTCTCAGATGTGAATGGGGAGCAGGTGTGTTAAATTTAGTGTTATCGCTCTCACTCTCTTACTGGTCACTGGAAGTTCAACATGGCACCTCAAGGCAAATAACTTTGAGGATCTTAAAAAAGAATTGTTGCTCTAAATGAAGATGGCCTAGGCCAGTGATGGTGAACCTTGGCACTCCAGATGTTTTGGAACTACATTTCTCATGATGCTCAGCTAAACTGCAGCGTGCATGAGCATCATGGGAAATGTAGTTCCAAAACATCTGGGGTGCCAAGGTTCACCATCACTGGCCTAGGCTATAAGAAGCTTACCAAGACCCTGAAACTGAGCTGCAGCATGGTGGCCAAGACCATACCGCGGTTTACCAGAACAGGTTCCACTCAGAACAGGCCTAAAGAAATTGAGTGCACATGCTCAGGGTCATATCCAGAGGTTGTCTTTGGGAAATAGACGTATGAGTGCTGCCAGCATTGCTGCAGAGGTTGAAGGGGTGGGGGGGGGGGTCAACTTGTCACACCTCCAAGATGACCACTGCCTTGCTAAAGAAGCTGAGGGTAAAGGTGATGGACTGGCTAAGCATGTCTCCAGACCTAATGTCACATACCTGGTGGAGAGCGAGCTGTAGAGAGGGCTTCTCTTGTCCAGTGTCCCTGGTAGAGATGACAGGGAGTGAAGGACACAGATTGGCACAAAGGCCGATGTAGCAGATGGCACTGGCTGGGCCTTGGCAGGAACTCGATTGCTGCAGATCACCGGAAAGGCACAGAGAGCAGGAACTCTGTGTTGCTGGATCAGCAGGTGGAAGCGTGGTCGAAACATAAACCAGGGGGTCATCAACAGCTGAGCAGGTACCGGAACGGGAGTCAGAAGCAAAGACAGGATACAGGCCGTGTTCGGTACACAGTCGGGCAGCAAGGTACAGAAGCATGAAGCAGGGGCAGGGTCAGGCACAAGCCGGGGACACAGGAAAGCAGGCGGAAGTCCAAGGGAAGATTCAGGTACAAGCCGGGTCAAACACAGGAAGACTGCAACAGATCAAACGCAGGTGAACAGGAACAAGCTGAAAGACCACTCAGCAATGTGTGTGTGTCATTGCTCTTTAAATAGGCCGGTTGGCACCAGCACATGCATGTACCGGCGCCGACTTGCGTGTGCCTCATCATGTCCACGCATTTGCCAATACATACTATTCTTGGTACATACACTGGTGTGCCCATGCCTGTGTGCCAGTGTGCATCTAACAACCGGTCTTTTCTTACACCTAAACCCTATTGAGCATCTGTGGGGCATCCTCAAATGGAAGGTGGAGGAGCGCAAGGTCTCTAACACCCACAAGCTCCATGATGTCGTCATGGAGGAGTGGAAAAGTATTCCAGTGGAAACCTGTGAAGCTCTGGTGCACTCCATACCCAAGAGGGTTTAGGCAGGGCTGGAAAATAATGGTGGCCACACAAAATATTGACACTTTGGGTCATATTGGATGTACTCACTTTTGTTGCTAGCGGTTTAGACAATTATGGTTGTGTGTTGTTATTTTGAGGGGACAGCAAATTTAGACTGTTACACAAGCTGTATAATCACTACTTTACATTTTAGCAAAGTGTAATTTCTTCAGTGTTGTCACATGAAAAGATGTAATAAAATATTTACAAAAATGTGAGGGTGTACTCACTTTTGTGAGATACTGTATCTGCTGCCTACATTCTTTAGAAAGTGCACATATTGTTAGAAATGTTCTTCCTGTTTCAGTAGTGGGAGGAGAGTCTGGGCATACACTGTGTGTGAGGTGATTGGAGGAAGGGCATCCCCCCTCCACATAGTCAGAGGAATGAAGAAACTTGCAGAGCTGTACTGTGAATAGACAAGCTCTCTGCTAATCTATATCTTAGTTCCCCTACACACATGTCCAGCTTCTTTTATCTCCTGTGTTGGAGAGCTTGTCAGAAGTTATGCTGATGACAGAGGAACAGAGCAGAAGAAAGACACAGGACTTAGGGCTTTGGAGAGATATCGGTAAACATTAAAGATATATGTGCCCGGATCAGATTTCATGAATGGGGCTTACATCCACTTTAAGCGAAAGTAATGAAAATCCCAAATTTTTGGCTGTCCACAGAAAAGTAATGGAGGGGAAATCTTTCAATGGAGACATTAGTTCTGGTGATCTGTGGGGCCCAAGGGATTCCCTTAATTTGCAGGGATTCCCTCGTACCTCCTGTTTGCCTATGGGACAGGAAGTGAAGGGAAATCTCCTCAAAGGTACACAGATGGCGAATAATCTGATGGGTTATAACCCTCCCTTGCTCTATGCAAAATAAAAATAAAATAAAAAAAGTTTTGCCTATAGATCCAATTTAAGGAAATTAGACATGATACAATAAGATATGTTGAACTTTACTCATTTACTCAGTCTGAGTGCTGCAATGCAAGGGATTATGGGAAGGCAATAAATCGGATCCAGATATAAGTTTAAAGTGGAGGGCCACCCTGAAAAACAAAAATACATTAAAATTTAGAAAAAAATCTGAAAAAAAAATGAAAAAAATATATATTTTTTTAACTTACCAGAAATGCCTGTTGCTAGGCACATCGTCTTAATCTGACTCTTCCTCCTCCGCGGTGATCTTCAGTCTTCTCTCCTCCGTGCGGCGTCTTCTGGGTAATGGGGTGCTGTGTGTTCTGGGAACTGTGTGTCCCAGAACACAGCGCGCCCCATTCACAAAGCGCTGCGCGACTCGCGCATGCGCAGTAGGAAACTGGCAGTGAAGCCGCTGCCTGTTTCCCTTCGTTAAAATAGCGGAGCCGAGGGACAGGTCAGCCTCGGGCGGCCGACATCGCGGGCGCCCTGGACAGGTAAGTGTGCTTATTAAAAGTCAGCAGCTACAGTCTTTGCAGCTGCTGACTTTTAAAAAAAAAATTTTAAAACTGGCTCTCCTCTTTAATGCAAAAACATTTATTGAATTTAAATGAAGACATACTGTAACTACATTAAATGATCTTTTAGATATGTGTCTGGAGCTCAGTCTTAACATTTTTGAAAGTGCTAAATAATAAACTTTTTAAGCTTTGTATGTTTTTTAAATCATAGAAGTAATGGCTTATTAAAATACATACAAATAGGCGGCTGGAAGAAATTTGTGGAAGTATCGCCCTGTTGGTGTTTGGCATTCCAGATGGCAAAGGTTCATTATGCATCTTGTTCGGATATATTGCAAAACCACAGGGAAAGCTCTCCTCTGTGGTTACCAATTTTCGCGGGGCGGTCCTGCACAAAACTTTATATTACTTGCAGAACAAAAGTCATGGAATATTTAGTTCATCACATTTCATACTATTATATGTATCTTAGTAAAACAAAACAAAAAAAAAACTTGGAAACTTTTAAAATAATATGTAGTAAGGGCTTAAATTGGTATAAAACCCAAACGAAAGCATTTATTATGTTGCATCTTATCGATTCTTAGCCCCTGTACACACGGTCGGAGATTTCCACAACCAAATCTGTCGGATTTTGCCTGTCGGATTTTGTCCGTCGGATCGTGTCCGAAACTGTTGCATACACACGGTCGGACAAATTTGGCGAAAAATCTGATCTTTTAGAACATGATGACGTAATTTCGTTACGATGGGACTACATTCAGGCTAGTAGCCAATAGCTTTGATGTAGGAATTTGATCTGAGCATGCGTGGCATTTGGTCCGATCAAAATTCTCTACACATGATCGGAGTATGTCCGACCGGCCCAGTTGATCGGGAAATATTTCCAACATGTTTGAAAATTGATTCCGACGGAATCAGTCCGATGCATACCACACACAGTCGGATTATCCGACGACACGGTCAGATAGGACACATTCCGACGGATTCTCCAACCATGTGTACAAGGGCTTAGCCCTTGTACACACGGTCAAACATTCCGACCACAAAATCCGTCAGATTTTTTCCGATGGATTTTGTCCAAACTGGTGTTGCATACACACGGTCGGACAAAGTTGTTAGAAAATCTGATTATTCGGAACGTGATGACGTTCATTCGTTACGACGGGACTACGTTCAGGCTAGTAGCCAATAGCTTTGGTCTCGTAATTTGATCTGAGCATGCGTGGCACTTTGTCCAATCGGAATTCTCTACAAACGATCGGACAAAGTCTGATCGGATCATGTTGTCGGAAAATTCTATATCCAGCTCTCAAGCTTTGTTGGTCAGACATTCCGATGGAAAAAGTCAGATGAAGCCCACACACGGTCGGATTATCCGACAATACGGTCCTATCGGATGTTTTCCATTGGAATGTCTGACCGTGTGTACAAGGGCTTAGATGTGATGGATTTTCTTTCTCATGCCCCATACACACGATTGGAATTTTGGTCAGAAAAAGCTCTGGTGGTTTTCCTGATGTTATTCTGACAGGATTTCGCTCAAGCTGTCTTGCATACACACGGTCACACCAAATTCCGACCATCAAGAACGCGGTGACGTACAACACGTATGACGGGACTAGAAAAAGGAAGTTCAATAGCCAGTAGCCAATAGCTTCCGTCTTGTAGTTGAATTTGAGCATGCCTGAGTTTTTTTTTTTTTTAAATTGTTTATTTATAAAGTTTTTTCCAAAAAAAGAAAAAGGTACAATACAGTATAAAGAAAAAGCATTTCAACTTTCGATAATACAAAGCCATGTATATAGAAACGTACGAAGTTGAGCGTACATACAGGTATGTTCATAAAGTAAGCATCTTCCAACCATGGATCATTCAAGTACAATTAGCATACCATATCATGTGATAAATGAAAGCGGAAGAGGATATATAGTTACGAATAACAACAATACAGAAAAAAAAGGAAAGAAAAAGATAGCAAGGTACAACTTAATCAGACGTTTGCATCATGGGAGTCAGGAGGTTTAAGGGTTAGCAGACTCAAGGGGGAACTCAGAGTCGTCCCATTTCTTCCATATTTTATAAAAGGAGGGTAGCGTATCTTCCGTTTTAGCAGTCAAGTGTTCCATCCTACGTATATCTGCCATTATGGAAAGAAAAAGATGGAATGTGGGGGGAGTGGTGGATAGCCAATGTCTAGGAATTGCTCTCTTAGCGGCCAGAAGGATAAAGGACATCAGGTTGCGCGAGGGTTTAGACAGTCTCGGAAAAGGAAGGCCTAGAAGGAAGTGCATGGGATTCAGAGGGATAGGTGTCAATAGAACCTTTTGTAAAAGATCCTGAATTTTAGTCCAATAAGGACTAATAAAGGGGCAATCCCAAAATATATGGAGATGAGAACCTATAGACTCGCTGCATCTCCAGCAAATATTGGAGATGGCTGGGTTGCGAGCATGCAGCAAGTCTGGGGTCCTGTACCAAAACATCAAGATCTTAATAGCGGTTTCCCTCTGCACTACACAACGTGAAGTTTTGGATGTAGATTCCCATATTTTACCCCAGTCTAATAGAGAGATTGGTCGTTGCAGTATGTGGGACCATTTTTTCATGTAATTATGAGTGAGTTCCGTTAGAGGTGGGGTTTCCTGTAGGATTTTGTATATAGAGGAAATCTGTTTGGTTTCATAGGGGCCGTTGGCACACAGGGCCTCAAAATCAGTCGGTTTCTCCAAAGAAAGAGAGGGGGAGTTAGAGTGGAAGAAATGTTTAAACTGTATGTATGAGTATAGAAGGGAGGTAGGCAGGTCATATTTTGTTTGCAGGTCTGAGAAAGGCATAAGTTTACGTGTAGTCGGATGTACGAGATGTCGCAACTGAAAGATTCCCGCCTGAGTCCAGGGAAGCATCCTTGTATAAGACAGACCATCGGGTATATCCGGGTTAAAGAGTACATTTAGAAATGGGGGACATTTAGAGGATAGGGAAAACTGCTCCGCACATCTCTTCCAAATGGAAAGGGTGAAAAGCATTGGTGCTAGGCATAAGGATCTCAATTGAGGCATAAATTTAGCAGAGGAAGGCCATAACATATAGCATGGATGTACTGGAACAGTGACCCCCCATCTCAATCTCAGCCCACCTGCCTAGAGAGCCAGGAAGTCAATACCCGGAGGTGAGAGGCGTAATAGTATTTAATGATATCTGGCGCCGCCAGTCCATCTCTAGACTTTAAAGAGTAGACTACGGAGCGTGCAATCCTATGGGATGCATTATTCCATATGAACTTGAGGCATTTTCTTTGGAGAAGTTTCAATTGCGACATTGGGACTGGGATTGGAAGTGTTTCAAATATATACAGTAATTTAGGAAGTATCGACATCTTAAGGACATTAATTCTACCGAGGAGAGAAATAGGAAGAGGGGACCACAGATTTAAGAGACGGGTTATTTCTGCAAACATGGGAGGAAAATTAGCTTGATAGAGGGAGTCGTACGAGGAAGTAAGATGAACTCCTAAGTACTTCAAGGAAGAAGGGCACCAATGATAGCTAAAGGTGCGTTGGAGGGTGTCAAGCAATGTTGGTGAAATGTTAATGGGTAGGCCTTCTGTTTTTGACTGGTTGATTTTAAACCCTGAGAGAGAACCAAAGGTGGAGAGAATTGTCTGAAGGGAAGGTAAGGAGATGAGGGGATGGGTGAGTGTCAGTAGAATATCGTCAGCAAAAAGTGATAGTTTTTATTCTTGTTGTCGCAACGATACCCCCCGGATGTCTGGGTGCGACCTGATGGCTGAAGCTAGAGGTTCTAAGCTTAGAATAAACAACAGGGGTGACAAAGGGCACCCCTGTCTAGTGCCATTGGTGAGGGGGAACCGCTGCGACAAGTATGAGGACAATTGAACCTGAGAGGAGGGTTTAGAGTATAGAGCTTGCAAGGCTTGTATAAAGGGTCCTGAGAATCCGTATCTGGAAAGGGCCGCAAACATAAACGGCCAACTTAGGCGGTCAAAAGCTTTCTGTGCATCTAGGCTTAGGACAATGGCGGATTGCTTGGTTTTAGTCAAAAGATCTATCAGGTCTATAGTCCGTTGTGTATTATCACCTGCATGTCGCGTTGGGACAAAGCCTACTTGGTCTTTGTGAATCAACATCGGTAGTAGTGGGGAGAGTCTGTTGGCCAGTAGTTTAGTGAAGATCTTATAATCCGAATTTAATAACGCAATAGGGCGATAATTATCTGGGAGTGACGGATCTTTACCCGGTTTAGGGATGACGGTTATTTGTGCATGTAGGAACTGTGAATGTGGGACGGAACCTTTGAGCAAAGAGGAAAATAAAGTCTGCAAGTAGGGATTTAGAATTGGAGCAAAGATTTTGTAGTAAATATAAGGGAGCCCGTCCGGGCCTGGGGATTTGTGAGCCGGCAAGGCTTTAATCACCTCCGCTATCTCATCCACAGTAATAGGGGCGTTGAGCGTGGAGTTTTGTGCAGTGGACAGTTTGGGTAGGTCTATGGAGGACATAAAATCATCAAATTTTGTCTGGGAGAATTGGGACGTAGAATCTGAACTTAAGCAGTTATAAAGTTTCTTGTAAAATTCACCAAATACCTGGGACATAGCCTTAAGGCAGTGGGTAGGAGTGCCGTCTGATCGCATCAAATGGTCAGGTATCGAAAGGAAGGGGCGTGATTTCAATCTATTAACAAGCATTCTATGTGGTTTGTTTGCAAATTCATAGAACTTTTGCCTGGCCCATAGCATTGATTTGGAAATCCTGTTCATGTCAAAAGATTTGATGCGGTTCCGGAGAGAGGTAACTACTCTCAGTCGTTCCACCGTGGGGGAGTTGAGTAGGTGCATCTCTGCGATTTTCAGTTGAGCAAGGAGATCAGTTTTGAATTTGGTGGAGTCCCGCTTAAGGCGGGATCCCGCAGAGATGCATTCACCCCTGAAAAAAGCCTTATGGGCCTCCCACAAGGTGGAAACCTCTGCAACCGATCCATCATTTAGGTGGAAAAATTCAGATAGTTTTTGATGCAATTGGGTTTGGATTGTTGGGTCTTTTATCAGAGATTCATTAAGACGCCAATGGCAGGTCTTGGGGGTGGAGGCCGTCAAGACAATGTCAAGTTCAATGGGTGCATGATCCGACCAAGTAATGGGGTTGATCTCAGGAGAGACAATGTATGGAAGGAGAGGGGCAGTTACAAAGAAGTGGTCCAATCTGGAATACATCTTGTGAGCGGGAGAGTAAAACGTATAGCTTGACTGAGTAGGGTGTTTCACTCTCCATGTGTCAAAGAGGTTGTGCGATCTAATTAGCTTACGGAATGAGGAGGAAATCTTCTGGACCGCGGTTCGCGGGGTGTCTTGAAATAGGGCTCGTCTATCCTTAGTCGGGGACATGCACACATTGAAATCTCCCCCTATAATCATAAAGGGTTGAGAAAACGATTGGAGTTTCTCCAAAACTTTTGTAATAAAACCAATCTGACCCACGTTTGGAGCATAGATGTTAGCTAAAATGAATTGAGTGTTCAGATGACTACAGCTCAGGAGCACAAAACGACCGCGTGGATCCAGATAGGAAGAGAGGATGCGTAGCGGGCAAGAACGTTTAATGAGAATTGCCACACCAGCCTTCCCAGAGGGATCAGAGGCTGAATAGGCCAAAGGAAAATGCTTAGATGCAAATTTAAAGGATCCACCCGGTCTGAAGTGGGTCTCCTAGACCATGATCACCTCCGCATTGGAGGTCCTGAACTCCTTCAGAGCTTGCCATCTCTTGCTGACGGAATTCAGGCCCTTCACATTACAGGAGTATATTCTAAGAGCCATACTAAATCAGACTCGTGTATAGCTGACGTACCATAGTTTGTAAACCAACAATAATATAACCTTAGTGCAATATGTACAGTAACAAGTAAATATTTAAGTTGAAATGGTATCATAAAAGAAACATTGGTGACCAAAAAAGGGTCAGAAAAAAGGCTTCCGTGAAGTGGGAATGAGAATCTATAAAAAAAAAGAGAAAAAAAGAAGAAAAAAACAATGGAAAAAATAATTTGAAAACATTTTTGGAGACCCTGAAGAGAAAAAAACTTCAGGGAACCCAGGCAGCAGCCTGGGGTATCAGTAAGGGAATGCCTGAGTTTTTGCGCGTCAGAATTGCATACACACGATCGGAATTTCGGATAGAAACTTTTTCCTTTTGAAAAATTGAGACCCTGCTCTCAATCTTTTGCTGGCGGAAATTCAGTCAGCAAAATTCCAATGGAGCATACACACGGTTGCATTTTCCGACAAAGAGCTCTCATCGGTCTTTTCCTGGCCAAAATTCTGACCGTGTTTACACGGCATAAGGCTTTTTCTTTTATTTTCACATGGGGATCCTGTCAGGGCTTGTTCACACTTGACTACATTTCTAACTCTTAACGGATGCTCCAATATGCTCCTTTAGTATGGGCGCTTAACTCGTGTTAATGAGCTTTAGTATGGGCATTAGACTGGCATTTTACAAGCCTTAAAAACGCTCCCCTAAAGCCCTATGGGCAGTTTTAAAATGTTTGATGAGCGTTAAGGTGTGTTAAAAATGCTCCACAAATGCCTATTCCATTACAGTAATGAACGACTCTTAACGCCCCACAACCACACCGCAACTGCTTGCCAGAGCATTTGCAAAGCGTTACCATAGACTTGAATAGGAGGTGTTGAAAGGCTTCAAACCCCTCCTGTAGTAGCTAGAGTTAACCACATGCCGATCAGCTGCCACAGTTATACTGCGGTAACATGGCTCGGCTGCGCGAATCGCCACCACGGTACGTCGGTACCATCGACGGCCACTAGGGGGCGTGTGCACGTCGCCGGGGGCGCATATGAGCCAATGCGAGTGCCTGGTGGTCTCGATCACCGACGGGCTCCTGTGATAGCTCGAGGCACACTGGGAACCCTTCTCTGAGGGGAGAACTGACAGATTGTCTGTTCACACAGAGTATGAGCAGATGATGTTTGGAAGCAAAGTACAAGTCCATGAAGCCACTGCAAGCCCCTGAATCAATTATAGTGTTGGTTTGAATATTCCCTCCTGGGAGCTGCAAGAGAATAGGAACAGCCACATGAGTAATACTGTTCGGCAAAACGGGAGTAAGAGCAGGAGAAATGGAAAAGCACTTTTGAAGATTTGCAGGGCAAGTTCGTACAAAATGTCCCAGTTCTCCACAATACAGGCAAAGGTTACCGGCCCGACGGCATTGGCGTTCTTCAGGGGTCAAAAAAGGTCGAAGCAAGCCCAGCTGCATAGGTTCTGGAGTATCCGGGAGGAGGAGGAACTGAAGAGGCTGAATGGGGAGAACTAGGCACACGTGGCAACATCCAAACAGTACGAGAAGTGCCAGTGGATCGTTCCATGCGTCGCTCTCTTAGACGTCTGTCTATTTGGATGGACAGGTCAATGAGGGCTTCTAAAGTCTCAGGGATGCATCTTTTAAGGATTCTGAAAGACCCATATGAAACTGGTACCTTAAGGCAGCATTATTCCAGTTTGTTTCGGAACTCCAACGTCTGAATTCCGACACGTAGTCTTCCACGGGTCTGCGGCCTTGCTGCAGGGCGTGCAGAGCTGCCTCTGCGGTGGCGGTTAGCTGCGGATCCTCATAGAGCAGAGACATGGCCTGAAAAAAGATGCTTAAGGTATCAAGGGAGGGATCCTTCTTTTCCAGGAGACGATGAGCCCAGGACTGGGGTTCACCTGCCAGCAGCGAAATAACAAACCCCACCTTGGTGGCTTCAAGAGAAAAAGTCCTTGGTTGCAGGGCAAAGAAAAGTTTGCACGCATTGCGGAATGTCCTAAATTTACCCCGGTTGCCTGAGAATCTCTCAGGTGTGGGAACCCTGGGTTCTGGTGGCATCATCACCACTGAAGGTGCAACAGACGTCTCGGAAGCAGAGGGTGTGGATGCAGACAGGGCTTGGACACGTTCCTCCAGCTGACTATAGCCTCTTGCAGGCTCTTCACTGCCTGAGTAAGTCTAGCAAGGTGGCGGCAGAGCTCGTCCATGGGAGAGGCTCCCTGCATGGGCTCGGACATGGCTGTCCAGTACTGTCACGCACCTGGTGTTGGAGCCCAGAATGCAGGGAGCGGCCTCTTGTAAGCCTCTGGCTCGAGAACCCCTGTTAATGGAGACAGGGACTCAAGAGTTCAGAGACCACAAGTGCCTGATAGATGGCATGTGTGGGACTGGTCCGGACCTCTGAAGTAGCTGGAGAAAGGCAGGCAGGAACAGCAAGTTGGAACTGGTAACTGGAACACCGCAGACAGCTGGGAGGAGTTCTGTAGTGCAGCAGGAGCACAGGGTCTGCAGGCTGCCAAGTGGTGCAAAGGAACCTGGCAGAAACACTGGAACAGCGGAAGTACGGAGGTGCCTGAGCTTGGCAGAAACTCTGAAAGAGCTGACAGCGAGGAGGTGTCCTGTAGTACAGCAGCAGGGCTGGATCGGCAGGTTGTAGGAAGGTGCTCAGAGGTCAGGCAGGAACACAGGCATAGTCAGACAGGCCGGATCAATACTAGCGGGCAGAGCAGGTACCAAACGGAGACAGAAGGGTAAGTCGAGGTACATGCCGGGTCGGTAACAGGTGGGCAGCTATCAATCCAAAGGAAGAGGCAGAAGGGTAGTCGGACAGGCTGGGGTCGGAGGCAGGCACCAAACAGACATCATCAGAGACAGGAATCAAGTCAACTGGTAACAGGTAGCAGGGTCACAGGAAACGCTGTAGACTGGACAGCAAGGAAGCACAGTGACAGATTCCCTTATATAGCCCTCTGGGCACCAAAAACAGTCACACATCACGTCGCGTCTGCACGCACCCGCGCACACCCGTTCGCGTCATCACGCACCCGCATGCGCCCGGTCGCACTAACGCGCACCCGTGTGTGCCGGTTAGCTCTTAGGATAGGGATTCTGTGGGCAGGTCTTCTATTTACCGCCGCATTACCGGGACGTCCTTCTTGACAGGGTGGTAAATGAAGACTCTTTGGACTCTGCTGCCAGTGGCAGAGTCAAACAAGCATACGGAAGAAAGTTCAAGCTCTGAAGGCCTGTCACTGGAGATTGATAATGCAGTGTATCCCAACGTCTCGTTCATCTAAACGGATCATGAACACGATTCATAAAAGTAAAAAGGGCCTCCATGTAGTGTAAATCATAATGGAAAAATTAAATTTAAAAAACGTAGAACACTTACATCAAGGCTGATGCGTTCAAGCAAAAAATCAACGTGATCACAAGGAATACCAAAAGGCACAATGTTATGAAGCTGGCTCAATGCAACCAAATGCGTTTATATATATATATATATATATATATATATATATATATATATATATATATATATATATATAATGACATGAACGACACTGGAACACACGCATCATAGCCACGTACGTTTCATGCCTGAAAAGACGCTGATAACATGGCGTCCAATGTGCAATCCAGGCCTTGATCTGGCCAGACCATGAGATGCCAGTAACATTGCATTGAGCGTGCTAGCCACCACTCGCTATGACTAGACATTGTAATCGTTATCTCGCGATAACACGGGCAGATAAAGAAAACCACACAATACTGCATCGGCCGATTACGACTGCTGCAAATGTCAGCATAGAAAACAGATATAATCTATTAAGTTATACAAGTAATCTTCAATGGTGTATGTAACCACGATAAACTGATGAAAAAAATAAATAAAAATAAAATATAAAAAATATATAAAAATTATATAAATTAAAATGGGTTACTGATAATGGTCCTGTGAGAAAGGAACAAAGGGGACACCAACTAAAGGCAAGATGGATATTCAGCTCTATTGATGAAGGCATTAATGTCCCATTCGACATTCATACCATGGGGTGAATATGAGTTCAGCTCGTAAATCCAAAATGTTTCTAAGCGCGATACTCCTCTGACATTAGAATCACCTCTCCAATGAAGGATGAATTTATCTATAATCTGAAACTGTACAAGTCAGTTCCTTGTTGCGATACCGAAGATAGTGTTTGGGAACACTGTGATTGGTACGGCCTTTCTTGATACTTGCTATGTGCAAGTATAACCCTTCAAGTCGTGAAAAAACTATATTCTAATTGGAGGGTCAATAACGCTTGGAGCAATTTTACCACCTAGAAACGGCACAGTCAGGCGTGACCGGGCCCAAAAATCTGTCATTCTTGATGACTCCTCAATGTCTATTGAAGATGTCCTTCACTTGTCTATATTGAGTAGAAAATTACATAAAAATTGATATTTAAACTTATTTTCCTGGATCTGTTTAGAATGATCCATCAATAATGTATTCCTATCAACCCGAAGACACGTTATGTATTTCAATATCAATTTCATCAACATTATATCCTTTCTCTATGAATCTATGTTTCAAGACTTGCGACTGATACTTGAAGTCAAACAGATTGGTACAGTTGCGTCGTAGTCATAATAATTGACTTCGGGGAACTGACTTCAGCCAGGAACTGTGATGACACCTATTGACCGGAATGTAACCAGGTTTGAAATACGTCTAAATTTTAAGTTGATGGTTAATAATCATAATTTTAAGGTCAAAGAATTGAATTTTTCAATTTTTCCATAACTAGCCTCATAAGTTAAACATATGCCTCTATTGTTGTTAAGTTGTACCATAAACTTCTGTAAAGAATCTAGGTCACCATTCCATAGGAGGATGTTGTTTATATATCTAGCCCAAAGGACCAACTCGGGCCTCTTAAGGGCATAGATGACATCCTCCTCCCACTGGGCCATAAACAGATTTGCTAACATACATACTGAGATGAGGAATAAAGTTAAGGCAAGAGGATACTGTAAGGTATTAAGTGCAAAAAAAATTGAAATTGTATTTGATTGTGTAACAGTCGGGGGGGGGGGGGGGAATGAATTAGAAAAAGTCAAATTGATTGTAAAAGGTCTGCTTTAAGTATCTAATAAATCAGAAAATAGATTGCATTGACATGAATAAGAAAATATAATCTATAGTTGTGGGAAAGCAATAGGGGCAAAAGTAGAGAAAGAGTTCATTTGTGTTGGATTTAGATTTGGTGACTTTTTTTTTCTTATTGAGAAACCCATCAATGTACCAAACCATTTAAGTGACCAAGTTTATCTTTCTTTTGTAGACAGTAGTAATAAAGGCTGGCTATGCCAAAATCAATAGCTTGTTTAAGTGCTATGCTATCTGGACAAAGGGAAGTTGTTACATGGAAAGGTCTCTATTTTGCTTAGTGCAGCTTAGAAACTTCGGAAAAACAATGTCATTTTACAGGTTGTCTCTTAAAGTGTACCTGCACTCCACTGTAAACCTTTAAAAGAGACATAACAGTCTCAAAGCAGACAACACAGTTGTCTGTTGCTGTTCACTTTGTTAGCCAGAAAATCATCTTCTATGCATCTCTTCATAAAGCAGCAGTAGGGGCTTACTTTTTTTTTTTTTAGCTTTAAAGTGGTAGTAAACTCTTGATATTTAAAATCCGTGAACATTCAGGATTTTTATAACAGACAAGACTCTAGTGGTCTCCTCTGTCATAAACGTCTCCCCTGCCTCTCGGTGGGTAATGTGATCTGAGCCACACATGCGCAGCTCAGATCACATTAATAGCCCGCTCTGTGTGCTGCTGCAATGTGTATCCCCAGGAGTGATGTCGCTGCAGCCCAACCATTCAAGTGGCCAGAGATTCGAAACCCTAAAGGACAACAAGGCGAAAATGGAAGCACAGGGGGAGCAATACACTCTAGATTGGTAAATCCTCATTTGGGACCTGGAATGCAGAGGTTTGTTGAGATGTTGGGTGAGAAAGCCCTCCAAACCCTCATTAAAGGGACTTGATTACATGGACTTTTAACCCACCTGTAAGGGAAGCTTAAAAAGGGACAGAAAGGAATCAGTACCCTTCCGTGAAGTGGAGTATGAGGCAGTTCGTGGCTGTGGGTAGTGTGGACTGTCCAGCATCTGAGATTCTATTTGCTAAACTTCTGCAGCTTTTCTTTTACCCCAAAGCTGATGGGAACCTTAACCTAGATGTGGGACTGGAATTAAGGCGGTGAGGCATAATATTTCTTCCAATATACCAGAACTGTGAACTGCTTGTAATTGCTTTGCTAAAGAAAGCTATTTAAGCAAAGACTGCGTTACTTTTACAAATGGCTGGTTGGTGATCCCAACCTCCCCATATTATATGTGCATGTAGTAGTAAAGATTATTCTAGACTGGAGTTCTCCTTTAACTAGCCATCCTGGACCATTTTTTTAATGTTCATGTTCTAATCAAACTAGATCCAGCAATGTACGTTTTTCATGACTCATTTCCAGATTGTTGTTGCATCTTGGCAAACACGGCACTTAATTATTTTTACAGCGCATATAAATTTGAATTGGGAAGAAAAAAAATAAAAAATCGATTTCTTAATCCAAAGAGTGGATGAGCTACAAAAGCTATTTAGAAAAGCTACAACTTGCAGTGACATATTTTACAGAATCAGATTGTTAACGTGTTTCCCAGTATATTCCTCTTGGGTTCCGACCATTGAGGAACAGGAAGAGCGGATACCGTGCTCTCTAAGCCATTTATTCTGATATACATAGTTGTCTTCCCCTCCGTAGGAGTCCGGCTCCTCTCCCAGAATTTGCAAGGAAAAGCTCCAAGCGCTTTCATTGCTCTTTGTACGAAAGTCATGGCCCCCCAGCTGTAATTGTTGAAATTAACAATTCAGATCTAACTCACTTTTTCACAATTAATAAAACTTTAGCTGGTCTTGCCAATGGGATGGATGGCATCTATAAATGAGACCAGATTAACTTCCTCATGAGTTTAAATGACTATTTTGCAAAGAGGTTAGTGAAGCGTAACTGATGAGGGTTACCTAATGACAGTATGTATAGTAGAGCAGCTTGCTTTTTTATTAAAGATGGAATCCTAGGCAACAAGTAAAAGCAATTAGTGATCTACTAATGATCTCCAACAAACACTACAGCTGTGCTAAAGTAGACTAATGTGCTGCTGCAACAATCCAAAAAGCACCCTACAGGGTCACCTGAAATGTACTTTTGAAATAATTCTCTCTCTCTTTGTATCCCCAGTCAAGTTCAGACTTTTAGGGGATGTTTAAAGAGGAATTCCAGGTATAGATATTTTATAAACACAAGTGCAGTGCTTAATATGTATCGCCAATATATTATAATATGAAAAAAAATCTGTGCTAGAAGTGAAAATAATATACAGTGGGGCAAAAAAGTATTTAGTCAGCCACCAATTGTGCAAGTTCTCCCACTTAAAAAGATGAGAGGCCTGTAATTGTCATCATAGGTATACCTCAACTATGAGAGACAAAATGTGGAAACAAATCCAGACAATCACATTGTCTGATTTTTGAAAGAATTTATTTGCAAATTATGGTGGAAAAATAAGTATTTTCTCAATATCAAAAGTTCATCTCAATACTTTGTTATATATCGTTTGTTGGCAATGACAGAGGTCAAACATTTTCTGTAAGTCTTCACAAGGTTGTTACACACTGCTGCTGGTATGCTGGCCCATTCCTCCATGCAGATCTCCTCTAGAGCAGTGATGTTTTGGGGCTGTCGCTGGACAACATGGACTTTTAACTCCCTCCAAAGGTTTTCTATGGGTTTGAGATCTGGAGACTGGGTAGGCTACTCCAGGACCTTGAAATAGTTCTTACAAAGCCACTCCTTCATTGCCCGGGCAGTGTGTTTAGGATCATTGTCATGCTGAAAGACCCAGAAACAGCCCCAAAGCATGATGTTGCCACCCCCTGCTTCACAGTAGGTATGGTGTTCTTTGGTTGCAACCCAGCATTCTCTCTCCTCCAAACATGACAAGTTTGTGTTTCTACAAAACAGTTCTACTTTAGTTTCATCTGAACATATGACATTCTCCCAGTCCTCTTCTGGATCATCCAAATGCTCTCTAGCAAACCTCAGATGAGCCCGGACATGTACTGGCTTGAGCAGGGGGACACGTCTGGCACTGCAGGATCTGAGTCCCCGGCGGAGTAGTGTGTTACTGTTGGTAGCCTTTGTTATGTTGGTCCCAGCTCTCTGCAGGTCATTCACTAGGTCCCCCCGTGGGGTTCTGGGATTTTTGCTCACCGTTCTTATGATAATTTTGACCCCACGGGGTGAGATCTTGCGTGGAGCCCCAGATCGAGGGAGATTATCAGTGGTCTTGTATGTCTTCCATTTTCTAATTATTGCTCCCACAGTTGATTTCTTCACACCAAGATGCTTGCCTATTGCAAATTCAGTCTTCCCAGCCTGGTGCAGTTCTACAATTTTGTTTCTGGTGTCCTTCGACAGCTCTTTGGTCTTCACCATAGTGGAGTTTGGAGTGTGACTGTTTGAGGTTGTGAACTGGTGTCTTTTATACTGATAACAAGTTCAAACAGGTGCCTTTAATACAGGTAATGAGTAGAGGACAGAAGAGCCTCTTAAGAAGATACAGGTCTGTGAAAGGCAGAAATCTTGCTTGTTTGTAGGTGACCAAATACTTATTTTCCACCATAATTTGCAAATAAATTATTTCAAATATCAGACAATGTGATTGTCTGGATTTGTTTCCACATTTTGTCTCTCATAGTTGAGGTACACCTATGATGACAATTACAGGCCTCTCTCATCTTTTTAAGTGGGAGAACTTGCACAATTGGTGGCTGACTAAATACTTTTTTGCCCCACTGCATATCCCAATAATAAATCGTGAAGTCCCATACCAAAAATCACAGATGATTGATACAGTTGATACAGTGAAAGGGTGTATCTCAGAAGAAACAGACTTCCAAATCCCAGTAAATCACTACAGTGGAGATCAGATGGGAGCTTACCAGATATTATTGACCTTCATTGGGGAGAAGTCATAAAAGCATTTGTAAGTATGTGCAGCAGAGCAGCATGTGTTACTCTGTATCACTACATACGCTGGACAATGGGGCTCCATATATCGACATTCCCATAAAAAAAAAGTGGTTTATTAACCACCTCCATACCAGCCACTTAAACACCTTCCTGCCCAGACCAATTTTGAGCTTTCAGAGCTGTCACACTTTGAATGACAATTGTGCGGTCATGCTACACTGTACCCAAATGAAATTTTTATCATTTTTTCCCACAAATAGAGCTCTTTTGATGGTATTTGATCACCTCTACGGTTTTTATTTTTTGCTAAACAAATAAAAAAGACAGAAAATGTTGAAAAAAAAATGTTTTTTTTTGTTTGTTTCAAAACATTGTAAATAAGTAAGTTTTCTCATTCACTGATGGGCACTAATGGGGCGGCACTGATGAGGTGGCACCAATGAAGTGGCACTGATGAGGTGGCATTGATGGGCACTGATATGTGGCACTGATAGACGCCACTGATGGGCACTGATAGGTGGCACTGATGGGCGACACAGATGGACACTGATAGGTGGCACAAATTGGCACTGATAGCTGGCACAGATTGGCATGGATAGGCAGCATGAATGGGCATGGATAGGCGGCATGGATGGGCACTGATAGGTGATACGGATTGGCACTGATAGGTGGCACGGATGGGCACTGATAGGCAACATTGTATTGTATTGTTTTGTATTGATGGATGCCAATCAGTGATGCCCATTGTGGGCACTGATTGGCATCCATTGTGGGCACTGATTGGCATCCATTGTGGGCACTGACTGGCATCCCTGGTGGTCTAGGGTGGCATACCTGGTGCACGGCATCCCTGGTGGTCTGGTGGCATCCCTGATGGTCCAGTGTCGGCATCCTGGGGGGGGGGGCTGTGCTGATAATCGATCAGCACAGACCCCCCCTGTCAGAGGAGCAGTCAATCGGCTCTCCTCTACTCGCATCTGACAAACGCGAGTGAGGAAAAGCCGATCACCGGCTTTTCCTGTTTACACTGTGATCAGCCGTGATTGGACATGGCTGATCACGTGGTAAAGAGTCTCCGTTGGAGACTCTTTAATGAGATCGTAGTTATGGGGTGTCAGACTGACACCCCGCAACAACGATCGCCGCAATGCGTGCCCCCGGGGGCACGCAGCGGCTCAGAATCCTGAGGACGTCCTATGACGTCCAGTCAGGATTTTGAAACCACTTTGCCTCCGTCATTTGTCTATTGGCGGGCGGCAAGTGGGTAAAAGAGTTGCACTTACAATATCTGTGGTATAAGCAAGTATTCAAACCAAGTGAGCTACGGTCTTTCCCACAAACAAAATGGCCATGGCTGGTTGGCGCATGCGCAGTGGCATGTATTCTGGCTCTGTCCTATGCGTTTTGTCACAAATTACATCATCAGGAGTACCTTTTATGACTTCTCTCCAATGAGGGTCATTCATATCTGGTAAGTTCCCATCTTGCCTCCACTGTGGTGATTTACTGGGATTTGGAAGTTTGTCCCTTCTCAGATACACTCTTTCATTGTGTCAATTGATCACCAATTACCCGGGATTTTTGTATTGGACTTTAGTTTTTTCTGCATGCGATTTCATTATTTATTATTATGATACAATGGATATAAAATATCTACACATCACTGTTAAAATGTCAGGTTTTTGTGATGTAAAAAAAATGAGACAAAGATGAATAATTTCAAAACTTTTTCCATCTTTAATGTGACCTATAAACTGTACAACTCAGTTGACCAACAAAGTGAAATCTTTTCGGTGGAGGGAAGTAAAATAAAAAAAATAAGATAATATGGTTACATAAACTAATACTTTGTTGAAGCACCTTTTGATTTTATTACAGCACTCAGTCTTTTGGGGTATGAATCTATCAGCATGGCACATCTTGATTGGCAATATTTGCCGACTCTTCTTTGCAAAAACGCATCAAATCTGTCAAATTGTGAGGAGTCGGACATCTCCTGTGCACAGCCCTCTTCAGATCACCCCATTGATTTTCAATCAGATTCAGGTCTGGGGTCTGGCTGCAAAACTTGAATCTTCTTCTGGTGAAGCCATTCCTTTGTTGATTTGAATGTATAAGAAAAGAGTGGGCTGCGCTAAAAATGTAACAAATGACAAACAATCATTGAAAATTAAAGTGACACTGTGCAGTTCACAAAATAGAAGAAACACTAATTGTTTCCACAATATTCAGTAAAAATATGTGCAATAAACAATTCATATATATATATATATATATATATATATATATATATATATATATATATATATATATATATATATATATAAATACAATATATGGAAATAGATTATATAAACAATTCTGACCATAAAAAAAATTATCATCTCATGTGTATCATAAATGTGAAAAATTAAATTATTCAAATCAAACCATAATAAATCAATAATAAAGGTAGAAATATTAACTCTACTAAAAGTTCATAGGAAAAGTCCCAGAGAAGAGTACATTTTTTTTCACGGTGAGGAAAAAGTGAAGTAAATCCAAAAACGTGTGTCGCATGTGGAAAACAGCACCTCCACCACAGTAAAAGCTGCCGCTTACCAGATGGTAGTAGTTCCTTATTATAGGGAACCACAAAACACAGATGGCTTATTCCCCCAGCCAGGGTTCTTGGATGGCTATGATGATATAAACAGACTCCCCCAATCACCACCGATATTCCAATCTGACCCAGCAAATATCCACAGTGTCAGCATATATGTAAAGGATAGAACTCGCAATAGTGTAAAACCATAGCGTTTATTAATGAAAATAAAACAAATTGCGCACTTACATTCAAACGTTGTACACAAAGCATGTAACAATCGAGCTGGCCAGTCTCGATAAACGCCTGATACTTCAGTGACTCAGCGTGTAGCGGTGACGTCAGTGCGTCGCTCCTCCTCCCTACGCGTTTCATAACTAACAGGACAACGTCACGGGGTATGACGACGTCCTGTTAGTGACAAAACCCTACTAAACTCCTTTTAGTAGAGTTAATATTTCTACCTTTATTATTGATTATTATGGTTTGATTTGAATAATTTATTTTTCACATTTATGATACACATGAGATGATAATTTTTTTTTTATGGTCAGAATTGATTATATCATCTATTTCCATATATTGTATTTATATATATCTATATATCTCTCTCTCTCTCTCTCTCTCTATATATATATATATATATATATATATATATATATATATATATAATCTATCTATCTATCTATTTATATATATATATATATATATATATATATATATATATATATATATATATATATATGAATTGTTTATTGCACATATTTTTACTGAATATTGGGGAAACAATTAGTGTTCCTTCTATTTTGTGAACTGTACAATGTCACGTTAATTTTCATTGATTGAGTATTTGTTAAATTTTTATCGCAGCCCACTCTTTTCTTGTTTTTGTTTTTGTGAATGTAGTATAACATTTGGGAATTGCAGCTTGTTTTTCTGATTAGGCTAACGCGTTTTTTTTTTCTTCTTTTATGATTTGAATGTATGCTTTGGGTCATTGCCATGCTGAAAGATTAAGTTCCTTTTCATGTTCAGCTTTCTATCAGAAGCCTGAAGGTTGTGTGCCAATATTGACTGGCATTTGGAACTGCTCATTATTCCCTCTACCTTACCAAAGGCCCATGTTCCAGCCGAAGAAAAACAGCTGCCAACATCATGCATCAATGGGGGTATGGTGTTCTTTTGGTGATGTGCAGTGTTGTTTTTGCGGCAAACATATCTTTTGGAATTATGGCCAAAAAGTTCAACCTTGGTTTCATCATACCAGAACACATTTTCCCACATGCTTTTGGGAGAGTTCAGATGTGTTTTTGGAAACTTAGCCTGGTTAGGATGTTTTTATGACTTGCCACTCTACCCCATAGCCCAAACATATGAAGAATGCTAGAAATTGTTGTCACAAGTACCACACAGCCAGTACTTTCCAGGTATTCCTGCAGCTCCTTTAATGTCTCTGTAGGCCTCTTGGCAGCCTCCCTGACCAGTTTTCTTCTCGTCTTTTCATCAGTTTTGGAGGGACGTCCAGTTCTTAGTAATGTCACTGTTGTGCCATATTTTTTCCACTTGAAGATGACTGTCTTCACTGTATTCCATGGTATATCTAGTGCCTTAGAAATTCTTTTGTACCCTTCTCCTGACTGATTCCTTTTAACAATATGATCCCTCTAATACTTTTGAAGCTCTCTGCGGACCATGGCTTTTGCTGTAGGATGCAACTAAAAAAATGTTAGGAAAGACCTACTAGAACAGCTGAACTTTATTTGAGGTTAATCAGAGCCACTTTAACAACTTCCCTACCCGCCCATGGTCTTATGACGTCTGTAGGAACACTCTGTCCCTCTGGGTTAGCGTCATATCATGTCCTTGGCTTCCCAGCGGTATAGATGGGAAGTGCACTCCGCCG
Organism: Lithobates pipiens; assembly: GCF_037356315.1. NCBI lineage: Eukaryota > Metazoa > Chordata > Amphibia > Anura > Ranidae > Lithobates > Lithobates pipiens. The sequence goes on from NW_027507791.1 coordinate 64,770,716, forward strand.
TGTCGCTCGGGAGCCGCGATGTCCACTGGGCAACCAGGATTGCTGCTGACAGAACAGGAATGTGAATCAACGTCCTGTCAGGGGCGAGGAAACAGATCTTGTGTTTCTAGTATATAGGAACACCAATAGGTCTCCTCCCCTAGTCAGTCCCCTCCCCCCACAGTTAGAATCACTCACTAGGTAACACAGTAACCCCTTGATTTCCCCCTAATGTTATCTCCTTCCCTCCCATTGACATTTATACAGTAATCAGTGTATATTTATAAAACTGATCACTTTATAAGTGTCACTGGTCCCAAAATAGTGTCAAGAGTGACCGACCTGTCTGCCGCAATGTCGCAGTGACGATAAAAATTGCAGATCGCCACCATTACTAGTAAACAATTAAATAATAATAAAAATGCCATAAATCTATCCCCTATTTTGTAGACGCTATAACTTTTTGCGCAAACCAATACATGCTTATTGCAATTTTTTTTTTTTAAATTGGAACATTTAGCAAAAAGTAAAAAATATTTTTTTCAAAATTGTCGCTCTTTTTTTGTTTATATTGCAAAAAATAAAAATCACAGAGGCGATCAAATAATACCTAAAGAAAGCTCTATTTGTGGGGAAAAATATATAAAAATTTCATTTGGGTACAATGTTGCATAACCACGCAATTGTCATTCAAAATGTTAGTGCTGAAAGTTGGCCTGGGAAGGAATGCCCCATATTGAAGTGTGCGTACCGACTCCTGCTTAACATGAGTTTGAATGTGATTGCTTAATTCTGAACACAGCTACATCCCCAGTTATAATAGTACACTTATGCAACCACATTATTTTAGTTTTTTTTTGTTTTACTCCCCCCCCCCCCTCCTGAAAGATTTCAGTTTGTTTTTCAATTGAGTTATGCATAGGGTGACCACATTTCCAAACTGCCATTCAGGGACACCCCCTGGGGCAATATAATCTCGGGATTGACGAGGAATTCGGCAGGGGGTGATTTGTCGGGCGAATGGCTGGTATTGTACTGCATTGTAATATATAATGAAATAGTTCAACTCACCATAATGCAGAATCGGTGGGAACCCTGAGCGCATCACTTGCCACCATGCAGATGCAGCATGCCACTTGCCACCGTCGCCTGCCCCAGGTGCAGCTTGTTATTTGCCACCATTGCCTGCCACCAGATGTAGCGTGTCACTTGCCACCCATAGCCTGCCATCAGATGCAGCATGTTACTTGCCACCCATAGCCTGCCACCAGATGTGGCATGTCACTTTCCACCCATAGCCTGCCACCAGATGCAGCTTGTCACTTGCCACCCATAGCCTACCATGAGATGCAGAGTGTCACTTCTCACCCTAGCTTGCCACCAGATGCAACGTGTCACTTGCCACCATAGCCTACCACCAGATGCAGTGTGTCACTTGCCACTGTTGGCTGCCACGAGATGCAGTGTGCCACTTTTTACCCCTAGCCTGCCGCAAGATGCTGTGTGCCACTTGCCACCCGTAGCCTGCCACAAAATGCAGTATGACCCTTGCCACAAAATGCAGTGTGCCACTTGCCACCCATTGCCTGCCACCAGACACAGTGCAACTTTTCACCCATAGGCTGCCACCAGATGCAGTGTGCCACTTTTCACCCATAGCCTGCCACCAGATGCAGAATGTCACTTTTCACTCATAGCCTGCCACTAGATGCATTGTGCCACTTGCCATCCATAACCTGCCAGCAGATGCAGTGTGCCACTTTGCACCCATAGCCTGCCACCAGATGCAGTGTGCCACTTGTCACCCGTAGCCTGCCACCAGATGCCGTGTGTCACTTGCCACCTATAGCCTGCCACCCAATGCCGTGTGTCACTTGCCACCCATACCCTGCCACTAGATGCAGTGTCACTTGCCACCCAATGCCTGCCACCAGCTTGAAACACCAGAGCCCGGGAAAGTGAATGCCCCTCCTGCCGCTGGCTGCTGATGTGACTCCTCCCATGTGGGAGGTGTCACATCTTCAGCTCTGAGAGGTTCATTCTGGGATCTGTAGTTCTTTACTTTTGGGGGGTCACATCAAAAGTGAAGGACTACAAGTCCCAGCATGAACCCTGCCCTGATATCTAAGGTTGTGTCCTCCAGGGTAAAAGTCAAAATTTACGAGGTATATGGTATAATCCGCTTATTGATAGCCAACATCCCAGAATTAGACAATATGGAAGTTTTCCCCTCAGGAAATGCGGGACTTTTTAGGCATAAACTGTAACACCTATAATAATTTTTTAAGAATGTATAAAATACTTTTATTGACACAAAAGGGAAAAGAAATTCATTCCTTCATATAATCATGTTCATAAAACCATATAGATGTTTTATACTTATTTTTCCAAAGGCATACTCTTGTCACAATGTATCATTATACACATGCACATTCGGAAAATGTAAAACAATTGAACAAAATAAATATTGTGCGTCCAATGTAGTCTACGTGTTACGGAGTCTTAAGCTCCTTCTTCAGGGATAATTCATTTTTGCACATTTGCTCATTAGGAAGAAGAATCTACAAAACATAAGAAAAAAAAATCTATATATACACATTTTTTCAATGGAAGAAGAAAAAAAAAAGGTGTTACAGTTTATGCCTAAAAAGTCCCGCATTTCCTGAGGAGAAAACTTCTATCCCTCCAAGGGTGTCATCTCATCTGTCAGTGTCCCCTCTTCTGCCATCATACTTATCTGCCAACTGTCCTCTCAGCACAGTGCACACTGCACTGCAGAGGCTTGCTAGCAGCTCCAAGCTGACACACACACTCTGAGTTGCTGTGAAGTGCTGACTGTTCAGCACAGAATGCTGGCTGCTGGGGGAGACCAGACAATTTTAACCCTGATCTCTCATCTGTTGTTAAGTGCTTTGGATTTTACTTGCCTTTCTACTAAAAGTATCTCTCCCTTTGTGCACTGCAGCAATCAGTGCCTCCAATGTTTCTTCTGCATGCCGCTGGCTAGACTCGGGAAGATGCAGGGAGAAGGTGGATGGAGCTAAGCAGTAGGCGTGGAGGAGGAAGTTAAATCTTCCTCCGCTCTGAATGCTGGGGCCTCTGCCTCTCTCTTGCTCATGATCTCCCTGGTTGCTAGACGCCAGGCAGGCCACAGCTAGCAACTTGTTTGGGCAGTGAGTCAGCAGACATGGTGGACAATGTAAAAGGGGTCTCCGCCAGCCAGGGGTCTGCCACAGGTTGACAGTGAGGGACAATGGCAGTGCAAGGGCTATTTTAGGGGCATCAGATTGGGTCAGGGGGCAATTCCGGACACTGTATTGTCCCGGAATGAAGGTGCTCAGGACACAGGACAGAGTTGCCAATTGTGTGACATTGAGCCTACATTCACATTTGGCTGATTTGAGGTCTTGTAGGGGACAGACCTTAGGTGGTATTGTTATGTCCTCAGTTATCTTGAAGGATAAACCTCTAGTTTCGGTCACTCTTATGGTCTGAGTTGTCCATCGAGACACAGGCTCTAATCTACTCTGGGGCTGCAGGCCTGTTCATAGATGGTGTCTTTGTGTCTAGGCACTTGATTCTGCTGCAGCTTCATGCCACTTGCCATTGAGGCTGTTGATGGGAGACCTCTACAACCTGCCCGTGTGACTCATGAGACTGCTCCCATTGACCATGGCCATCGGGGCTCTTTACCATGAGATAATCCAATTTCCTCACCTCATTACCCGGTGGTCATTGGTTATCCTTGGTAACAGAGGCACAACCCCTCGTTCGATTGGCATCATGCTGAGGTTCTTTCCTTGTCTCCACAATGCAGTAAAACATGTTTTCAGAAAGTGGCTAAGTTCTTGTGCACTTCTTCAATTTCCTCCTTGCCAGAGGCGTACCATGAATTTAGCAATGTCTTTGACAAGGGTCAAACCTGTCCAAATCGGGTAGTATGATTGCGCAATTGACCTTCAACCTTGTGCCATGTCTCCTTGTGGCCGGGTTTACCTTTTACCCATCTCGGAGGATAAAGCCATGGAGGTGCTGGTTTCTTCTTTGTGAAAAAGAAGAGTAGTGAACTGAGACCTTGTATCAATTATAGTGGTCTCAATCGCATCAAGATTAAGGACGCCTATCCGATTCCGTTGATTACAGAGTTAATTTACCGCCTCAAGGGAGCAGTGTTTTTTTTTCAAAGCTCAGAGATCTGAAAGGGGCATACAATCTCATGAGGATCAAGGAGGGCGACTAATGGAAAACTGTGTTTAATAACAGGATATTACAAATACCTTGTAATGCCGTTTGATCTTTGGGCTTTGCAATGCTCCTGCAGTTTTTAGGAATTCATCAGCAATGTCCTCTGAGATATGTTGCAGCAATGTGTGGTCGTTTATCTCTATGATATTCTCATATATTCCAAATCCCTAGAGAGCCACCACACCGATGCCTCCTGTGTGCTACAGAGGCTGAGAGACAATAACCTGTATTGTAAGTTGGAAAAGTGCGAGTTCCATCATGAACAGGTTAAATTTCTGGGTTATGTCATTTCTACTGACGTTTTTTTGATGAAACCAGTGAAACTATGTCTGCTACAGCGATTTCTTGGCTTTGCAAATTATTACTGGAAATATATCCATAATTTCTCTTCTCTGGTCAAACCCCTGACTAATATAACGGGAAAGGACCCACAGAATTAGTCTCCGGATTCCATTAAAGCCTTCAAGTCTCTCAAGGCTGCCTTTGTTTTAGCTCCTGTGCTGGCATATCCTGATCCTATGTTACCCTTCATTCTTGAGGTTGATGCATCTGAGGCTAATGCTGCGTACACACGATCGGACTATCTGACTTAGTCCGGCGGACAATCCAACGGACTTTGCAGATTAGGTCTGCCAGACTTTCAAGCGAACGGACTTGGCCACACATGATCACTCCAAAAGTCTGGCGGATTAGAACGTGATGACGTAGAATAAGGAAGCTCATAGCCAGTAGCCAATAGCTGCCCTGGTGTTGGTTTTAGTCAATTTTGAAGCAAGTCTTCTTTCTAAGTCTGCTCGACTTTTGGGAAGAAAAAGTCCGCTGGAGCCCACACACGATCAAATTGTCCGGCGGACCCTCCCTTCTGTCTCTCCCTCTAAGAGCACTATGCAAACTTGGATGTTTTTTCCGACGGAATTCCGCTCAAGCTTGGCTTGCATACACACGGTCACACAAAAGTTCTCGGAATTTTCGACCGTCAAGAACGCTATGACGTACAACACTACAACGAGCTGAGGAAATGAAGTTCAATGCTTCTGAGCATGCGTTGAATTGTTTCCGAGCATGCGTAGGAATTTTGCCCGTTGGAATTTGTACAGACGATCAGAATTTTCATTTGGAAATTTTTCCGACCGAAAAACAGAGGACCTGCTCTCAATCTTTTGCTGGCTGGAATTCTGCCAGCAAAAGTCCGATGGAGCATACACACGGTTGGAATTTCTGACCAAAAGCTCACATCCGACTTTTGCTAGCAGAATTTCTGATCATGTGTATGGGGCTTTAAAGAATGGAGGCATGTCCTCGAAGGTACCACTGTGCCGGTCTTCATTTTGACTGAGCATCTCACATTCTTGTGAAAAAATATAGATATAGGGGGCACTGTAATTGGGTGATATTCATTAACTGATTCCCATAATAAACAATAAAAATCATACATAAGAAAGTATAAAATTAGCAACGTGCACCTATACACATAAAATATATAATGTCCCAACCAAGTGACAGGTATAACATAAAAACAAATTATTGAGGAAATAGTGAACAAATATTTTCCTATAAGTCCATAGAAAAAATGTCAATCTTCCAAATATAACGGTGTCTTCCAACAGAGATTTGTGATCCTTCACCAAACTTAGGAAAACATGAACACTCAGACCCAAAAGTCCGGCGGACTAAGAAAGTAGTTTTGCACCTAAATATGTCCGCGGACAATATGGCCGCACGTGTGCTAGTCCGCCGTACTTTTGAAATGAACAGACTTTTCCCGCCCGGAGAAAAGTCAGTTCATTATGAGCGTGGCTCCAGGTAGCCGGATCCAGCGAAGGAGGCGTCGCTGGCGCCATCACCTGGTATGGAGTTAAAGGGGAAGCCCTACGCTGAAAAAAACGGCGTGGGTTTCCCTCCCAGGTCCATATCAGACCTTTATTCGAGCATGCTACCAGGCCGGTCGGGAAAGGGGGTGGGGACGAGCGAGCGCCCCCCCTCTCCTGAGCCATACCAAGCCACGTGCCCTCAACATGGGGGGGTGCTTTGGGGAAGGGGGGCCGCGCCGCCCCCCCACCCCAAAGCACCTTGTCCCCATGTTGATGAGGACAAGGGCCTCTTCCCGACAACCCTGGCCATTGGTTGTCGGGGTCTGCGGGCGGGAGGCTTATCGGAATCCGTGAGCCCCCTTTAATAAGGGGGCCCCCAGAACACCCGGCCCCCCACCCTATGTGAATGAGTATGGGGTACAATGTACCCCTACCCATTCACCTGTGAAAAACACAACACACAAGGGTTAAAATAGTTTATTGCACAGCTCCGGGGGTCTTCTTCCGTCTTTGGGGGTCTTCTCGCCGGACTCCTCCGCTATCTTCTGCTAGCTCTTTTACTAGCGGAGGAGCCCAGCTTTCTTCTTCGCTGCCGCCCTCTTCTTCCGACTTCGGGGGTCTTGTCCCCCTCTTCGGTTCTTCTTGCCGGGCCACCGCGCCTTCTTCTAGCTCTTCTTCTGTCGCCGCCGCCTTCTGTTCTTCTCTTCTTGAGCTGTTGCCTCATTGCTAGCCTCTCTGTTCTATCAAGCCATCCTACCCTAGGTACATATTTATGTAGTGCCGGCTCCCGAGGAGCATGCACTATATGTTTTTGAAAATGAACATTCCTGAAACCACAGTTAAGTTTTAGGGCTAATTTTGCTAAATTATGGTTTCAGTACCAGTCTGGCTGGATTGCACTGATTTCTCCTTGGCCGCAGGTGTCGCTGTCACCACCGGCAAGTGGTAGAACGCAGTTTAGCTGGGTGTATTGAGTGCCACGTTTTTTCGGAACCAGCCCAGTGGGAGTGTTTTCCTGCTGTGCACTCTGGGAAGTGGTATTTAAAGTACTGACATCACATGCTTCGGGGTTCTGGTCCAGAAGATATTTGGTCCTGGTCCTCCTGACCAGCCCCCATGGCCCTCCTGGCCTGGGGTACGGATCCATGCAATTCCAAGTCTCGGGGCTGGATAGCCCGAGGCAAAGTAATTGCAGGGACAGGCCTGAATGGATGTCGAGGCCTGAGGATTCAAAGGTGGTCCGGTGCCGTCTCATCTAAGGAGAGGCCCAGCAACTGGAGAAGCAACCAGGAGAGGACTCTTCAGGCGAAGGCCATGCACAAGGCTGGTTTCTCTGAAGGAGCCTGCAGGCTCAGTTGAAGTACACTTCATGGACTTACATTCATAAAGTATCACCGGACCGGCTGAGAGATACTGGTACCGTATGACAGTTCTCTAAATTTGTCTATTAACCTCAGTTATGCTCAAGTATTTCACATTCAAGTCTGTGGCAGAGACTTTTCTCAAGTTTTTCACATTCAAGTCTGTGGCAGAAACTTTGCTTTACTTAACACCCCACTGGCCGCTAGGCCTAGTGAGAGGAGGTCTAATCGGAGGTTGTGAGAATCCAGCTGTGAAACGGTTATTCTCTGGATTTCCTCTGTGAGAGACTTTCTATTTCTGCAGTCCAAAAGTACATGAACTTCCTCCTAACCCTCTACCCTTCATTAAGAGACTGTGTTATCTTCTAAATAAACAATCCAAAAGAAGATCCAGTGTCAGTTTCTGTATTTCTTTGGGCCATCTACCATGGAAAACCCTAGACAGAGATGAGGACAAGAAGGTAACGGTAAGCTCAATAAAACCAGCAGCTCCTTCGGGGGTCAGTGCTACATTTATATAAAACAAAGCCTCTAAATATCTTATCGCAGATCGTTTCTGGCCAGTCACATGACCTCCAGCCGCTCTCCTCCCCCAATCTAAGGGCTAAAGATCTGAACTCCAGGCAGATATAAAAGACACACATTAACACAGCTCTGTATTCGTTTCTACATCCTTACCTGAATTTTTAATGCAAGCAGTGTAAGTACCTGAATTTGACCTGATAAAAGCCCCTCTGTCTCTGTACAGCAACGCTCAGACTGGGAGAAGGAGACGTGCACAAAGAGCATATCAGTTATATTAGAGTGCAAGGAGCATGTTTGCAGGAGGAGAGAACAGAGTGAGATGCTTATTAGTGTGCTGCTTTTCCTTTAACTTATTACTGATCATGGTGCAATGACCCATACCTCTATTTGGATGGCAAGTAGCATGTGACTAATGAGATCCTTTTCTGTGACTCGGATTTTCTTTGAGCCAAATATAACTTTACCTATGTAAAGCAGTTAAGTTTTTCCTAACAAATACTGAATATTTTATGGGCTTGCAGATATAAATGTTATCCCATGAAAGAGTAATTCTTGCTTACCATATGTTTCTTCATTTTCCACGGCTCCTAAAGACGGACACAAACTGTGTTACTTAATTGAGGCATAATTCATACCAAGACCTGAAACTTGGAGATTAGCAATTTGGGATGTTAGGAAAAGTGCATTTTTATGCATCTCTGTGATTATTGAAACTGTCAAGACGGGAACAGGGTGTTCTGGTGGCAGATTTTAGGGAGGGGCGGAGGGGCAGGAAATCATTTAATCGTACTTACATTTTCCTCTCTATTGACTTGCACTGTCTCTGCATCATCCCCTTTCTGCCTTATGTAATTGTGCCTGCATAACAGTAAACAGTCCAATCTTAAAGCGGCTCTTAACTCATTTTTTCACCTTCCATTTATTAAATCTTCTGCCCTTGTTGTTTTAAATTTGGATAGTAAAATATTTTTTTCCTGCCACCAGTAAATACCTTATACAGCCCACTTCTTGTTTCTTGACTGGTCATTAGCCTAGACCAGTGATGGCGAACCTTGGCACCCCAGATGTTTTGGAACTACATTTTCCATGATGCTCAACTACACTGCAGAGTGCAGGAGCATCATGGGAAATGGAGTTTCAAAACATCTGGGGTGCCAAGGTTCACCATCACTGGTCTAGACTTATGACATCACACACAGCTCTCTCTCTCACTCTTGTGAGAGTCTGCCAGGAAGGGAGGGGGTCGGGTTGAGTCATGAGAGGGCCAATGAAAGCTGCAGAGCTGGAGGTGTGTCTGTGTAAATCAAGGAAGTGAACATGCACAGTTAAAATGGCTGCAGCCAGACTTGGTGGAGGGAGATTTCTGCAGTGGCGTAGTTTGGGGGTTTCGGGGGTGCGACCCGCACCCGGGTGACATCCGCCAGAGGGGTGACACCAGGCCCGGACACAGCGAGTGACATTGCACGGCTGTTGCGCTGCGAAGACACAAGGGCAGCACACCACTGCTCTTGCTGGTGACAGAGGCAGCACCGGCCCTCTGTCTCTCAACCCCCTTTCTCACCCCCCACCCCCTGTCTCTATTAACGCCCCTCTCACTCTCTCTCCCCTCTGTCACCCTTACCCTCCTCTCTCTATCTCTCACCCCCCACCCCCCTCTGTCACCCATCATTCACCCCCTACCCCCTCAACCGCTCACAACACATCTCCCTCTCACACCCCTTCTCTCTCTCAGCCCCCTGCCTCTCTCCCCACTTTCTCTATCTCTCTCCTACTTTCCAATCTACCCCATCTCTCTCCCTCCTGTTCCTATTTCTCGTACCACTCCCTTCTTCTGTCTCTATCCCTCCAACCCCTTTTTCCTTTATAAGGCAAATTCACACTGAACGAGCATGAAATTGGAGCAATTTGGCATTCTAGCCGCTCTGCATTGCAGGCTGCTAGGGGGCAGTGTGGTGCACAATTCAGTGCATTGTACTGCACGCAACCCCCCCCCCCCCCCCGCGCTTTTTTGTACAACCTTTGTTTGAAGTGTACAAAATGTACATTTTATTCTCCACAATATCGGGCAGCACGCTGTCATCTCAGGAAAAAAATGCATTCTGTCAGTAGATTTTCAATGTGTATAATAAAATTGTGGGGAGTTGGCAACGCTGTTGGGAGGCGCTTCAGGGTCCAGTGCCTATAGGCTCCTGAAATCTAAAATCTTGCCCTGGAGAGAGAGGCGCTGAGGGGGGGACAGGGACAAAGAGAGAGAGAGAAAGAAGAAGAGTTAGAAAGAACAAGAAAGATGGATATAGAATGAGGGAGAAAAGGGAGAGATAGAAAGACAGATAGAGAGAGAGAAAAGGGGAAGAAGGAAGAACAGTTAGAAAACAGTAAAAATATATTGGGAAAAGGTTATTGTGGGGGGGTGACACCATGTTTTCTCTCACCAGGTGACACCAACCCTACTGTCGCCACTGGATTTCTGCAGCATATTTGGCAAGTACTGAATCACTTGTCAAATGCGCTGTAAACTCTACAGGTGTGCTTACAGTGCATTGGAAGGAGTCAACAAGTTTCAATTCCTCCCAGTTGTCACATACCTTACAGCAGAGCCCAAAGCGCTAAGGGTGGCCTCTTGCACGGTTTCGGTCCAAACACCCCTGGTAGTGGACACAGGGAGTGCTAGGGCAATGAAAGGGTGCAGGTGCCTGCAGGCAGATGGCTGAAGCTTGGAGATACAGGAACCTCTCTAAAGAAGGCATGGAAACTGGTCACCCGGTTTGGTCAGCGGAAGCCAGGCAGGTAAGTACAGACTCAGGATCAACTGCAGCATCAGGAACAGGCAAAGGTTGGCAACTGGCTGGCAGTGAGGTACACAATCAGGAGGCAGGATCGTAATCAGGGACAGGCAGAGGTTGGCAGCAAGATGCACAATCTTGCCGCAATTCTCTTATCAAAGAATATTTTATTATCTTCCTGTGCCTTAGAGATGGTTTCTCTAAGCACCTGATTGTTGGTGACAAAGAAATTTAGTCTATCCTGGACAGCTGGCAAAGGAGAGTCTGGTACAATCGTTGGCAAAAAAGGAGGGATGAAGCCTGTAATTGGAGAAGAAGGGTGACTGATCTGTGGTAGCGTGAGTAGAGTTATTGAATGCAAACTCTGCCAGGGGCAGTAAAGAGGCCCAATCTTCCTGAGTAAAAGAGGAAAAACAACGCAGGTACTGCTCCAACTTTTGGTTAGTACGTTCAGTCTGCCCGTTGATCTGGGGATGATAGGCTGAGGAAAAACTACGTTTGATGCTCAGTGCTTCACATAGTGCTTTCCAGAATTTAGACGTGAACTGTACTCCATGATCAGAAACAATGTCACCAGAAATTCTGTGGAGCTTAACTATTTCTTTAAATCAGTCTCAGTTACTGAAGGAGTCCCTTTCATGGGGATAAAATGTGCCAGGTTAGAAAGGCGATCAACCACCACAAAGATGGACGAAAACCCTTCAGAGGGAGGAAGCTCAACAATGAAGTCCATTGCGATCTTATCCCATGTTTTTTTTAGGGATGGGCAATGGTCTGAATAATCTTCAAGCTTTATTTTTACTGTTCTTATTCTTGAGGCAGGTCAGGCAAGAACTAATGTAATTCCTACAATCCTTTGCTAGATTGGGCCACCAGAAGTGTCTTTGAACTAAGTCCATAGTCTTGAACCCCCCAAAATGACCTGCCAAAGGATAGTCATGGCAGACCTGTAGGATGGTGTTGTGCAGGTCTTGGGGTACAATGTTTTTTTACCTTGCCAAAAAAGCCCATATTTCTCTTGAAGGTCCATACCTGGGGGTAGGGAAGCTCTCCAGGGGTGGCTAGCGGATCTGTGACACAAAATCAGATTGAGTTAATAAAAAATTCCCACCTTGCAGCATAGTATCTGGTAGAGATGAAACTTTGGCTTCCACGAACATGCGAGATAATGCATCAGGTTTGATATTCTTAGACCCTGGCCAGTAAGTAATATGAAAATTAAAATGGGCCCATCTTGATTGGGTCTAAGGCGCTTGGCGGTTCTGAGATATTCAAAATTTTTATGATCCGTGAAGATCAGTATTGGGTGTACTGTTCCCTCCAGGAGGTACTGCCACTCCTCCAAGGCCAATTTGATTGCTAAGAGTTCTCGATCCCCCACATCTTGATTTTTTTATGCTACGCCTAGTTTTTTGGAAAAGAACACCACGGGATTCATTGAAGACTTAGCCCCTTGGCGTTGGGACAGGCTGGCCCCCACAGCACTCTCAGATACATCCACCTCCAGCATATAAGGCAAGGCAGGATCAGGATGTTTTAGTATTGGAGCAGAAGTAAATAACCCCTTTAGCCTGTCAAATGCAGCTTAAGCTGCTTCAGTCCATTGAAAATGGCTTTGTTTCCATGTGAGTTTGGTAATGGGTGCTATGATACTGCAGACATTTTTGATAAATTTTCTGTAGAAATTGGAAAACCTGATAAAACATTTGTAATCCTTTTTTATCAGTTGGGGTGGCCCGGACATTATGGCTGAGATCTACTGAGGATCCATTGCCACACCCCCAGTTGATATTACCAAGCGTAGGAAATGAATGGTCTGGCATTCGAATTCACATTTCTCTGCCTTAGAATAAAGTCTGTTCTGTCTCAGTCTGAGAACTTGCTTCACATGGTCACAATGTGATTCTAGAGAGTTCGAAAATATCAGAATGTCATCCAAATAGATGATCACAAACAAGTCTAGGAAGTCTCTGAAGATATTGATTACGATATGTTGAAAAGTGGCTGGTGCATTACAAAGTCCGATTGGCATAACAAGGTACTCGAAGTGGCCAAAACATGTCTGTATCAAGAAAAAGAGCTGTAGTCGTAAATCCAAGCACCAATCTGTAACATGAGCAGAGGCAGATGAACAGGCAGAGGTGATCCAGGAGAGAAGTCAAGGAAGCCGGGTTTTCAGGAACAAGGTCAGCAGGTAAGAAGAGCAATCAGAAACACACAGACAAGCTGAAGACGATCCAGCATGCGCATTGGCGTTAGCAGAGCAGAAATTAGCCACTGATGAACGGATACTAGTGTTAGCTATATGAGTATTCTGACACCAGTCTTGACTTAAAAAAAAGGGACACAAGGGGGCTGCCCCTTGTGTCCCTTTTTTTGTGTCTCCCCAAGAGTTATTTTTTGTGTTCCCAGAGATTTGTTTCTGCCTAAGGTGCAGCTGCCGATTGAAGCAATACTTTTTGTGGAACTTTTTATGAGCTTGAGATGTAAAATAAGTGGATTCGTAGAACCATGGACATTTTTCTTTTACTTTCCACTGCTGGGGTTGTACAGTGGGGATCAAAAGTTTGGGCACCCCAGGTAAAAACAACTGCCTAAACAACTGCTTAGAACAACCCATGGTGCTGATTGTTGGGGCAAGGTCAGATGAGTCTGGCCATTTAAAACCTTTGAGGTTGACATTACCTGGTCTTCCTAGATGATGATTGAGAACAATCCATGAGACTGGTAGGTCTCAGCTTTGCAAAGGGGGCAGTGCATGCTATAAATTCTACAGTGTGCCCAAACTTTTGCAGACGCCATTTTTTTGTTTTCTGTAATTTTGAAAGTGTAAATGATGGAAATAAAATCTAACTTTTTTTGACATATTATATGTCTAATCTGTAATTTGATGCCATTTGGAGATTTTTCCATCTTTCCTTGGCTTCGTTATGCACATTAATACACATTTTTATCTGGGGTGCCCAAACCCGATCCCCACTGTATATGGTAATAGGGTCTACAATACCTTTTTAGTGCCATAAATATACTTTTATTTGTCCCAGACATGACATGTAGTTTCATTTTTCCCACACAGTGACCTGAAGTGACGCAAATGCCACATTTTTCAAAAGCGATCATCTCTGTCCATTGTCAAGATTATACATTGTAGGCTGCTGTGTTAGGCATTCGGGAGCAGCAAAAATGTGCCCCAAACGCTTGTTTCGAATGCGTTTCTAATGTGAACATGACCTTATCTTGCTGCATATTGTTCTTACTGTCACTTCATATTCTAATGATTTAAATATACAAGCGACAACACAATAAGATAATAAAATGAGAAGTTGGGGAGGGGTGGGGGGAGTTGACTTTACGCTATATAATGAAGAAAATAAAGAGAGGAAAGTTTTTATGATTCCTTTGACGGATATATAGCCCAACTTGAGATTTTAACTTTTTAAAACTGCATTCCCTCTGCAGGTCATTTATAGATCTATTACAATATTCCTATCAGCTAGGTCCATCTGCTTCAGCATTAAAATCTGATCAGTCTTTATATATTCATCTGTAAACCTGTTATGGCTTTCAAGAGCCCCATAATACAAGTAATTAGAGTCAATTAACCAAATTAGAATTACCTATTAGAAACATTCAATTCCATTTTTATTTGATATTGGATTTTACTCCTTTTACCTCTTAATGATTTGAAGCTCTAAGGCTGTTTAGAAAAAAATATTTTTCTTTTCTTTTTTTTTTTCTTCCAATTTTAAATTAACGCTTAAACATGTCATCTGTTTGATTCCAGTAGAGAGAAGGGTTTCAGGGCTGCAGGCATTTGCAGTAAGCTTTTCATGCTGATTAGAAGGAAGTGTTGTAATGCTGATTTAAAGGCTTTGTGACACAGCTCTCATTTATAGCTCTGGCACAGGTGATATCATATAGTCCATTGTGTCCAATGACCTGACTGAAGTTGCGGAAGGATTGCTTGCTGATAGGAGTCTCAATGTGTCTTAAAAGCTGCACTTGCCCTATAGCTATGCCAGCTCCTTAATACTACGTCCTTGTCTTGTATCATGTTATTCATTGGTAGTCAAAGGGCTATAAGCTTATAGATTATACATATGAGTAACTAACTGAATTCAGACCTAAAATCAGGGCTAAATACACATACCATATGTATTTTTATTTGAATTTCAGGAACCTTTATGCATATATTCCAGATCTGTTCAGTGATTGCCGATCGCCTAACTGTAAATTAATGTCGTTAATTTGATGTTAAACACTGTTGTTATGGCAGCATCTAGCTGCCATAACCCCGGTACCTTATTTTTCGTTAGGTGGCCAGCTTTCCGATAAAAGAGATCCCAACAGTGCATTTGCAGTAAGATCACTTTTATATGCATTGGGAGATGTGCCACCCCCCCCCCCCCCCCGGTGCTTTACGGACAATTCTGAACCGTCGGTAAGCCCAGAGAACAGATCCGATGTGACTGATGGCTAGGCAGGAAGTTAATTGAGGGAAAGATGGCCCCCACTCTATGCCCTTGGAGGACCAGAGCAGCTGTCAACGCCACTTCTGGTCCTCGGGCAGATGGACAGAATTTTTTTCCCCCTTAAAGTGGATGTATACCATCTCCTATACCCGGTGAAGTGAACAGACTCAGATGATACACAGGAATGAAACAAATCTCCCTATATACGTTTTACATGTATATCTGATGTCTTCAGCTTGCTATAGTCTTTAGAAAGTGCACATCATGTTAGATTTTTTTCTTTCTGTTTCAACAGTGGCAGAGGAGTCTGGGCATACACTGTGTGACAGCTGATTAGAGGAAAGGCACACACCCCTCCTCCACATCGGCAGAGGAGAGAAGATACTTACAGAGATACTTACAGAGCTGTGCTGTAAATAGAACAGCTCTCTGCTAATCTATCCACTCTGACACAAATTTCTGGCTGCCTTTATCTCCCATGCTGGAGAGCTTGTCAGAAGTTATCATGCTGATAACAGAAGAACGGAGCAGCAGAAAGACTCGGGACTTAGGTTTGGTTCACACTTGTGCGATGCAGGAACACTGCAAATCCACTGTGGGTTCCCACATCACACCTGACTCACACTGCCATAAGCAAACTTCTGGGAGTGTCAATACATTGTTAACGACACCCCCATTTCAGCCCACATATCGCACTGTGAACGGACAGTTCAGACATGAATCGGATTGCATGAGTGTGGACACGTATGCGATCCAATTCCAGTGCGGACCATAAAAAGGGTCCAGTGTGAGAGTGTGAGTTCGGTCTGAATGCGATATTGCATCGCACAGACATCGCATATGATTTTCACTGTAGTGGAGTGCGAACCACATGCAATCTCGCAGAGCATGCTGGTGGGAACTGTCAGGGCTTTGGAGAGAGATAAGTAAACACTACAGATACATATGCCGGGTTTTTTTTTTGCTTTTAGGGAAAATTAGAGATCTGGGGTCTTTTTGGCTGCGGATCTCCCAAAAAAGAGGACTTGTCATGCTTATTTCTATTAAAAAAATAAATAAATAAAGGGACAGTGTAAAAATAAAAAGTACAATTCATACATAAGAATTTTTTTTTAAAGCACCACATCCCTCCGAGCTCGTGTATAGAAGCGAACCCATATGTAAGTCACGCCTTTCATGAGTTCAAAAAAAAAAAGAAACACAATATTCACCCCATTTTTTTCTTTTTTATAATGTGAAAGATGATCTTAGGCCGAATAAATAGATACCTAACATGTCACACTTTAAAATTGTGCACACTCGTGGAATGGCACCAAGATATGGTACTTAAAAATCTCCATAGGCGATGCTTTAAAACATTTTACAGATGACCTGTTTAGAGTTACAGAGGAAGTCTAGCACGAGAAATATTTCTCTTGTTCTAACGATCGTAGCAATACCTTACGTGTGGTTTGAACGCTGTTTACATATGAGGGTGCAGCCTACCTATGCGTTCGCTTCTGTCTGAGGGAATGGGGGCGCTTTCATTTTTTTTTTCTTGTTTATTTTATTTTTACACGTTCCCTTTTATTTTAGATTTTTTGATCACTTTTATTCCTATTTCAAGGAATGTAAACAGCCCTATTAAAAGAAATAGGGCATGAGGACGTATGGACCCCAGATCACTCTTCTATGCTGAAAAGCCTGAGATAAAAAAAAAAAAATCGATCTCAGGCTTTCCAGCACTAAAAATGTGTTTATATCTGCCAGAGCTGCACGTGATGTCATGACGTTGCTTTGGCCTCCTAGAGTCATAGAGCTGGCCAGTGACCATAGTTTGTTAGTATGCATATTTTGTAATAATCCACAATACTACTTACTGACTCCGGGGTGCGCTAACTGCTATCTGACAGTTCATTGTGTCATTAACTTTGGTGCTATGGCTGGCTGCCTCACTAATGTGTACTGAGATCCACTAATCACACAATAAGCTCACTTGGAAGGAAACCTGCTGAGCATCTGTATAGAGGCACTTGCAGAATGCTGGAGATATGTAAAGACAAATTTAAAGAGGACATCTACAAATAAAAAAAATAAGAAAATTAAAGAAGAATGCTAAACATAAAAAAGTCTGCTGGGTTACAAATCGTTAAATATAAGGAGCAGTATGCATCTTTGGATCACTGCCCGTTATGTACAATTTAGATTTTCATTAAGAGCCAATAGTATAGCTCTTGCCAGACTTCCATCCAGTGGCGTAACTAGAACCTTCAGGGCCCCGATGCAAGAAACCATGAAGGGCAACCCCTAAACCCCAGCCAGGGCCCTTCCCTCCGAGTCCGGCGGTGAAACTCCAGGGTGTGGTCACAGGTATGACCTTTGTGAGCCCTGTAGTTCCACCACTGGTATCAGTAGTTTTTATTTTTAATTCGTTTTTTTTTTATTTTTAGGTGCCCCATTGGGGGACTGTCCCTAGGCAGGATGGGGTCCCCGTCCCCAGAAGAGATGAGGTCCTTTTCTCCAGGGCAGATGAAGTTACTGCCCCCAGGTGAGAAGGGGTCCCTGACCCCAGGGGAGGTGCGTGTCCCTGTCCCCACGTGAGAAGGGGCCCCTGTCCCCAAGGGGAGATGGAGGGGGTATGTAATGGTGTGTGGGGGATGGGGTCCTCTCACTCACCATTGACCAAGCTGTAGGCCGCACACTCATCCATGTTGGCCTGGGCTCCATCCAGTGTGCTGGATGGGCGATCAGCATATCTCCCAGAAAGACCTTTCATCATCTGTGTATGACGGGGGAGGAGGGGGGCTGGCAGACAAGCCTGCAGTGTCCTCCGGGGAGACGGCTCTCATAGGGCTGCACTGCATCTGTGTGCTTAAAATTTGTTTACCCGGGAGAAGTATGCAGTGCAGTGTGGGCCGGACTCAGGGGGGGCAGGACTCTGGCTGGGGAGAACAGACATCGGACTGAGCGGCAATGCATGGAGCAGGAGAGGGGTACTCTGAGGAGCCGGCCGAGGACACAGGTCATGCGGGGAATGCACAACTAAAGAGCAGCCAGTGCGATAGTCGAGCATGGAGCTCTGCTAGTCACCCTCCACCTCCAGCCACCTGTGTGCATGGTGCACTGGTACCCCTAGCTGCCTATGCTGCGGCCAGCCATATGTAGAAGGGGCTGCATGGGCCCCCTGCATCACAGGGCCCAGTTGCGGTCGCGACTGCTGCACCCTCTATAGTTACGCCCCTGCTTCCATCGTTTTGATAGGAGACTTGCAGCTTTCTTATACAGTAGCCATCCCGTTGGCCTCTCCGCCCCGCCCTATCCCAGAATGTTTTATTTTCTGTGAACCATTCACAAAATACAAAGCGTTTTATGAATAGATGGGGAAAGGAGGGGTGGACAGGCTGTGTGTAGGAGAGCCTCAAATCTCTCTAAAAGGTTCTAGAGCCTCCCTGATGTGTTTGTCACACGTATGGCAGCCCATTTAAGTGGAGGGGCTCCTCTGCATGTAAAAAACAAGAAAAAAAAAAAAAACACGCGCAGGAACGCGTGTTCCCACTATGCAAAGTATATAGGGGGCCATAGGGGTGGTATATAGAAATAGCTGGGCAGAAATGTCTGTGAGCTGGATCTGCTAGCTTCAGCACTGCCAATGCAGCTACCTGCAGTTCTAGGCTGTCTCTATATTCATCCCCTCTCCAAAATCCTAACATTTTTGTCTCTTCACTCCAGCAGCATCCATAGAATACATAAAGGTAAAACATCCTCAGCCTTTAGAACCACATTAAGATTAAAGGATAGCTGTAATTTCATAATAAGTACAGTTATCCTTTTTCCCCCTGCCTACTGACCTACACTAATCACCCACCACCCCAGCTCCAGATATAGACCTAAATCAGATGACTGCAGACCACAAGAATTTTCTGAGTATTTCAAATGAAATCTTAGTTTATATCGCGTTTAAAAACTATACCTTTTACTAAAGTGCCTACAGGTGCTCTTTACTACGTGCAGTATTCAAACTCTATAATGATGTTAATGTTATTTATAATACAATTTACAGACAATGAAAAATGTGATTAATAAATGCGTTGTATTATAAAATTCTAAAGGGAATATTTTCTGCTACATTAAATTATTTATGTATTTCCTGATCATTTCTATTGCTTTACACACTTTTTAAAGTCTGCCCAATGTCTAAACTGTCCACCAATCGCCCCATCCTCATTCACAGCCCCCTCGATCTCTGGCCTTTGTTTCACTAGAATATCGATTTATGTCATTAATCTGAATCATGATCCAATTCTACTGTTATATTTATACACTGCACTCAGGCCGGGCTTCAAATCAAAATCAAAACATAGCACAAGGGCTGCCAGCAGCAGCATCAGGATAATATCAACCTGGAAGCCCTGCCAATGACTGAGGGATGACTTCATCAGCTGTCATTAATGAAGAAGGATATTTATAAAATGATTTGTCATTGAATTACTTTATATGTGTGGGTGTTGGTAAAATAACCAAATGTCGCTTCCAATGATTTGTGAGAAATGAAAATGGTTCATTCATTTCTGAAACATATTATACCCAGTGCTTTTAGTGTTAGTAAGACCTCTCTGTTTTTTGGGCTATATCGTAAAGCTAAATACTATAAAAGACACAGCTCTCTAATCGTTAATGATGGAATGTATTTTTTAAATGAAAGGGACTTGCTGTCAGGCTTTTGCACTCCTTGTATAGCAGGGCTTAAAGTGGATGTCAACCCAAAATTATTATTTTTTTTTTTTTTTTATGTCATAATGTAGAGTATAAGATTACCTATCATTTGAGCCCAGTCTTGCCATAAAGAGTTAATCCAGCTCTGAGGAATCCTCTTTTATTGTTCAATGAGATAAATCTTGAGAAACAGAGAAAAACTTTGTCAAATCCTCCCCCTTGCTGTGAGTGACAGGTGATTTACATATCTTGTGCACTAGCCTAAGACATGCATTATTTTTTTTAATTCTCTCCCACTCCTTTCTTCTGCTGCTGCTGCTGCTGATTTGGCATGCTGAAGTCATGTGGTGACTTTTCTGGGTTTTGGATGTTAGTGATCATAGCAGAAGTTCAGTGTAAGAAATACACAGGAGAAAATGCATGTTGATAAGGGGAGTGTAGAGGTGGGCGGGAGGTCTACTGACATCATGACTCCACCCACTGAGCCCTGGAAAACAGACCCACCCA
Source organism: Lithobates pipiens (assembly GCF_037356315.1). Lineage (NCBI taxonomy): Eukaryota > Metazoa > Chordata > Amphibia > Anura > Ranidae > Lithobates > Lithobates pipiens. Next base: position 64,791,091 of record NW_027507791.1, read on the forward strand.
CAAAATCTGCAGTTTTTTGGGTCTCATAGCAGACTGAGGGGAGACATTTGACAGATAAGTATACATGAAGGAGGCATGGATATCCTTCTAGATAACCAATATTGCAGTAGTTTAGAAAGGATGAGAGTGGGTTTACATCCACTTTAAGTGAGCGAGGTGGAAGTAGTATAAGGTGCTGATCAGCTAATGTGCTGACATAATGCATGCTGGTGGTAGGAGAGCAGAGTGACAGAGATTTGAGCAATTTACCATTTCCTTTCACTGTACAGTCACAAACTGGGTAGGTCCATGATGACCTGGGCTCGGAGGACGTGATTTGAATGATGCTGGCTATCAGACTGAGGACATCTAGTGGAAGAAAAATGGGTACTGCGGTGAAATCTTTAGTTAGGAAAAAAGTATGATAAAGGTAAAAGCTGTATTTTATGAAAAATATTGAGAAGTTATATACTCAATTCTAACATGTGGTTTTACTTGGTAGTGAGTTCAGTAAAATGACAGGAGACAGACAGAGAGAATAACAAGTTTAAAAAGTATTGCAAGGTGCAGCAGTAATGTGCAAAGAAAGACAAACTACATAACCTAAAAATGGGGATCAGGATGTTTGCTTCTAAAACTGAAATAGCAGCACTTTTCTAATTCTTAAAGCCAAAATCCAGCTTGGGTGGGCCCATCTAAATCTTTTGTATGCATACATTTTAACTAGGAGTCTAATAGCTAGTCATATGATCTGCAGGGTCCTCTTCTTCCTCTCTTCTTGTCCAGCAATAGCCAGACCTCAGTGCAGACGTGGCACTGCATTGTCCGAGTGAAGGGTGTCATGGCGCACCTCCCCAAGGGATGGGTCCACGATGCCGTTGGAAGGAAGTGATGTGCCACTTCCATGATTCATTTGCTGCTGTATGAAAACTTTGATTTGGGTGCTGTAAGCTGTGGGCTATTCTCAGCAAGGCAGATGAGAATAACCAAGAAAAACATGAAAAGAAAGCAGAAGCGCAAATATATATATATATTTATATATATATATATATATATATATATATATATCGATATATCTATAGCTATGTAAATCTATATATAGATAAATATACAGTATATATATATATATATATATATATATATATATATATATACTGTATAATAAAATCGATTTTTTGGCAATCCAGACCATAATAAAGAAAGAATTTACAGTTGTGCCATACTCTTTCTATTTTTGGGTTGATGGATTGAACAGTGCTTTGTGAGATGTTCAAAGCTTGAGATATTTTTTTAAATCAATATTTTTTATTGAAACATTTTAACAAGTTTACATGGGTAACATATACTGTAAACAGAAAAAAAAGGAAAAAAGTAGAAAGTCACTTAGACATTAATTTCTTCAATATGTGTTACAAGTTTGAGGAATGCTGAGTAACAAAATGTTGTTGTACATCAGAAACATGTTTACCACAATTAGAGCTATACTTTAATATATAGAACATACTAAGCACAGGGGTGAGAGCTATCGCTCCTACTGCCGGGTGCCCCAATCGAGAACATGCAGGCGGACAGCACACACCCCTGCCCCCTCTTAAGGATCAATGTCCTCATTTAATCAGGGATATTTTTTATATAACCTAACCCTGCTTTAAACGTCTCCACAACTTTATCCCTGACCTGTCTGGTGTGTTCCTTGGCCTTCATGATGCTGTCCGTTCACTAAGGCTCTCTAACAAACCTCTCAGGCTCGGTTCACAATAGTTTGATACGAGAACCTGTGCAAATCCAGCATGGGTTCCTGCATCGCACCCGACTCGCAGGCAGTTCACACTGCCATATGCAAACCGTTGGGAGTGTCAATACAAAGGTAATGACACCCCCAGATCGGTTCACATATCGCAGTGCGAACTGTCAGTTCAGACATGAATCAGATCACATGGGTGTGAACACCCATGTGATTCGATTCTAGTGCAGCCCAAAAAAGGGTCCTGCATGACTTTGGTCTGAATACGATGTGAATTACAATTTGTATATGTGATTTACACTGCAGTGTGGTGCAAATCACATGGGATATCACATAGCGCACCAGTGTGAAACAGGACTGAGGGCTTCACAGAACAGCTATATTTATACTGAGATTAAATTGCACACAGGTGGACTCTATTTACTAATTAGGTGACTTTTGAAGGCAACTGTTTCCACTAGATTTTAGTTAGGGGTATCAGAGTAAAGGGGGCAGAATACAAATGCACGCCACGCTTTTCACATATTTATTTGTAAAAAGCTTTGAAAACCATTTATCATTTTCCTTTCACTTGAAAATGATGTGCCACTTTGTGTTGGTCTATCACATAAAATCCCAATAAAATACATTTACGTTTTTTTGGTTGTAACATGACAAAATGTGGAAAAATTTCAAGGGGTATGAATACTTTTTTAAGGCACTGTATATTTGAAACCACTATACCTTAACATTGACATCATTTGTGGAATGGAATGATTACTGATTTACTTAAAACCTTTCTTAGTGGTATGAATGTCTAGCACAGCATCTAGTACCCTTGTGAGCCACCTGAAGTGTTGGGTAGCTCCTTGGCTGATCCCTTGGTCAGTCTTCATTCATACCCCGTTTTCTTCTAAACTCTAAACTCTTTACACCTGTGTTGAACGTTCTATTTCAGCCAATTATTTTGCATTTCCAGTTTTCCAGTTTATTATCCTCATGCCAGTTTTTTTACTATTCCTACTACGCCATGTCCTTATCACTATTTGTGTCCTAACTCTTGGCTGCATTTCACCAACCACTCTTATCGCTCTCCACTTTAATCTGATACCCTTGGCTAATCACTTTGGATCAATTACCAGTTCCACTGCTGCTTGATCCTATACTGCTACCACCTGCTTGTGAACTGTGCCCGGCCTGTACATGACCACAAACTTGCCTGCTGTTTCAGCTTCTGAACTCCGAGTCTGATCACAGCAAAAGTCTCCATAAATGCAATGGTTACCATTGCAGAAGTGCGCATCAGTACAGTGGCGGGTGGTACAGAAGTGCCTGATGGTGATTGGCTGTAGTGTGCAGAAGTGTGCATTAATGCACTGGTGATGAATGGGGTAGTGCGAATAAGTGAAATAACTGAGAATGTGGAAGTGCATGCCAGAGCAGTATCAGCAAGCAGAGATGGTTCATGGTGGGGCAGTGAAGTATATGAGTGCACTTTTGAAGTTTTTGGCTGGCAGTCTGCCAAAATTGCCTCACTTGCTTATCCCACAAACTGAGAATGATGTAGCTCCAACATCACAATACAGGCAGTGTTGGGTGGATCACTCCACTTGCACACATGACCGAGGGACCTGTCGAGTGCCAAGGCTCAATTTATCTTTAAAGCATTAACTACTGGACCCATTCCCCCTTTCCAAAAATGACCAGACAACATAATTTTATTCAGAGTTGAATGGCCATAGCAGCCTTTTGATTGCAAAAACAATTGAATACAATATTCAAGAGAAACAAGCTTAAAGCGGAGTTCCGACTAGTTTTTTTTTTTTTTTTAAGTCAGCAGCTACAAATACTGCAGCTGCTGACTTTTAAAATAATGACACTTACCTGTCCAGGCCGCTCATGATGTTGGCACCCGAAGCCGACCCATCTCTCGGCTCTCGGGTAAGGGAATCAAGAAGCGAAGCCTTGCGGCTTCACTTCCTGGTTCCCTACTGCGCATGCACGACTCGCACTGTGCGATCCCACTGGTCGCTGCTGTCTTCTGGGACCTGTGGGTCTCCCAGAAGACAGGGGGGGGGGGGACAGAGAAGGCGTTGGAAGTGGTATGGATACCTGCGGATGGCTCGGATATCAATGCCCGGGAGTGGGAGCAAAATACCTGTATTATTAGTATCTGCTCCTGAAAGGTGCCAATTGTGACACCGGTGGGGGGGGGAAGATTCTGAAAAGCGGAAGTTCCATTTTTGGGTGGATCTCAGATTAATCCTGCCAGGTCTAAGGTCTTTGAAGACCAATATAATCATAACAAACAAGTAGTATCTGCCACCCAATAAAAGCTACACCACCACAGGGACAATTAACCACTTATGTACTCCCAGGTACAACCTAATTAAAACCCCAATGTTAACTTTTTGTTAGGAAGGGACACCTATAATTCTCCACAATTTTGAACCAGCACCACCTTCAAAGACCCAATAGACCCCCTGCCAGCTGCTATGACAAGAAAATGAATGGAACAAGAAAACAAAATGGCAAGCTAAAACAGAAGTACCGAGAACCCACTACATATACACCAGCACCAAAAGGCAGGAACAAACAAAAAAAACGAGAGAGAGGGAGTGGGAGAAACCTGTTGGACACAAGACCTCCGACAAGATCCCCCTCCTCTCTAAACACTACAGGACACACCCTATGCCCCAAACCCATCAATCCAGTAAGCGCAATACATCTTTGAAAAATCACCCCACTAATACTCCACCTCATCTGCACACCCCAGTCATGCTGGCCCTCCTCCTAGTTTCACTCAGCTCCAGGCCATATACTTTGGCTGTGCGGACATGAACTGTTGACAGTAGACATGTGCGGTTCGTTTTGTATGAATTTCAGAAAATTTGTACATTTGGAAGCATCTGAAATACAAATTTCTATTCTTCCGAATTGTATACGAAAATTCGTTGACAAATTTCGGATCCAAATTCCGTTACAACGGAAACATGACTGGTGTTTTATTGACCAATCAGAGGTTTTCTTCTGCTACTGAGTGAGGGTTGGGAAATTACCTTTTTTAATATGGGAGTGGGAGACGTATTGGTAGTCGATGGGAGATTCAGAATCGGACAAAATAAGAATTTGCATTATTATCGTTTTATTATTGTCATAATAATTATGATTATTTGTTATGATGAAGTTAAAAACCCAGGAAGTCAGCACAGCACAGGGATGGTGGGAGCCCCTCATAATGAGAACAGCGGGGGTATAGCCCCAGGAGGAAGTCAGCACAGCAAAGGGATGGTGGGAGCCCCTCATAATGAGCACAGCAGGGGTACAGCGCCAGGAGGAAGTCAGCACAGCAAAGGGACGGTGGGAGCCCCTCATAATGAGCACGGCAGGGGTACAAACCCAGGAAATCAGCACAGCACAGGGATGGTAGGAGCCCCTCATAATGAGCACCTCAGGGGTACAAACCTAGGAAGTCAGCACAGCAAAGGGATGGTGTGAGTCCCTCATAATGAGCACAGCAGGGGTACAGCTCCAGGAGGAAGTCAGCACAGCAAAGGGATGATGGGAGCCCCTTATAATGAGCACAGCAGGGGTACAAACACAGGAAGTCAGCACAGCACAGGGATGGTGGGAGCCCCTCATAATGAGCACAGCAGGGGTTCAGCTCCAGGAGGAAGTCAGCACAGCAAAGGGATGGTGGGAGCCCCTTATAATGAGCATGGCAGGGGTACAAACCTAGGAAGTCAGCACAGTACACAGATGGTGGGAGCCCCTCATCATAATGAGCACAGCAGGGATACAGCCCCAGGAGGAAGTCAGCTCAGCACAGGGATGGTGGGAGCCTCTCATAATGAGCATAATGAGTCGACGACTGCTATATTGAGAAAGGTATTTTTTTCTTTTTAAATTCATCATAACGAACATTCGTAATTGTTATGAAAAGTTAACGAAAATTTGAATTTCATACAAATCTAAATTGAAATTCAGATACGAATTACGAAATACGAATTAACGGCTAATATGGAACAAAGCAAATTTATTGACGGCGCACATGTCTAGTTGACAGTGCAGTTCCAAGCCTTGTTGATAGGAATCTGTCTGCGCTGTATAACCTTATGACTGCTAAGTTTCTGAGAGCCTCAACTCCCGCTGGTGCTCGGCATGAATCCACAAACTGAGATGAAGGAACCCACGTTAAATACTATAAAAAAATCAAAGTTTCTAAAAATGGTTTGCTTCCATTTATGTTTATTTGTGATTTGTGCATTAGTGCGTTACAAGATCATATATTAACAAATTACAATAAACTGAAATGTGTGGCTGCTTATTGTACTTTGCTCATCCCTGTTGCACTTTGAGGTACTTTACTAGGTAAAGCATAACAGAATAATTCCTCTTTAGTAGCATATACCATTACAATAATGGAGAGAAGCGTGTCTGTATTTTCTGGCTGGGTTACAGCCGACTCGCTCCCTCTCAAGCAGTTAAACCAGCTTTGGAAAGAGCTCCATTTGACTCCATCTGCTCATATCATTTGTCCAAGATTAAAATCCAAATAATGCTATTAAATATTTATAGAAACATAACAGTCAATGAGCCCATACATCTTTAATAGACTGTTGTATTTCAAGTGCGGTGCTCTCTTCTTCTGAGGCAACCTATGGCTTTTCCATTGTATCGGAGAATGGTGTAAAATCACACAATATCACACATCTTCTCTTGTCTCGGCTGGTTCTTTAGTATTTATTCTGCTTGTAGAAAAGAGTTCAGTCCTACTGTAAAGAAGCAATGGTTGTTTGTGGTTTATATTGGTATCTGACACTTCTGATGGAGATTCAGATAGAGAGTGAACATGTTTAGCACACGTTTTTTAAGGTAGAAATCTACAAAAAGAGGGTGGCATATGAAGGGGACCTGTCACATTGTATCTGACATAGAATGAGCTGGAAAGGATGGGTTTACTGTAGTGTTTTTTTCCCCAGAGATTTGTATTACATTTATGCTAAAGGAAAACTATGGTCGCAGTGTACACTTTCATTTTATATCAGCATAGTAATTGCTATACAAATAATAGTTATTTCTTACAATCTGACATAAGCCTACTTGAAAAATCTCTTTTCATGTTGCGATTGCTGCCTGTCTGCTGGCCATCTCTTTCCACAACTTCCTGGGTTCCCTGCATGCTTTGCAGCTACTCCTCTTCTGTTTATTTTACATTTCTAAGGACTATGTGTCCCATGGTACCTTGCTGCCTGCAAGCAGTGATTCCTGTACTGAATCGGCTTCCTGAATCTCCTCCTCTATGCATCTGTAATTCAGAAGGCGGGCTCTGTGAAATGTGTGACACAGAAATAAGCTTAAAAGATTCAAGATTGTTCAGATTAATAGGATTAGGCCAGAAATAATTAAAATACAGTGTGGAAATTAATATATGATTTTATATTTTGTCTACGGATATGCTTTAAAGCAGGGGTAGGGAACCTCAGCTCTCCAGCTGTTTTGAAACTACAAATCCCATCATGCCTCTGCCTCTAGGAGTCATGCCTGTGATTGTTAGGGTCTTGGAATGTCTCATGGGACTTGTAATTTCAAAACAGCTGGAGAGCCAAGGTTCCCTACCCCTGCTTTAAAGGATAAGTTCACCTTTGGGCACATGTTACCCCGTACTAGGTGTCACTTTTTTTAAATCAGCACGACCATGCAGGAATCTCTGCCCAGACGGCCGCATCATTCATTCACACAGCTCTGTGTGTGAATGAACTACTACTAGCCCCGACATCCTTTATGGCTGTCGGCTTGTAGTTCACAATGAACTACCATGACTGTGGATCTCTGTGGTAGATCATTGACTCTTTCTTTTAGATTGTATCTGCTTGCCCGGGCACACCGATGCACTCACAGATCTGCAGGAGACCTGCATGGCACCAGCTGCCTGCTAATTGCTGGTACAATGCTTTACAGGCTCAAAAAAAAAAAGGAAATGCACATTTTTTTTACTTGCAAAAAAAATTACAGTTTTTTACCTTAAAGTGCACCTTCAGTAATTTTTTCAACTTTCCATCTATTAAATCTTCTGCCCTTGTTTTAACTTTGGATAGTAAAACAATTTTTCTGCCAGTAAATAACTTATACAACCCACTTCCTGTTTCTTGTTTGGTCATTAGTCTAGGCTTGTGACATCATGCACAGCTCGCGCTCTCACTCTTGTGAGAGTTTCCCAAGAAGGGAGGGGGGTGAGTCATAAGAGGGCCAATGAAAGCTGCAGGGCTGCAGATCTGGAGGTTTGCCTCTGTGTGTCTGTGTAAATCCAGGATGTGAACAGGCAGCAGCTTGAGCTGCCCACAGTTAAAATGGTTGCAACCAGACTCAGTGGAGGGAGATTTCAGTAGTATATTTGTCAAGTATAGAATCACAGTATATATAAAATAAAATGCAAAGTGGTTGGACGGAAGCTTCAGAATGACAAAGATGATTTTTATTACAAATTATGTGATCAGACTGCATTTTCTCTTTAATGCATTCCCTGCAATAAAGCAGTATTAAAAATGCCTCTCCAACTGCCCACATTACATTTACTGCGGGCTGGGTCACATACATGTACGTGAGCCAGCCTGTTCCTTGGTTAGGATCGAGCAGCACTCCACTCCTGTGGTGGGCACAGCAAATTGTGGATCCTGGTATCCGGCCCCTGGGATCGCTATGCAATCACATGATCACAATGTGAACAAAGCTGTTATGAATGAAAATAGCTTTACCTTAGGTGATAGCTCTGTGCAATACTTTTGCACAAAGCAAGGAAGTATAAATCTCTTTTTTTATGTTAGTACAAAAAAAATAGGCTTTAAAATAATTTTAAGAAAATTTGCTTAGATGCATATTGATGTAAGCTGCTTATTGTCATCCTGTGGTTAGGTAAACGGACACCTGGGTTTAAGCGTAACTAAACTAAAACCTTTTTTTTATAGTTTTGTATAAAGTGGAGAGGGATTATAGCACCTATCAGATACTCTCTATTTGTCTTGTTTACCATTATCAGTGAAAGATCCCTATTTTTGGGGTGGGCATCAGAAGGATTTCCTCTCACTTCCTCTTTTGGCTTTGACACAGGAAGTGAAGGTAAATCTCCCCAATGGGACACAGCTTGCAAAAAAAAAAACGATGGTGGTTATAACCCTCTCTTTCTCTATCCAAAATGGGAAAAAAAAAGTTTTGCCTTTAGTTAAACTTTAAAGCAAGGTAAAAAAAAGGTAGGGCGCTCTGGATAACAGGACTGGCTAGAGGAATATGGGATGGGTGCAACTCAGGGAAACAGATGTCTCAGAACACTCGGGCAGCACTTCAAGAGGGAAGCAATCTCTGGTAAAGAAAAAACAAACACAAAGACAGGAAAAAAAGACTTTAATTGCCCAAAGGAGTTAAAATACACCTACTAGACATGTGATAAAACAAAACTCATCATGGTAAGTAAGATGGAATAGGAGGTCCAGTGTCAGGTGGTTCCAGAGGTAGTCCAGTATGCAGCAGAGTGGATCCCAACCGACCAGCAGAGGGGGGCCGCAGAAGGAAGCACCAGAGGGGACAGTCGCTCTGCTGGGAGCAACATGGAACATAGGACCCGGATGTGATGTCAGCGGAAGGGGACCGGAGCATCTATTGGCTCCTTCTTCATGCCGATCAACTGGTCCACCGGAAATCTCTATGGTAAACCTCCAACAAAAAAATGGCATTTGGTTATGATAGATTTGATGGTGCTCCTAGGGATCATCAAAGATTTTGATTTTTTTTTTTTTATAACCTAACCATGACTTTTACTTCTCAACAACATTGTCCCTTACTTGTTTGGAGAGTTCCTTGGTCTTCATGGCAGTGTTTGGTTAGTGGTGCATCTTGCTTAGGTGTTGCAGCCTCTGGGGCCTTTCAAAAAGGTCTGTATATGTAATGGCAGATTATGTGACACTTAGATTGCACACAGGTGGACATCACTTCACTAATTATGTGACTTCTTAAGGTAATTGGTTACACCAGAGCTTTTTATGGACTTCATAACAAAGGGGGTGAATACATATGCACATGCCAATTATAATTTATATTTCCTATTTGCTAAAAAATAGTTTTATGTAGATATTTTTCTAATTTTATGTTGCCAACTTAGACTATTGTGTTCTGATCCATCAAATATAATTCAGATTAAAAAAATCAAATAACTAAAGACTGTAATGTAACAAAATAGGTAAAAAGCCAAGGGGGGTGAATACTTTTGCAAGGCACTGTAACTAGATTGCAGGCAGGAAGGGGTCAGAGGAGAACACAATCAAAGATTGGGCAACCCCTATAGTCCAATGGACATGGCTTTACAGATTTCCCAAAATACCCTTTTGCCTACCTGTATATTGTTCTCTTCAAAATAGACAGGTACAGTGTAATTATTATTATTATTTTTTTTTTTTTTTTCATCACAAGTTAACAAGCCACCATTTTCAGGCAATACATTATTTCATTTTACACTCTGAAATGATTTGATATTTGAAGTTCTGACTTAGTAACTTTAGTTCGTTCTCCAAGACGATAGCCTTATTTCTCCCTCAGCGCTCCCACAGGCTGGTGAGAAGATGACTCGTCAACATGTTCTAATGCTAATTGCTGAGCTCATTAAGGTTATGGTAAATTTTGCTGGAGGTAATTCAAAGTGAGCTTGTTCAACAATTCTGAGGGTAGCAATGTCTTATTTACATAAAAAACTGATCAGAGACTTCATCGTAATGACTTTAACTTACACGGGCCTCCTCTCACCTCTGGATGAAGTGTTTCATAAATTGTATAGACAGAACACGATTAGAATTGGAACACTATGCTGAAGGACATGGAACAGAAATTGGCTTGCTTCAAAGGCACATCCAAACATATTGTATGCCAGTCCTAAATTGATGTGAACGCACAAACGTTTATTAAGGACTTTGTGTAGAAGTAAATCTCTAAATTCTCTATACTTTTAAAACTCAACTCGTGCCCCCTCCTTGCAAGCTAATCTTAATTAGTGCTGCAACTTTTGTCATACAATTTCAGTATGGCAAAATTATTTTTTATATCAGTCCTTGTTACATGCTGCATATACTATGAAGTAACTGTATTCAGTATACTACTGCAGACATTTTTGAACTTATGATCACTTATGATAGGTTAAAAAAAAAAAAAAAGAGGTAAAAATCTCAGCACATCATTTACTTGCCCAAATCTGTGGTCACATGATGTGCTTGGTCCAAAGTCTTTTATTTTCTTTATTGTAAAAGAGGAGGGTCTTCTTTTGATGTCCACGTCACAGCCTGGATAATACGCGTATATTGATTGGTTTACGCAAAAATTATAGCGGTTAAAAAGTATGGTATATCTTTATTTAATATTTATTTTCTTACTGGTAATGGCGACGATCAGTGACTTATAGCTTTATAGGACTCCGATTATGTGGCGGACAAATCGGACACCTAACTGACACTTTTTGAGGACAACGACACTAATACAGTGATTAGTGCTTAAAAATATGCACTGTTACTGTAATAATGACACTGTCAGGGAAGTGGTTAACATCAGGGGCTTAAGTGGTTAACATCAGTGGTTAACATCAAAGGGTTAAATATTTTCCTTTTATTGTGCTTACTAAATGTGGGGGATGTGCTTTGACTGGGGGAAAGTAAAGATCCGTGTACCTGCTTAGCAGGAACACAGGATCAGCACATTCCCCTCTCACATAACGGGGGTCTGCCTTGTTTACATAGGCAGACTGCCATTCTTCCTGCCCTGGAGACACGCTAAGAAGTGAGAGAAAATTGCAAAGTGAGTTAAAATTTCCTCTCAGATGGCTCTCATTGGAACAGGGGTTCCCCATTCGGAAGTAAAGACTGTAAATCTTACAAATGGTGACACAGACAGCAATACAAACCTGACAGGGGTTCTAAGCCTTTGCTACTCTATCCAAAATGAAATAAAAGTTATAGATATAGAAATTTTATAAATTTAAATGATTAGTATAACGTACAGTATAACTGTTTGGAAAACACAGACAATGTTTTCTCTTCACTGCATAGATTAATATTTATTACATAGTAGGTCCTTTTGAGTATATAGGCTAAGCAAAGAGTATTGATGTATTGATTTCGACCATCAACAACGTGCAGTAATTGGCTGCTAACTGAATCAATTAGCATCTCACATATTGCTGTCTGCAGCGTAATGGTAAAATTCTGCGACCATCCAAAAAAAATTGAAAATCCCTGTAGGTTACAGGAAAAGAAGCAAATGCAGAATAGAGTATAATGGCAATATTGATGTCAGCCAGGTGACAAATTAACATCTTAAAATTTTTTGGCGTTGTCTGGAGTAAATGGTTAATTTATAATTTTCCTGCCTTAGCTTTGTCATTTGTGGGTAACGCAGGAAAAATGTCATCTGGTTTTAAGCTTTTCAAATTCGCCACTTCCTTACTCAAGCTTGAAAGCATTGCCCCTCCTTCTGTATGACCGCCTTTTTAGAACTGTGCACTGCTTCTTGCCTGGTCTGCCGAAATCCTATACAATGCTCACACGTCTGCCAGATCAGTTCTCTCTCCCATACATTGCTAAAGTGGCAGTCGGATCTGGGGACTTTTTTTTTCAGATAAAAATAAAAATAATTTTCTTCCATTCACTCATAATACATTAGTTTCAAGCATAATACAAGAGACTGGTTTTAAGAGAATCGTGCTGATATATAGTCCCAAAGACCTAAAATCTTTCCCTAGTGTCTTTGCTGCTCCGTCTTTGCTGGAGATGTCAGCAACAGGAGGGGACACATGTGTTTTGGAGTTGCATAACTTTTGCAATGCAATGAGGGATATTACATTTAAATTAACTGATATCTACCTTGGAGACGACCCTGCTGACTACCCCTCCACCTTATACTGTCAGCAAATAAATATAAAATTCTCTCTTGATACAACTTCTGAAGGCAGCAAAAGCTTGCACACCTCTATATTAGAAGCAGATGGCCACCCCCCTTCCCAATCAGTGTTTGACTCAGTAAAGGTAAAAAGATCAAAATTATGGAAGATGTCATGCCTTCATCAAATCAAAGAGGGGAACAATTTCATAAGATGTAGTTTACTTGGATTGACTTGTACACCTGAATACCGAGCTTAGATGAGAAGTCTGTGACAATCCACCCACTCTTCTCAAGCCCCTACTACGAATACCTTACCTACCGAGCTTCGATGAGAAGTCTATGACAAACTAATCACCCTTCCTAAGGCCCTGCTACGAACTCCTTTGCTACTCTAACAACCTCCCGACCCCTTTCTTTTTTTTTTTTTATCCCCTTCCCTCCCTCTTATAATGTATACCACTTTCCTCTCCTGCTAAGAGATTTAGGGTGGGACACTCCCCACATCTTTTTAGAGCAGGGGTCTCAAACTGGTGGCCCTCCAGATGTTGCGACACTACAAGTCCCATCATGCCACTGCCTTTGGGAGTCTTGCTCTCAACTGTCAGCCTTGCAATGCCTCATGAGACTTGTAGTTTTTCAACAGCTGGAGGGCCACCAGTTTGAGACCTCTGTTTTAGAGGTTCCACTTCAGACTTGTGTCTTAATAGGGGTTACATGTTGAAATTGCTGAACATGAGTTACTTTGTAGTCAGACTAGAGCCAAAATACTTCTTATATTATCCTGGAATTAACAGACTCCCCATTCTGCTACAACAGCAGTCGAGGTGATAATTGTGAGCAAAATACAGAATGATACGTGTTATATTTCAATATTGATTAAGAGGCTACGTATATCCAAGTATGTCCCTTTAACATTTTGACTCATGTACATATAGCAATTTTTTCCTGTATTCTTCTTTAAAAAGAAAAACGAATAATAATTTAAAAAAAAAGGGTCATCTGGTTGTTTTGTTTGAGAACCAAAAGTTGACCATACCTCAGACATAGCAGGAAACTCTGACAGTTCCCCCGCTTTATTATTCACCTACCCAGGTAAAACATTGAATGCACAACTTCACAGATTGATACCCATCTTTTACTTATTACCTTGTTCTGTGGGCAGTTGCCCAATCCCCATGAATTATGGTATACAGTATTATTATCAGTAAATCTCAAGCCTTTTGTTATTCCCAGACATGAGATGAAAAGTCATCTGTCTTGGCAATTGTCAGCTGCAATAAAAGAGCTCTATGCAGCAGTCTTGTGGGACCTTGCTTTGAGGTTGGTCAGATCATACCTCCTTGATCAATCCCCTTAAAAATGCATGTTCAGCTTTCAACTCATCTTTCCCTTCTCTTTCAGCAACGAAGATGCAGGGCAGCATTATGCATCTCCTGTGTCAAACATTTGTACTACTGACAGGTCACAAGTGTGGTCATACAATGGCTGACCTATTATCATCCTGATCATTCGATACACAAATTGATGTCACCTAGCCTTGGAAGACAGGTTCACTCTACATATAGTTAGATTATCAGAAGTATCAAATAATATCTGTTCAATTAGTGTGTTCATCCAAGATATAAAAAATGGCTAAAAGGTAGGGAAACTTGAAGCTCAAGTATTGCAACTTTTGGACAGAATGTAGAACCTTCGTCCCATTTTTGTTGGTGTCCTTTTTTGATGCAGCCTCTTTACCTAATGACACAATAGGTAGGGATCTTCCCACATTCAATTTCATGAGTGCAAGGACGATAAATAATAGGGAAATCCCCCTCAACAGATGAAGGTGATTTTTTTTTTCAAGCAGAGTATGAAAAGGCTAGATCTTCTAAATATTTTATTGCTGTCTGACATTTTTCTTCCTCTATGGAAATCACCTCTATGAATACACAGTCCGCATTGAAAACTTGACAAAAGTTCTAATTATTCCCCTCTCTATTCAAAGCTAAAATATGTTTTATTAAGTTGGGCTTTAGAATGACTGTCAAAATAATCTTGCTGCCAAGAAAATGGAACACTTAACTCTTTTTCTACCCACCCCTCTATTCTCTGCAGTAGCAAACAGACAACAGTGCATGAAAATCCTGCAAAATCTGGGACTTACTAGTCCCCCCACTTCACTCTGTGAGTCAAACCACTGCCCATCCATTTCAAGTATGTCCTAAAGTAAAGTAGATGCACCACATCACTCTGAAGGGGACCAGGAAATCACAGGTTATTCAGGTACTAATATCTGTATTCAACAGGGGCACACTAAGTGGTGGTGTGGGGGGGGGGGGGGTGCTGTCCACACTGGGTACCGCCACTCTGGAGGTGTCGGGCTGGTCGCTTAACAACTTTTTTGTGTGTGTGTGTGTGTCACACAGTGCAGTACTGATGATACTAACAGCACAACACTGCAGCCCCATATCTGCGAGCTTTGCAGCAGCAGTTCAGAGGTAGAAAAGCTCTGCCTCGGCTGCTGTCAAATTACACAATCAAGGGGAGGACTTAATTTACTCAAAACTGCCAGCATATGGTAAGTGTGCACTTTAGGGGTGTCTAAGGGGGAGGATATTTATTGAGGGGGGTGTCTGTATGGGGGGGGGTATGTCTGTACTGCAGCAGGTCTGAACTGTGGATGTAATTTGAAGAGCCCTCTTTGCCCTGCTGTTATGGCTGAATGTAGGGCTCGTCTGGTTAGCACAACTCTGGCACTTGTGGGTAATTAGAGCTTGCTGTGACCTCTCACCCCCACACATTCCTATTGGCCTATCACTGGGGTGGGCTGCCTCCCCACAAATAAAAATGTGCAGGAGAGATAAAGGGTTGACAAGTTTTCAGAATTCAGAAAGAAATCGGAATATGTCTGCAAGCCCTGCCTGTCAGAACAGCCTGGGATCTGTCCAAAAGGGCAAGGTATTCAATTATGCTGCAGGTATATTCAGGTATGCTCTCACTGCTGTCAATCAAAGCCAGTGATGAAATAGTGGGACATGGGGGAGGGGGGACAGGGCTGACCCCGCTGTCCTTGTCTATAGATGCAGACAGCAAAGCTAGGAGGGAGCCTGCATGAGTGTCCCCATAGGAAGCGGCTTTCTATGGGGGCACTCACCAGAAAGGAGAAGGCAGAATCAAGAGGGACATGAGAAGAGGAGGAACTGGGCTGTTGTGTGCAATTCCATTGCTCAGAGCAAGTAAATATAAGCCTGTTTTTTTTCTGAGGCCACATGGAAAAAGATGCTATGATCCGATGAGACTAAAATTGTATTATTTGGCCTCAACCCCAAACGATATGTCTGGCAGAAATCTAATATAGCTTACCATCCAAATAGCACTATTCCTACAGTAAATCATGAAGGTGGTAATATTATGTTATGGGGGTGTTTCTCAGCAGCAGTGACTGGAGCATTTGTCAGGATAGAAGGAAAAACGAATCTGCTGCCATCTGCAAGAAAGTTGTCAATTGGAAGAAGGTTTACCTTCCAACATTACAATGACCCACAGAACACAGCAAAATTTACCGCACAGTGGTTGAACAAGAAAAAAGGTGAATGTCCTTGCATAGCCTAGTCAGAGCCCAGACTTAAACCCCAATAAAAATCTGTGGAAGGACTTGAAGACTGCAGTCCACAAACGACCACCATCGTTCAGATATGCAAAGTTAGTATAGACATATCCCAACAGATTAAAGGCTGTAATTAAAGCAAAAGCTGGTTCAACAAAATACTGACACACAGAGGTGATTCTTTTTCCAACTCCGTGATTGTGGTTTTGATTTTTTTTCTGACATGTTGATGTTATATCTTTCACTTGGATGTTATAAGTTGCAGTAAATACAGTCACTATGAGTTAAAGTGATGAGGAGGAGGAGGAGGAGGAGGATACTTACGCTTCCTTGGCATGCTGTGTCACCACCCCCTGTAATGAAGTTGATAGTGATGAAAAGCATTGGGACGTGGCTACACGGCAACGCTGAGACAGTGACTCTATGTGTACGAAGGAAGCTATGAGGAGATCGCAACGCTGAGTCACCTGGCATTTTTGGAATTTTAACAAGCCAATTTTGAATCTTTTATGCTGTAAGTGCATTACTTTTAATAAACTGATTACTTTAAGGTATTTTTACACTATTGGAGGCTCTGTCTCAATGTCTATCCCCACATGTGGAGAGTGTCTCTATTGATCTGGATGGGGATTGGCATATATAAGCGGTTTTTCAATAACATCTAAAAAAAAGGGCTGAGTGGCAACAGCATCTGGTGAGCTATATTCTTAAAGGGAGTGGAATTGGCACACATCATTTTGGTGGATCAACGTGATTTTGTTTCACTATCTTTTCATCACTTTAAGTTGGACTGTATTACAATATTGATTTGCATATGTTGGAGCATATATTTTTTGTATATGCTATATGGACACTTTTTATTATGTTTGTGCATTTTATGTTGATCATTTCACAATGTTAATATTTAGGAGATTTGTAGATTAATTAGTGTGCTACTGTGGAATTATTTGTCTCTTTTTCACATTGACAGTTGTTTCACCTCATTTGCACAAAAACAGTGTCTGTCTTAATTTTAGGCTGCAAAGCAACAAAATGTGTTTATTTTAAGGTGGGGTGATTCTATTCTATACCCACTGTACAGTCCAAAGGGTCACTGAATACAAAAAGAGATCCTAATTTATTCTAATAATTCAACTCCAAAAATTATATGCTATGCTTATATCAGCCACTAAGAAATTCCAAATTTCAAGAGACACTATACTGAATTAATCAACTGATTTTGCAATCAAAACCTCCTAAATGGGGAAATGCACAGAATTTCCTCTTTGAAAGACTAGTATCCAGAAAATTTTCCACATACTCTGTCTTTTTATGGAAATCTGGCACTCCATAATTGTTGATGTCCTTGAAGACTGGCTTCTCACGTGTTTGCTTTCTCTCTTAGACTGGTTATTATTTCTATCTCAATGGGGACTTCTTGAATGATGGAAACGTCTTGAGCGACATCTGTGTGTAACTTTTGTCTCTTGATCTGTTGAAGGGGGATTTCCCATTACTTTGTTTCCTTGCACTCTTCAAATAGACAGGAAGTGGATAGATGTTACTTCACTTCCTGTTTTGTCTCACACCTGTCAAGCAGACAAGAAAGCAAGGAGAAATATCCTAAATAGGGATTTTAGCAACAGCACATAAAGTTTAATATTTAGATTACCCCATTCTCAAATAAGACTGTTAGTGTGGTTGCATAGTAACTATGCAGCTCGTTCATATGTGGTCACCATTGGGTCATAGTTTACACCCATGCCCGTTATTACTTGACCACTTTAATTAGATGTTTATTGGTAATACTAATCTTTTGACATTGTCAATATATCATGCACTAGAGGCTAAAAAAAGTGTTGCCATGGAAAACCAGAGCAAGTTCAAAAAAGAAATCCAGGGATTACTTTTTGTCTATTTCACGTATCATTTTTAAAATTTCCCAACAAAGTAGGTTTGAGCATGTGTAAATTCTGAAGTTTTGCTTTAAAATAGAGTCATCGGAGCAATATGGTTAACCGCAATGGAAGCTGTTAATTTCTTTTTAAGCGTTAGGCTTTTATTTTAAAGAAGCAAATCTTTATTATTTCTAGAATGTCTGCACACTCTTAATTAAATAATGTTCTCAAGGCATGTTTGAGGCTAATTTGTAGAATAAATGAAGTGGGATTGTTAACTTATTTATTTATATACGGATGTGCTGTGCTTTGGTTTAATTAGGAGAGATAACAGCATGTAAGACAATTAGCTGTAGATGTAAAAAAGAACTGTTAACATTTCAGACAAGTTTGATAATTTGGCAGCAATTATTTAAATTGCAACCACCTTACACTTAAGAAAAACTTTAGGATGTTAGGAAAGCAAACTGACCCAATGAGAGGGAGGCAAAGGCTGGAAAACTGTGATTCCAATAATGCGTCTCTAACTAAGTGAAAATAATAATTTGATTATGTGTTATTCCATTGATGTTCCTAGAAACATGAGGATCCCTTTTCACTTAAATATGATGCAGTGATGCTTTCACTGCAAGAAAATGCACATACTGTATATGAATGATAGGGATTAGAGGGATAGAGATTGTCTGCCTGGGTTATGCCGCATACACACGATCAGAATTCTCATCGGAAAAAGCTCTGATGGTTTTCCCAACGGAATTCCGACGGAATTCGGCTCAAGCTGTCTTGCCTACACACGGTCACATCAAATTCTGATCGTTTATAACGCGGTGACGTACAACACGTACAACGGGACTAGAAAAAGGAAGTTCAGAAGCCAATAGCTTCTGTCACATAGTTGAATCTGAGCATGCGTGATTTTTGGCGTGTTCGAATTGCATACACGCGATCGGAATTACCGATAGAAAGTTTTTCCGTCTGAACAATTGAGAACATGCTATCAATTTTTGGCTGGCGGAAATTCGGACAGCTAAATTCCGATGGAGCATACACGGTCGCATTTTCCGATGAAAAGCTCTCATTGGTATTTTTCTGGCCGGAATTCCGATCGTGTCTACGCGGCATTAAGGGTTGCAAATAATGCTTGAATCTTATAAAATTCTGACCATTTGCAGCTCAAATGTAAAAAAAAAAAAAAAGTTGGAAGCTTTCTTCCAAAACAGCCCTGACCCGTCACGCCAATAGTCCTCTGCAGGTATGCTGTGGTATTGGGCACCAAGCTGTCAGTAACAGATCCTTGAAGTCCTGTAAGTTGCGAGGTGGGGCCTCCACGGATCGGACTTGCTTTTCTAGCACATCTCAAGGATTCTTGAGGGATTGAGATCTAGAGAAATTGAAGACCAAGTCAACACCTTGAACTTATTATTGAGCTCCTTAAACCATTCTGGAACCATTTTTGTAGTGTAGCAGGACACATTATCCTGCTGAAAGAGGCAACTGCCATCAGGGAATATCAGTTTGCATAAAGAGATGTACTTGGTCAGCAACAATATTTCGGTAGGTGGTACATGACAATGTAACATCGACATGAATGGCAGAACCAAGATTTCCCAGCAGAACATTGCTTAAAGCATCATACTGATCTAGTCTGCTTGACCCCTTCTCATACTGCATCTTAGTGCCATCTCTTCCCCAGGCAGGCGATGCATACGCACCCTGCCATCCACATGATATAAAAGAAAACATGATTCATCACATCAGGCCACCTTCTTCTATTGCTCTGTTGTCTAGTTATGATGCTCAGTGTCCACTGTAGGTGCTTTTGGCTGTGGATATAGGTCAGCATGGGCACGCTGACCTGTCTGCAGCTACGCAGCCCCATACACAACAAACTGCTTTGCCCATTTTTTTCTGCATTCAACACATCAACTTCATGGCAACATGTTAACTTGCTGCTTAATATATCCCACTGACTTTCAGGTGTCATTGTAATGAGATGATCTATGTTATTCACTTCATCTGTCAGTGAGCATAGTTATGGCTGATCGGTGTTTATGTCCCTATAAAAGAAATGCCAGCTCTCCCTAACAGCATCAATATACGTTGAGAACGTGACTGCTGTGAGCCCTTTTTATAGAAAAAAAACACCGGGTCATCCATTCCCTCAGATTATTCCATTTCATGTGGCACACCTGAATGTTTTTTGCCCAAAAGTTTGTGTTTCACGTACCCTAGGATTTTTCCATCAACCCTTAGTAGCAGTAAATCTGAAACTCATTCTTGTGAAAGAAGGGGGAAGGGAGGGCGGGAACGTGGTTGGACTTTATATGAAATATATGTGAATACGTCTCCATCCCCAAGTCAGTAGAAACAAAAAATAAATAAAATGGGACTTTATATGTGGTATGTGTGGCAACAGAAATGCAGTCAATATAAAAACACATTTATTGCTAAATAATGATTACATAACAGGTTAGAAAAAATCCATTCATAGATTTGTGTTCATAATGACAACATGTAACAAACATTGTATGGAAAAAAAAATGGCAACAACAATAAATAATACATTGTATAATAAATATATGACTGCTGCATCAAGATAATATATTGTAGGGTATATATAACAGCTATCCTAGATGACAAGGACCACCTCAGAAACAGTATAAAGATAAAATCTGTATATATGAAACTGGTTAAACCATCCAATGGAGATGAGATGTATCAAATAAACCATTTAAAACATTTGTATCAAATGTAAGTACTCAAGGGGGAGAAGCACTCTCCTCCCTTTGGTAAGTATTCATCTTTGTCAGGAACCCTGGCTAGATTGTTTTATACAATATTATTTTCTATTATATATATATATATATATATTTGTATTTTTTCACAGATGTTCATTGTATTTGCCCCTGAAGAGTGGATTAAATCCATGAAACGCGTAGGGTTTATTTGATGCATCTCATCTCCATAGGATGGTTTAACCAGTTTCACCATTTCATATATACAGATTTTATCTTTATACTGTTTCTGAGGTGGTTCTTGTCATCTAGGGTGGCTGTATGGCTGTTGTATATATCCTACAATGTATTGTGTTGATGTAGCGGCCAAAAATGTATTATACAATGTATCATTTATTATTGTTACTAGTTTTTTTACATTCAATGTTTGTTACATGTTGTCATTATAGACAAAAACCTATGAATGGATTTTCTAACCTTTTATGTAATCATTATTTAGCAATAAACATTGTGGTTTTATATTGACTGTGTTTCTGTTGCCGCACATTCCTCATATAAAGTCACATTTTATTTATTTTTTGTTTCTACTGAAACTCGTTCCTAATTACTAGGAGCTTAAAATGGAATTCCAGGCATTGTATGTTTTTGCATGGTTACAGTGATCCAGCTTGAACCAATGTAACTATGGGTCCCTTGCTGAGCAGCCAGCCTGGTGCATTGTGAGTACAGGAGGTCAGGCGGGCGCTATTCAGGGAAAGCTTTACATTTTGTGAATATATGCAAAATGTTCTCTGATCCAACAGGGTAGAGAGGCCGGGCGGTAAAGTCATGCTCTCCTCTTTGTCTAATCAGAAAACGCTTTGCATTCATTCAGAATTTGCATTCATACTGTTAATATGACTAATGATGAGTATTGATAACACAAATATTTTTCTCTACCACAATTTTAGATTTGAAGTTATGATGTTCTTTCGATATTTGTAGATTTTTTAATATACCGATACTCGGTTTGTTATATATAGCATTAAATTGTTTTATATGTTGTTTTGACAGCTTGAATTGCTTGGCACCGCTGTCAATATGAAAGCTAGGAAAAAAGGTAATTGAAAAAAACGAGAATAAGCACAGAAGAGGTTTGTTTAAATACTCAAACATCAATTACTAATAGGCACTTGACATTCATATTTGCCTTGGTTGACCCTAGGACTCTGACATTTTCCAGGGCAAATGCTGCCTCAGGATGGTGACATTTTACAGTTTTGCAATTGATGGTTGAAAATGTAAATGTTTTTAATCAAAATTTGGGGCAACATTTTTGTGGCAACACCATTTAAAATGCAGTTTAACCACTGGTTGATCTATATTGCACATGCATTTAACAATAAGTCAATTGAAAGCCTATAATATGTAGCGTATATGGCAGAGAAAATAAGACAAGCCAATAAGGTATATTTGGAATGGAGTCTATAACTCAGGTGGAGGTTGTGTTGTGCCTGTGCAGGCTTTTGAAGCATCCCATTGAACGAAAATTCACATTCTGTGAATTTGCTTGTCCACACAGTCCAAATTTACCTGTGAGTCCGAGTGGAATATTGTCATGAACATATTTAAAGTCAACTTTCTCTTCTTTTCCTTTAAAAATGTTCCTAAAAAACTTGAAATTGGCCTAGCAAAGGACGCACATTCAAGAATGTTAGTTTTAAACTTTCCACAGATGCTAGAATTATTTATGAGAGTAGTTTCCTTCATTAGCATGAGAGGAATTTCTCCATGGGCACCGAATGTTCTCATGAATGTATTATTTTATGTGAATTTTCCTATCCTTCCTATACAATTTTCCTGCAAAATTTAGATTGGCCCACCAAAGCACATCTTAACTTTCAGGAATATTTGTTTTAATGATGAACTTTGTCAAATGTAAGAATTATTTATGAGAATTTCCTCCATGAGCTCTCCATCCTAATGCCACTTAACTGTTATAGAAGAAATTAATATAGTTTGGGGTTATAAGATTATTGATTTCATCTCCAACAATTCCATTAAGAAAATTGAGACTGCATGAAAAAGAATGCATGGTTTCTTGGGCTTTGATATTAAATAGTGTATAGGTACGGTAACATGAAGACCTTTGATTTATCTCCGGGAAACGGAGAAGCTAGTGTTTTTTTCTTGCTGGTGGCTGTTGTACCTTTGTCCAATCAATTTGCCAGACTCGCAGCTAATGAGTATTAGGTTGACATGCAGTGGCACAAAATATTTGACAAAGCTAAGCGTTTACATTCAGTGAAACCGTCCCACTTGTTCCTTGTTCCTTGTTATTAATCAGAAATTAGTGAAGTGATTTAGAAGAAATTTGATTTAGCTGAAAAATTACAAATTGAAACTACATTTTGTTGAAATTAGCTTTCTTATTTTCATAATCATAATGTCAGCACTCACATAGTGCTCACAAGGATTTGTTTCTAAACAGTGGATTAGGTTTAGGTACCATTCCTTAATATCTTGCATCATATCCCAATTAGTATGAGGACATTTTGTAAACAGGTCTAGAAAAAGTTGGAAGGCGCTCATGTAACCCTCAGGATATGTTTAGAGTCCATTGCACCCTTAAAAACCACCAAAAAAATGTAATTTAGACTCTCCAACAAACTCAAATACTTTCACTGAAAAGGCAAAAATTCTGCTAAATATCCCAATTATTTACCAAAATTGAGGTCAAGCAGAATCTCAAAATGTTTCTCATCTCTAGTAGTGACACTGGATCTATTCAGTTATGTTTATATCATGGATTATTCAAACAAGTTGCTTCATTATTGGGCTCACTTTAAGTATCTTGTTATACTTGTGCAGTTTTATTACACCAGTGATATACTGTAGCTTCAGCTGAGTGCAAACTCTCAAGCTGAAGCTTATTGAGCTGCTGTTGCCATTTTTGTGTGCCTTTAGGTTACCAACAAAAAATTATTATGCCTTGCCAATTTACTTCAATATTTCAAAATGGACTAATTTCATGAAAATCTCCAGTTTTGCAGAAATGTCAGGGAAAATTAAAACTCAGCGTTACTTATCAGCCAGTCTGAAATATTTTTCCAATTAAGTCAACTTCTTTTCTATTATCTAGTTTGTCAAGTGCAAAAAAACCTAGAACATGCCCCTTATGGCATCAGCACTGTACATCACATGACTAACGATTCATTTTTTTGTGGGGTGTCTAAGATCTTCTGTTCAGTTTTTGATCAGTGTCGAATTCTCAAACTTTTGGATCTATCAGTCAATGAGAGTTCCGCTCCTGGTGTTGCTGTAAGGACTTTACATGTATTATTCTGTTTGATCTGTCTTCATCGTCCTTTTTCCTCGTCACCCTCCCCGTGCTGTGCCTTAAACTAAGCAAATGAGAAGATCATTGTATTGTGATGATTTCACATTTCTGACTGCATTTTATTACCCTCTACCTTCACTCTTTACGACAAAGTGACAAAGGAGAATCAGAATGTGTCTCTGTTCCTAGCATTTCTTACCTAGATTAGAATAAGATTATTTTCATAATTGAGAGGAGGAATGAGGGTTGAAGAAAAGGATGCGGGGTGTAGGTGACACTTCAACAATACATCTGTCCCTTAAAAATAAATCAAGAAAAACGCCATTATTAGGTAATAACCATTTTGAATCTAATGAGAATGAATGCACATAAATCTGCTGGAATGTTCAAGGAATTCATCTTATGTCTATTACGTTAACAATGCTGAATATCCAGAACCTATTTTATTAAGCTTCTGGCAGAATTTGAAATAATTTGTCATTGCAGAATTTTGGTTGCTGAAGAACCCATTTGAGTTCTTTAAAGGGATAAAGTATAGAATGATTTAAGTGAGCAAATATTTTAAGTTATTATTGCAGAAATCTTAAAGCTAAATTCTGGCACAAGCATTTTAATTTAAAGCTCAACTGGACTTTAATTTGAAATCCGCTAAATACATTTGAGGTGCATAAGAACTACAGGTATGCAAAGTCATACATTTGGTTTTCTTTAGAAAGCAGCCACAGTCTGGGTAGAGAAGCCTATCCCCTTGCTCCTTGTTACAGAGGACACTTGCTCAGTGTGTTAAAGAATTTGTCTGTCCGCAGAGAGCTACAGCTCAACATTCCAAAAAGAACACGCTTCCTGCTAATTGGAGAGCTCTATCGCTGACTCAGCAGGGGTTGGGTCAGATCTCTACAGAGAAGCTATTGTTTCTGCACATAGTGCAAACATGGTTTGCAGCATTTCTATACAGCATGCTGACATGGAACAGGCTTTTCTACTCAGGCTGTGGCTGCTTTCTAAAGAAAATTAATTGTAAGACACTACACACATTTTGTTTTGATGCACCTGGATTGTATTTAGCTAATATAAACTAAATGTCCTATCTGACAAAAAGCCTAAAAGGACAGGAAGCAAGGGTAAAGCATTCCACAGGGATCCGGGATAAAACATGACAGGAGTTCTTTTCCACTCTTACTGACAAAAAATAAGAAGTTATGTTTGAATAGACATATACTTGAACCACTTGTGAACCACAAAAGGCTTACCCCCTTGATAACCAGGCCATTTTTTGGTGACACGCCACTGTGTTACTTTAACTGACAATTGTGCGGTCATGCGACGCTGTACCCAAATAATTTTTTTCCCCCACAGTCTTGGTGGTATTTGATCACCTCTGCGTTTTTTTTATTTTTTGCGCTAAAAAAAATAAAAAGTGTGTGTGTGTGTATATATATACATATAATTGAATTTTTTGTGAAGAATCACCAACAAGTGGGACACAATTGTGAAGTGGAACGAAATCTGTTGGATAATTTAAACTTTTTTAGCAAATAAAAAACTGAAAAGTGGTGCGTGCAAAATTATTCAGCCCCTTTACTTTCAGTGCAGCAAACTCACTCCAGAAGTTCAGCGAGGATCTCTGAATGATCCAATGTTGTTCTAAATGACTGATGGTGATAAATAGAATCCACCTGTGTGTAATCAAGTCTCTGTATAAATGCACCTGCTCTGTGATAGTCTCAGGGTTCTGTTGAAAGCGCAGAGAGCATCATGAAGACCAAGGAACACACCAGGCAGGTCCGTAATACTGTTGTGGAGAAGTTTAAAGCCGGATTTGGATACAAAAAGATTTCCCAAGCTTTAAACATCCCAAGGAGCACTGTGCAAGCGATCATTTTGAAATGGAAGGAGTATCAGACCACTGCAAATCTACCAAGACCTGGCCGTCCCTCTAAACTTTCAGCTCAGACAAGGAGAAGACTGATCAGAGATGCAGCCAAGTGGCCCATGATCACTCTGGATGAACTGCAGAGAACTACAGCTGAGGTGGGAGAGTCTGTCCATAGGACAACAATCAGTCGTACACTGCACAAATCTGGCCTTTATGGAAGAGTGGCAAGAAGAAAGCCATTTCTCAAAGATATCCATAAAAAGTCTCGTCTAAAGTTTGCCACAAGCCACCTGGGAGACACACCAAACATGTGGAAGAAGGTGCTCTGGTCAGATGAAACCAAAATCAAACTTTTTGCCCACGAAGCAAAACTATATGTTTGGCATAAAAGCAACACAGCTCATAACCCTCAACACACCATCCCCACTGTCAAACATGGTGGTGGCAGCATCATGGTTTGGGCCTGCTTTTCTTCAGCAGGGACAGGGAAGATGGTTAAAATTGAGGGGAAGATGGATGCAGCCAAATACAGGACCATTCTGGATGAAAACCTGTTGGAGTCTGCAAAAGACCCGAAACTGGGACGGAGATTTATCTTCCAACAAGACAATGATCCCAAACATACAGCAAAATCTGCAAAGGAATGGTTCACAAATAAATGTATCCAGGTGTTAGAATGGCCAAGTCAAAGTCCAGACCTGAATCCAATCGAGAATCTGTGGAAAGAGCTGTAAACTGCTGTTCACAAACGCTCTCCATCCAACCTCACTGAGCTCGAGCTG
This sequence comes from Lithobates pipiens, assembly GCF_037356315.1. Lineage (NCBI taxonomy): Eukaryota > Metazoa > Chordata > Amphibia > Anura > Ranidae > Lithobates > Lithobates pipiens. Next base: position 64,817,882 of record NW_027507791.1, read on the forward strand.
TTTTGCAAGGAAGAATGGGCAAGAATTTCAGTCTCTCGATGTGCAAAACTGATAGAGACATACCCCAAGCGATTTGCAGCTGTAATCGCAGCAAAAGGTAGCTCTACAAAGTATTAACGCAAGGGGGCCGAATAATTTTGCACGCCCCACTTTTTATTTTTTTATTAGTTAAAAAAGTTTCAAAAATCCTATAGATTTCGTTCCACTTCACAATTGTGTCCCACTTGTTGGTGATTCTTCACAAAAAATAAAATTTTTATATCTTTATGTTTGAAGCCTGAAATGTGGCAAAAGGTTGAAAAGTTCATGGGGGCCGAATACTTTTTTTTGTTCTGCTATAAAACTTATCAAAAAAAATCAGTTTAAGCCAATATGTATTCTGTTACATATTTTTGGTAAAAAAAATCCCAATAAGCCTATCATGATTGTCTTGCGCATAAGTTATAGTGTCTACAAACTATGGGACTATTTTCATTTATGTATTTTTTTTTTTTACTAGTAATGGCAATGATCAGCGTCTTACTTATGGCTGGATTGCGATATTGTGGTGTAGATTATGACACTTTTGACACTTTTTGGGGACCAGTGACACTAATACAGTGATTGGTGCTGTAGTGTGTGCCTAGCCAGTGTTTTTCTAAACTGTAGGAGGTGCTTATACTTGAGGATCCTAGTCCTAGATGACATGGATCCTAGCCCATGCTTTGCAGAGACACAGGATCCATGCCTTCCCTCCTGTCAGAATGGCAATCTGCCTTGTTTACACAGTTCTGCCAATCTGCTGGATGATCGGTGGGTGCGGGCAGACATTGAGTCCATGGTACCTGCCGCTGGGCTCTGGCTGTGTGTGATCACGGCAGGAGTAAGCTGCTGGTGGCGTGCATTGCGTCGCCTACCCAGAAGAACATTCATCCAAAATGGGGGGGAACTCTAATACAGTAGGTGTGTTACTGGCTGGATCAACAGGTGACAACAGAGGGAAAAGAAGCCTAAACAATGAAAATAAGACACAATAGAGACACAACAGCTAATGATTGGTGAGCTGCAATATATACACTTTTGGGTTTAATACTGCTTTAAAAAATATTGAAATAAAATAAATACAAAACACATATAACAAATATAACACATATATAAAAGTAGTAAGCAGTGCCTGCATGTTTAATGACTCGTTTTCTACTGGGGTACATATTTAAAAAACAGTACCCCAGTGCAGTGTCGGCCCTATATTTACCCAGTGCTGTTCATAAATGACACTAGATAAATAGCCTTCTGCCAGCTGATCTGCCCAGCAATCGCTGTGTACTGAGCTCTCATTAGATTGCTCGGTACTCAGAGGCACTGTACCAAGCTGATCCAAGGGGCTGGGCACCATGTGATCTCTGTGACTGATCATCACAAAGATCACATGGTCTGTTTACAGTGTTGACCCTTAGCCTTTCCCTAAAACAGGGAAGGAGTGAGATTGAATACTTGTAAATGGGGAAAGAGCAAACAGATCAGCAGCTGCAGATTCATTCATTCTATTTCAGTGACTATTCAGCAGCTGCAGATTTATTCATTCTGTTTCATTGATGGATCATTGCATTTCTTAACCTCTTCATGATCCCCCCTCCCAACACATCCCATCACCATGCTGTCTCCTTGTGACCTGTATAATAACCCTTAAGCCGCGTACACACGGGGCGGACTGTCTGGCCAACTTAGTCCGTCAGACAATCCGACGGACAGTCCGTCATACTTTCGAATGAACGGACTTGCCCACACACGCCACTTTTTGAGCGGACTAATACGGCGGACTAAGTCCGCCATACTATCCGCCCTACTTTTGAAATGAACGGACTCGCCCACACGCGCGGAGGAAAGTCCGCTCATTTCGAACGCGTCTCCAGGTAGGCGGGGCCCGCAAAGGAGACGTCGCTGACCCCGCCGCCTGGTATGGACTTAAAGGGGAACCCCAACGCCGAAAAAAATCGGCGTGGGGGTCCCCCCCAAGTCCACAACAGACCCTTGTCCGAGCACGCTACCTGGCCGGCCAGGAAAGGGGGGCGAGCGAGCGCCCCCCCTCCTGAGCCGTACCAGGCCGCGTGCCCTCAACATGGGGGGGTGCCTTGGGGAAGGGGGGGCCGCGCGGCCCCCCCCACCCCAAAGCACCTTGTCCCCATGTTGATGAGGACAAGGGCCTCTTCCCGACAACCCTGGCCGTTGGTTGTCGGGGTCTGCGGGCGGGGGGCTTATCGGAATCCGGGAGCCCCCTTTAATAAGGGGGCCCCCGGATACCGGCCCCCCACCCTATGTGAATGAGTATGGGGTACAATGTACAAGAGCGACGGCGGCGGCAGAAGACCGGGCCACCGCCTGTAAAAGAGCTATAAGAAGGCACGGTGGCCCGGCAGAAGAACCGAAGAGGGGGACAAGACCCCCGAAGTCGGGAGAAGAGGCCGGCGGCGGCGAGGAAGAAAGCCTTTCCTGGCCCGGCCGGGTAGCGTGCTCGGACAAGGGTCTGTTGTGGACTTGGGGGGGACCCCCACGCCGATTTTTTTCGGCGTTGGGGTTCCCCTTTAAGTCCATACCAGGCAGCGGGGCCAGCGATGTCTCCGTCGCGGGCCCCGCCTACCTGGATACCCGCTCGAAATGAGCGGACTTTTCTCCGGGCGGGAAAAGTCTGCTCATTTCAAAAGTACGGCGGACTGGCACACACACGGGCGGATTGTCCGCTGAAATGCGAGTCCGACGGACTTTATTACAGAAATTCCGAAATACTTAGTCCGCCAGACTGCACGCTGAAAAAGTCCGCTGAAGCCCACACACGAGCGGACTGTCCGCTGAAATGTGTTTCGGCGGACTAAGTAGGCCAGACAGTCCGCCCGTGTGTACGCGGCTTTACCCTGCATATCTGATCATTAATCCCTTGATTTCCAACCTGCCACCTGCTATGTGACTAGTACATCAAGCCCTTCATTGTTTCCATCCTCTGTGTAGGACCTGACAATTTGCTGTATCTAGTGCACAATTCTGAGGCTTACTGTGTAACCTCCTCAATACCAGCATGTTTCTTCATTTCCCAAAAAATGTGGCAAAGAAATTAGATCAAATTGGGTTGTCTACTTTCCAAAATAAAGTTTAATTGGGGTGGGGGTTGTACTATTGTACTATTCTGGAATTTTTAGTTTAGCAGAATTAAGAGAAACCTTTTTTACGTCAAAAAGATTTTTTTCCCCTTATAGTAAAACATAAAAACCCAATGGGTATTAAATACCACCAAAAGAAAGTCCCATCCCTCTCAAAAAAAAAAATATATAAAATGAATTTAGGTACAGTGATGCGTGATTGAGCAATGCTAAATTCAAATACCATATGTGCAAAAATAATTAAAGTGCATAAATAAATGTCAAAAATCCTTTAAACACTGTGCCAACAAAGGTGTATATATAAAACCTATAAAGTGCAAGTGTTGTGTAAAATAAGTGAATTGTTCACCAAATGTACAGTCTCTGGGCTTTCTAAAAGGTGGCGTGTGATTTTGGAAGCGTGTTTTTTAACTGGAAGCAGAAATGTGAAGACACTTGCCGTTAACCCGTGATTTGCCATTTGGCGGACAATTCACTTATTTTACAAAGAACTTGCACTTTATATGTTTTATATATTTTTTTTATATAAACATCTTTGGTCCAGGGTAAAAGGATTTTGACATGTATTTAGGTATTTTAATTATTTTTGCACAAATTGTATTTGAAGTTAGCGCTGCTTTAGAATTTTTTATTGCTTGTGCTCAATTGGTATCACAGTTGTCTAGTAGCTGCTTTTTTCTCTGACCTTGTCATTTCCTCAACGCGGATTATTCTGTTATTTTTTATGTTCAAACTATCAGAATTCTAAAAACTGAAAAATCGCCTGGCAGTGACGGGGTATTATAGGCTGGTACTCAAGGGGTTAAGCAAATATAGAGTAGGGTAGTGTCCCTATGTTTTACTTTGATATATACCGTAAATAAGAATGACATTTTTCATGTGCAAGTCATCCTTATGAATAATTACGGAGCATAATGAGCATTGGCTGATGTCAGAGTGCCATTAGTCAATGTAACAGACCTTCTACATGTTGGATAAACCCAATGGCATGGCATGGCATGGCATGTCGGGGTCGGAGTGAGCGGTGTGATGTTGTTGCAATAAATCTTGGCTGGAGTTTAATGTCTTTGGTGTGTGGCCCTTTGTTTGGATTGTGAGTACAGTGGAACCTTCTACCTACTATACAATGTACCGTGGCCACAAATAATCTCACATGTTCTGCTTAATGATGAGCATTAAAGGAATAGCTGTATTTGTGTGTGTGTGTGTGTATATGGCTGTAAATATATACAGTGTATATATACAAGGGGTCTTCAAAAAGTTTTATATATATTTTTTATATATACATCTTTGTTGGTCCACAGTAAAAGGATTTTGACATGTATTTAGGCATTTTAATTATTTTTGTACTATTTGCACAAATTGTATTTGAAGTTGGTGCTTTTATCAGTATATTTGGGTTATGTTTAACAAACGACCAGTTGATGTATATAAATTAAAGGATTGGTTCATCTTTGGGAACATGTTGCATGTTCCAGCAGTTTATAGAGTGGAATATGTAACATGTTCCCACTCCTGCAGCCAGTGCCTGCTGCCTCTAATTACAGCAAGTGAGGGATCTTCTCCCCCCACTCACTGTCACTATTTTGAAAAAAAAAGGCAGCTGTGTGGGTCTCTGCCTGCCCAGCCACGTCATTCATTTATTCAGAGTTCTGTGAAACTACAAGTACCGACAGCCTTTGCGGTAGTTCTCGATGAACTACTATGGCGCTGTTGTGCGTTCTGGTAGTTCATGATCTCTTCTTGTCAGTGTACATGCCTGTACAAGCTATGAGCAGACGGATACAATGACAAGTCTGCAGAAGTCCTATATGTGCAATGCTTTACAGGCTCCAAGTAAAAAAAATAGATGCAAATTTTTTACCTGAAAAAAGATTTTCGGATTAGTGCAGGTCCCACTGTACTTCAGGCAGAATATTCATACAATGACTCCTCTCTTTTTTATATAAATGTAAACACTGAATAATCTGTCAGATGCAAGTCTATTAGAAATTCCTCCCATTCATTATATCCCCTTAGAATGTCCCATTCCAAATAATATACAAATTACGCATTTGTGTGAATTGATCTTTATGTAGCAATATGCAGACTTATAACTAAGGATAACTAAACCTTCCTTTTTTTTTATAACAAAAAAACTAACATGCCATACTTAACTCCTCTGTGCAGTTGGTTTGGCACAGAGTGGCCCTGATCCCCCTCTTCTGGGGTCCTTCAGCTGTGCTCCTGGCTCCTCCTCTTCTCGAGTGCCCCGTTGGAGCAGCCCTCTCTCTTGGGGCACCCATGTGGGCTCGCTCCTGTGTCTTGCTGCTGCGTCCATTGACACAGACAATGGGACTTGTCTCCACCCCCAGCTCCCACGTCATTGGATTTTATTGACAGCAGCAGGAGTCAATGGCTGTGCTGCTCTCGATCTAGTCAATCAGGCTGGAGCGGGTGTGCTCGTCCCTGACAGTGGAACGATCAAGCTCAGGCAAGTAAAACAGGACCTCTGGAGAGCCAGCTGCAATAAAGACGGTTTTTCACCTTAAGGGGGTCCAGAAAATAGGGGGTAGACGCCACACTCCTAATGCCCCCTGGAGGGCAGGGGTGGTGGCAACCAAGTCAGTACAGGCTGCAATGGGGGGAGGCAGAGAGTGAAAGTGAATCCTCCATTCTAACCCCATAGTTTGATCATGTAGTACAGTGGTCATCAGCCCTGTCCTCAGGACCCTCTAACAGGCCAAGTTTGCAAGATAACTGAAATACATCACAGGTGATATCATTTGCTGCTCAATGATTGTTGTATTCTAGTCTACATCTCCCCCAAGGTAATACATAAAACCTGACCTGTTATTGGGCCCTGAGGACAGGGTTGATGAACACTGATTTAGTATAAATATAATACCCTCTCACTTGTATGTTAGGACTCATTTATACTTGTTTTGGCATCAACACACATTAAAGCGCCTACCACTTCAACATGCTTTTATGATGTGTTTTTGATGCTTTGATGGAAGCTTCGGTGGTGCTTTGATTAATCTTCAGTGATGCTTCGGTGATTCTCTTTTGAAACTTTGTTGAAGCTTGGCAAATGCCCTGTGTGTGTGTGAATATCTCATACCTGCAATTTCTCGAAGGGCTCATTTACACTTTGACGCACATTAAAGCGTCTACCTCTTCAACATGCTTTTATGATGTGTTTTTGATGCTTGGGTGATGCTTCAGTGAAGCTTCAGTGATGCTCTGTTGAAGCTTGGCAGATGTGTGCATGTGTGGATGTCTCATACCTGCAATTTCTCAAAAACAAAGTGAAGCTAAAGCTGAGTTAAAATCTCTCAAAAGCTGCAGGTGCTTCAAGCGAGCTTTGCCATAGACTTCTATGGATGCTTTGAAACAGCAACGTGGGGTATCATTTTCGAAGTGAAGTAAAAGCAAGGTGTAAACAGGTTTGTAAGCTAACCAGGGGCTTTGACTGCTGTTCGGAGAGCTTTAACAAAGCCTTTCCAAAGCTTTGTTTTGAAGCAACTGTAAACTAGACCTTAAACAAAGTGAAGCTAAAGCTGAATTAAAGCCTCTCAAAAGCTGCAGGTGCTTTAAGCGAGCTTTGTCATAGACTTCTATGGAGGCTTTGAAGATGCTTTAAGGCCCCACCAAAGCAACATGAGGTTTTTGAAGTAAAGCAAACACAAGGTTTAAACAAGATAGTAACCTAGCCATTTAATTTAGTGACAGGAGCTTTGACTGGCGTTAAGAGAGCTTTAAAATGTGTTTCTGAAGCCTTGTTTTGAAGCAAGTGTAAACAAGCCCTTAGTGTGTCATAACCGGCATCCAGTCTCAGTAGCGCCCAGTAGTGCATAGACCTATCAGGATGTCAAAGCAATAATATCTGATTTATTTTTAGTCTTTGGGCATGACTTTGTCAGCATGCTTCACCTGAGAAGACACCTCACACCCGCCTACCCTCTTATTTAGGTAGGGCTTTAATTCTCATTTAAAGAGGTGCATTTATCACAGTTGTTTGATATGTTCCATATATGATTATACTAGGGATGGCATTTGGTAAGATGAGCACCTTAATGTATTACTTTTCAATTTCCAAATCTTGGGGGATTTCAAATCCAGTGTGATAATTGAAGGTACATTCAAGCTAATTTTTATTTATTTTTTATTATTTAAATGCATCTTCAAACCAACTACTTAACAGAAGGATCAAGGTTTGCGTTTTGATTTTGTGCTCCAGTTGTGTTAAGGTATTAGTGAATTCCCCAGTAGAGGGAAAAAAAAACGCTTTGTCATTTATTTTTCTACGCTTAGAGAACAAATTAGAACACGATCAAGATCGGCAACTCAATCAATAAGCCATTGTAGATGTTATTTCTAGATAGAGATACAAAGTGTGTTATCTATTGCCTTCATTTATTTCATCATGTCTTGTATGAGAGAAACTTAGCCAACATTTATTTGCACTTTTGCACAACATATATAATAATCAGGAATTGGACTCCGCTATCAAAATAACCTTAACCAACAGTTTAACTGCTTACAGTTTATTCCATATTGGAAACTGAACTAAATCCTTACAGTATAATTGCCATTATCCTCATTTGCCTGAAGGTCCCGAATCTGAATGTGCAAAAATGAGTCAACTGGACTGTTTGAAACCAGTTACAAAATGGAAATGTTAGGCCGCGTACACACGGGCGGATTGTCTGCCCAACTTAGTCCGCTGAACCGTGTTTCAGCGGACAATCCGCTTATGTGTGGGCTTCAGCGGACTTTTTCAGCGGACAGTCTGACGGACTTTGTCTTTCGGAATTTCCGTAATTTTGTCCGTCCAAACTTGGTTTTGTCCGTCCAAACTTGGTTTCAGCGGACAGTCCGCTCGTGTGTAGGCAAGTTGGACGGACTAAGTATGGCGCATGCTCAGAAAGGATTTACACGGCCGAAGGTTGCATTGCAGTGTATTGGACGTCGTTTTTCTAGTCCCGTCGTACGTGCCGTACACGTCATCGCGCAAGTTTTCAGTGGACTGTCTGTTCATCGTGTGTGGTCAAGTCCGTTCATTCAAAATTTGGACGGACTGTCTGTCGGATTGTCTGACGAACTTAGTTGGGCAGACAATCCGCCTGTGTGTACGTGGCCTTACTCTTTAGGACAATTGATTTATATAAGATACTGCTCTGACATAGGCTTCCGCTGCCCCAGGGTGAGTGGGCACTCGGCTGTGTGGTCTGTATGTAATTGGTGCTTTAAGGGTAAAGGTGGCCATTCAGCTAGCAGGCTAAATGAAAAAAATAATGGATGAATTCCTCAAACCACACAAGCAAGATGGATGAAGGAATCCCAACCCCCCCCCCCCCCCCCCCCCCCGAGACATTATATTGTGACAGGTGGACTCTCCGCTGTCAGAATACACTGATCAACAGAATAGACTGATCAACAAAAGTTTCCAACATTCACGTTTGACAGAAGCTGAGAAGCTGATCTAATGACTACCTTCTATCAAATAAGGTGGCCACATATGGATTGAAATTAATATGTTCCCTGCTGAACCAGTTGAATTTTGATCCATCTACGGCCTACTTTGGTTTAGTCAGACATATCTTTAAACATCAAAGCAAGACACAGTACTTTATATAAATATGAAGTGTCCCTTGTGCTGATGGCTGCTGCTTCTGTTGAAATCTGCCACCCTTGATCCCCTAGGGCATCGGAAGATTACCAGCCTGGTGGTTAATAGAGCCAAGGACCCTGAGACAGGCATGAAGAGTACTGACTGCCCACTCTAATGCCCTGTACACACGGTTGGACTTTCCGACGACAAAATCCATCGGATTTTTTCAGACGGATTTTGGCCCAAACTTGTCTAGCATACACACGGTCGCACAAAGTTGTCAGAAAATCCGATCGTTCTGAACGCGGTGACGTAAAACACATACGACGAGACTATAAACAGGCCAGTAGCCAATAGCTTTCATCTCGTAATTTATTCTGAGCATGCGTGGCACTTTGTCCGTCGGAATTGTCTACACACGAACATAATTTAAACGATCGAATTTTGTTGTCGTAAAATTTTAGATCCTGCTCTCAAACATTGTGTGTCGGAAATTCAGATGGCAAAAGTCAGATGGAGCCTACACGTGATCGGATTTTCTGACAACACAATCCAATTGCACATTTTCCGTCGCAAAGTCTGACCGTGTGTACAGGGCATTACTATCTCCCTATTTCATTTAGAAAAGTCATACGTGAATGAAAAGCTGACTAGGAATGGAGGACGGATGGATGAATAAAAGCTCCATTCATTGTTTTTCATTCATGGAGGCTATAGCTACAGCTATAGCGTCTATGAATGGAGAAGGACAAAATGGGCAGGCATAATTGCCACTCTTAATGAGTGTCTGTGCCACGTTCCTTTAGCTTTATTAACTCCAAAAGCACTGAAAAATTACTGCTGTGGGGGAAATTGAGAATGGAAGATTTCAACTTAACCCCTTCCCGCCAACCGCACACATACTATGCATGTGGCCTCACGGAAGTGGTCTTTTTTCCGTGGGGGGGCGCATATATGCGTTTTCTCCCTTTATGGTCACCCAGCATGCTGTCTGCACAGAGACTGGGCTCTCACCGAGAGCCCTGGGTCTCGTACTAAGGATTGGGACCTGAGACTCACAGTTTCGGTTCACCTGATCACTGTGATAACGTCTGATTGACTATCGATCACTGGGAGCCCGCCCCTGTGATTACTTCCTCGTCTCAATGAAGAGAAAAATACATTGCATCTTTCTCCTCTTGCAGGAGAGGGAAATGTAAACAAACCAAAGTGTAAAAGAAAAAACAATCTAACAAAAATGAACAAAATAAATAAAAATAACATGAATAAGGTTTGCCAGGGTTAGTGTTGTGGTCGGGTCAAATGTCAAGGTCAGCATAATTTGGGTAGAATAAAAAAAATAATTAAAAATTAATATCCGCATCAATGTCACTGTGTTTTAGGCAGGATAAAAAAAAAATGTGCGCCATTGTTTCTGGGATGTACTAGTACGGGTACAAAGAACAAATAGCATACACATTTGTGGTATCACTGCAATCAGGAGTATTTATTTTGCGTTGTTCTTTGGTGGTAAATTATGATAATAGCAAGACATATACAGCTAAATTTAAAAAATATATACTTTTTATTTTTTTACTATTTTGGGTCAGTATTCCTTTGCTAATAACAAAAAAAATCTGAAGATATCTGTTACCACTTACCACCAAAAGAAAGCCCAATTTGTCCTGAAAAAAAAACAAGGTATAATCCATCTGGATACACAAAGTAGTTGTGACGCTATGTACAGTTTTATGAACACTTGTCAAAGTTGCAAAATTGTGCTTAGGCATTTACATTTATTTTACCCTTAGGAGTGAAGAGGTTAAACTGCAGCCATCAGGGACATTTTATATTAGTATATAATAGTACTGTCCCTATTTAAAACAAAAAAAGTGAGGTTATCTTCAGTAGAAACAAAAGTATATCATAACAATCAATGAATCCAGTATTTTTTGAATTGGCTGTCTACTGAACCAAAAAAAGGTGAGATTGGCCTTAATCAAGAACCAGTGAGAAAATGTAGGCAAAAAAATTTGGGATGAACTTCAAACTTTATGGGAAAGACCAATGTTATATATTTCAGAAGCCTTTATCTCTACTGATAGTTTTAACTTGCAGTTTTCACTGAAGATGACCTCTGCTTTCTACATTTTATTATCATATACTCAGTTTGAATGGAGCGGATTTGTGACCTGTATAAGTGTTAATGTCTGGTTACTGCATTAAATGCATCTGCCCATTGTGTTATTTCTTTTAATATTCTGCTCACTTTCGGGGAAAAACGGCGATATCTGTATATGAAGAGTATAAATTATTTTCTGCAGAGGGCAAGGGAAGATAGTTGAATGCGTATATTCTGTATGCCGTACAGACCTACAGTAAGGGTCAATTAGGAATAGTGGATAGTGTCTGCAATCTTTCATTCCGGGAGGAGTGAGCAGAGCACATTAATCTCCAAAGTTATCCACAAATTGAACCTTATGAACAGAGCCATACATCATGTCCCCTTGCTACAGTAACCAGTTCTCGTCACCTCTTTCATCCAGCGTCTTCCACACCCTACCCAATTTTCACATAACATATTAACGTGGAAAGGCAGAGCTTGACTTATAACTTTAAGAGTGATTTACTGTATATTTGACTACACTTGCCAATAGCACGCTAAATATACGTGAGTTTTTCTTTAGGAAAACGATGTTCTGGCGAGAGTTATGCTTCCAGGTCTCTGTGATTGTATCTGTGAAAATTCAGAAATAGCTTCATGCATTATTGATGGACTGTTGACCTAGCCGGAGACAAAGTGCCCAAGAAATGCCATATATATTCCTAGACCTGTGAGATATGCTGTAAATTAGAGTCGCTGTCAGAAACTACAAGCCATCATCAGCTGCCAGAGCTTGGGGTTTTTTTCTTTAAAATTAGGAACGTTTTCATACCTGCTTATGGCTTTAGACAGGGCAAGGTGCAGTAATTATGTTTGCAACAGCCAATTGGGTGTCGGTTCATAAAACAAAACAATAAAGCAAATATAATTTTGTGTTAAAAAAAAGTAAGGTTATTCAACTAGGCTGAAAGAAAAGCATGATCTCTATGCTTGGAATTAAATACAATATGGCAAAACAGAGATAAAGAAGATGGGAATATTGGTTGACAACAAGCTAAGCAGCACAACTTAAAGTGATCGTAAAGCTTCATTAAAAAAAAAAAAAAAATAACAAACATGTTATACTTACCTGCTTTGTGCAAGGGTTTTACACAAGGCGGCCCCAATCCTCCCTTTCTGGGGTCCCCCGGCGGCGCTACTGGCCCCTCCTCTTCATTGAGTACCCCCACAGAGATCCGCTTTCCATGGGGGCACCCATGCGGGGGCGTGCTCCCGAGTCCTGCAGCAGCAGAATTCAGCCTCGCCTGCTGCTCCCATGTCACTAGATTTGATTGACAGCCAATGCTATCAATCTATCCAATGAGGAACCGAGACAGCAGCTGTTTAAGAAAAAGGGGGGCAGATGCAGCACAGAACGTTTTTCACCTTAATGCATAGAATATATTATGGTGAAAAACCATGAGATTTTACAACTCCTTTAACCACTTGCTTACTGGGCACTTAAAACCCCCTCCTGCCCAGACCAATTTTCAGCTTTCAGCGCTGATGCATTTTGAATGACAATTGCGCGGTCATACAACACTGTACCCAAATTAAATTTTTATCATTTTTTTCCCCACAAATAGAGCTTTCTTTTGGTGGTATTAAATTACAGCTGGGAGTTTTATTTTTTGCTAAACAAACAAAAAAGGTGCAAAATAAAAAAAAATAGAAAATCATGTTTCATAGTTTGTTATAAAATTTTGCAAACAGGTCATTTTTCTCCTTCATTGAAATGCGCTGATGAGGCGGCACTGGTGGGCACTGATAGGCTGCACTGGTGGGCACTGATAGGCACGGTTAAGGCGGCACTAATAGGCACAGATAAGGTGGCACCGATAGGCACAGATAAGGCAGTACTGATGGGCACAGATAAGGCGGCACTGATGGGCAAAGATGGGCACAGATAAGATGGCACAGATGGGTGGCACGGATGGGTGGCACTAAGGGGCACTGATAGGTACCACTGATAGATGGGACTGATGGGCACTGATAGGTGGCACTGATAGGTGGATCTGCTGGGCACTGATGGGCGGCACTGATGGGCACTGGTAGATGACACTGATGGGCACGGATATGTGGCACTGGGGTGCAGCACTGTTGTTGAGGCAGATTGTGGGCACTGATAGGTGGCACTGTGGGTACTGATGGGTGGCACTGTGGGGACTGATGGGTGGCACTGATGGGGGGGCGGGCACTTTTTTAATATGTAGGTGGCACTGGCAGGGGGCAGGTGGGCACTGATGAGCTGGCCGTGATCGGGACTAAAGACCCTCTCACGGCCGCCGGTAATTGGCTTTTGTTTTTCTCCTCACGCTGTCAGCGCGAGGAGGAAAAATAGCTGATTACCGGCTCTGTTGTGTCACATGATCAGCTGTCATTGGCTGACAGCTGATCACGTGGTAAGGGGTCAGGATCGACCCCTTGCTCCGATCCGTGATCAGTCAAGTCTCATAGACTCGCTGATCACAGGGGGCGTGCAGGCCGCTCGTACACGGGACAACGTCAATAGACATAATCCCGACAAAGCAGGTCCGCCTCCTCCTCACCCTTCTCTGACATTTGAAATTTGTTTTTGGAGAGGGTGGGAGCGGGTGCCTGTCAAAACCAGTTCCCACTTTCGTTTGGATCATTTTCCCTTCCCACAGTCTTCTGGGACAGGTCACACGCATGTTGTGATGCTCACGCATGCGCAGTGAGCAGCCAGCTGGCGCTGCAATCAGTCACAGCCAGGTGCCCACAGTTAAGATGCCGGGGACCAAAGATGATTCCTGGCACCCCCACGCATGAGCACAGCACTGGATCCTGGGACAGGTGAGTGTCTGTTTATTAAAAGTCAGCAGCTACAGTTTGTGTAGCTGATTTTTAATTTTCAGAAAAATGACTGGAGCTCCTCTTAAAGCTTTGATTAAAAGAAATTAAAGGAAACTTGTCATACTTATTCCAGGTCTGTGAGTACAGACACCAGACCCCCTGGGCAACAGGCCATTTTAGGAGGTCAACAATAGTAGCTCCGTTACTTCTGTTATGGCAAGGTCACTTTAACTGTAGTAATAGCATTATCACAGCTGTTCATTTATATCAGGTTTCTAAAGGTTGTTTTGTGTTTCCTTTTTTGCAGCACTTCTATATGCAACTATTTTTGGAAACGTGACCACCATTTTCCAGCAGATGTATGCCAACACTAACCGCTACCATGAGGTGCTGAACAATGTGCGTGACTTCCTGAAGCTTTATCAGGTCCCCAAAGGCCTCAGTGAGAGGGTCATGGATTATATCGTATCAACGTGGTCCATGTCAAAGGGCATTGACACAGAAAAGGTATGAGTGCAGGAAATAAGCCCTATACATTTTTTTTTGCTTCTTATGCCTCACTGAAAGTAGATTATAGTCTTAAAAGAAAATGTATACTCTTTTTTCATATACTGCATATGTCTTATTGCTTATGCTCAGAATTAAACACTTGAAATATTGTATATAAAACTTTCATTCTTGTATAGCTAACATTAGTTGGAGCCCTAGGTTCCTCTTTCCCTTTGCCTCTCTTTTCTTGGCTTCAGTCCTGAATATAAGCTTGTTGTTTACAGAGCTCGGTAGCTAAAACCCACATTTACACACAACTGAATGAGTCGGAAGATTGACAAATGCCCCCTCTCTCCTGGCTTGTTCTTTTCAATCAGAGAAAGACAGTCTGAAGGCAATCAGCCTCTGCTGTGCCCATCTAGCAAACCCATAATGATTTGAGCCAATGGGTACACCTTGTATTAAATGTTTATTTAAACAAAAGATTTTTATTTTTTTATTAAGAAAAAAAAAAAAAGATAAGATAAAGTTTAAAATGGCATAAGTGGCTCCTAGCACAGTTTCTATATCTTCAAGCCCAAGTGTTCATGTTTAGGAGTTGACAGATACAGTCATCAAAAGATTTAGGTACTTATGCTAGTTGCAAGTGAAAATACAGGTAAATGGAACTTAACTGTATGTGAGCACCACAAACTGCAAAATTCTATTTAATTAATTTTTAATTTAATTAAGTTACCTATCCATCCATGTTTCCAATCTTTGTTTTGATAAGAAATCACTTATTGCTAACTACATTTTTTAAATGTCTGGAAACTTTTTGGAGAGGAATGTTGTCCAGTTTTTGCCTGGTAAATGATTCTAACTGCTCAACGGTCTTGGGTCGTCTTTGTATTTTTTGTTTCAAGATGCACCAAATATTATAAGGTATATAAGGGCTAGACTACAGACAGGCTACGTAAGCACCCAGACTTTTCTACCTCAAAGCCATGCTGCTGTTATAAATGCAGCATGTGGTTTAGCATTGTCCTAGTGAAATATGGAAGGCCTTCCCTAAAAGACATCACCTGGATAAGAGCATATGCTGCTTTAAAACCTGGATGCATTTTTCAGTATTGATGTGCCTTTCCAGTTGTGCAAGCTGCCCATTCTATATGCACTAATGCACCCCCATACCATCAGAGATGAAGGCTCTTAGACTGAGCGTTGATAACAAGCCGGAAGGTCCCTCTCCTCTTTAGTCAAGAGAACATAGCACCCATGATTGCTAAAATTAATGTCAAATTTTGATTAGTCTGAACACAGAACAGTATTCCACTTTGCAACAGACCATTTTAAATGAGCTTTGACACCGATAAGGTGGTGGCATTTCTGGATCATGTGCAGATATGGCTTCTTCTTTGCATGAGCTTAAGCTTGGATTTTTGGATGGCACAGTGAACTTTGTTCACAGGCAATGGTTTTTGGAAGTATTCTTGAGCCCATGCAGTGATGCCCATCACAGAATCATTGCTTGTTTTTAATACTGTTCTGTCTAAGGGCCCAAAGATCACCGGCAGCCAATATTGCATTTAGGCTTTGCCCCTTGCACACAGAGATTTTTCCAGATTCTCTGAATCTGTTGATGATATTATTTGCAGTAGATATGTTTAAAGTCTTTGCAATTTTACGCTGAACATTATTTTGAAATTGTTCAACAATTTTTAGACGCTGCTTTTTTTACAGACTGGTGAAGCTCTGCCCATCTTTACTTCTCAGAAACTCTGACTCTCTAAGATGCTCTTTTTATAACCAGTCATGTTACTGATTTGTTGCCAATTAACCTAATCAGTTGCAAAATGTTCTGCTCTTCCTTGTTAATGCCACATGCTTTGCCAGCTTTTTGTTGCCCTGTTACTTTTTTGAAACGGGTTGCTGACGTCGGTTTCAAAATTTCTTTTTTTTCTTCTTAAAATGCAACTTTTTATTTTATTTTAAACATTTGATATATTTTCTATTGTGAATATTATATGGGTTTACAAGATTTGCAAATCATTGCCTTCTGTTTTTATGTAGATTTTACACAGCGCCACAACTTTTTTTGGAATTAGGGTTGTATATGACCAATTTAAATTTCTTTCATAACAGAGTGAGCTTGGCGCAACATAGAGTTGTATTGTGAGAACACCCCAAAGGATAAAGATGAAAAGTCTAGGTGACAACTTAGCGGCAACAAAGGAGGAATATTTATCTTCCTTGTTTGATGAAGTTTGGTGTCACTCGGGAGATCATATTTCAGCTGCTTTCTGCGCTTCATTGAGTTCTACCCTTTAAGCTATTAATTATATTCCATTAATTTTGTTAACGTTTTAACATCTTAAGTGGTTACCTGCCAAAGCATCTTTATTCCACAGATGTTCAGATACATTTCAGTTAAAAATTACTGAAAGCCTCTATTATTCCTCAATGATCTGTACAGTAATTTCAAAGATTTCAAGGACGGAATAAGGCTTTCTTTGTAACTCTGAGGGGTCTATTTAAAAGACAGTGGCATGGCCATACTATGGCAGTACTGCTGCTTAAAAAAATGATCAAAGTCCCATAACTGACTCTGTTTCTCTACAGTAAGTAGAGACAGCTCCATAGGATACTTTACACTGCATAGTGCAACCATAATTTTATTAATGAGTATAATAGAGAGTAAATAGTGATATTCGCTCTCCATTCTAAATGAATCCCTATGGACCTTTAAAATCCCAACTCCATCCAAACGTTTTTCTCCGGCTAGGATGGGGAAGGATGAAACCTTCTGTCAAGTTTTGCTGGAAGAAGTGGAAAGACCAAGAATTATAGCAGTCTAAAGACAACAATGTTTAGAGGGCTGCAAGGTCCCCCCATATTAAGGTTTACAGTAATTTTAAATCCTTATTTCTTAACCTTAACACATTGAGCACAAAATAATCATTCCCTAGTAAACTATTTGTTAACCACTTCCCACCCGGCCAATGCATATATACGGCCGGGTGGGAGCCGTCTAATCCTGATAGGACGTTCAGGAACGTCCTTCAGGAGTAGCGGGATCGCGCGCGCGCGCGCGCCCGCGCAGCGGCGCGATCCCGATGTGCTCGTGTCACCCGGACACGGCACATCTCAGATCGGCAGGAGGGCTCTGTGATTGGCCCTCCTGATCACATGACGGCCGTGTCCAATCACGGCCGTCATGTGATGTAAACAAACAGCCGGTTGCTAGGCAATCGGCTCTCCTCTCCTCACACGGAAGTCACCGCTGAGGAGAGGAGAGCAGAACGCTGCAGCCGGCTGATGATCAGTGAGTATGAGCTGCTTTTTACAGCTTTTTACTCACTGATCATCAGTGTAGTGTAAACACACAACACACCACACAGTACAAACACAGTCCCCACATATGTCCCCAAAACACACATGTCCCCAAAACATACATGTCCCCAAATAATAAAAACACATGTCCCTAATAATAAAAACATGTCCCCCACATATGTCCCACTAAAATCACATGTCCCAATGATTATCTGCACACATATGTACGTGATCACCTGCACACATATGTACATGATCATTTGCGTACATATGTCCGTGATCACACAAACCAATTATTATACACTTAACGGAATTTTTTTTACCAAAAACATGTAGCAGAATACATTTTGGCTTAAATTTATGACAAAATTTGATTTTATTGGATTTCTTTTCAAATAGAAAAAAGAAAATATTGTTTTTTTCCCAAATTTCCGCTTTTTTTGCGCTTATATCGCAAAAAAAAAAAAACGGAGTCGTGAATAAATACCACCAAAATAAAGCTCTATTTGTGCGAACAAAATGATAACAATTTCATTTGGGTACAGTGTAGCATGACCGCGCAATTGTCACTGAAAGCGCTAGAGCGCTGAAAGCTGAAAATTGGGCTGGGAAGGAAGGGGGTGAAAGTGCCCTGTATTGAAGTGGTTAAAAATCTTACCCCAGAAGTTGTACTTTACATCTTTTAAGTGATATTAAAGCTTTTTTTTTTTTAAATAACAAACATGTTATACTTACCTGCTCTGTGCAGTGTTTTTTCACCGAGCAGCTCTGATCTTCTTCTTTTCGGGTCCCCCTCCAGCGCTCCTGGCTCCTCCCCGTCGAGCAGAGCCCCCAGAGAATGCCACATGCCACTTCTGAGCCAATGCTCTGTGTTCATATGACACACAGAGCCGCACCTTGGCCCCACCACCGCTTCTTACTCATTGGCTCACAGGCTGCGATTGATAGCAGTGTGAGCCAATAGGCTCCCGCTGCTGTCTCAGCCAATGAGCAGGGAGAATCCCCATACAGCTGAGGCTATTGTGAACATCGTTGAATCAGAAGGGGGCTCAGGGAAGGATTGAGAGCTGCTGCACACAGAAGATTTTTTAACCTTCATGTATAGAATGCATGAAGGTATAAAAACCTTCAGCCTTTAGTGCCCCTGCTCTCTGTGCTGCTTCCCTGAACTTCCGATCTTCACAGGAAAGCATTAGCAATGAAGCTTGCAGTCTCCAGACAGTCTCTTTGGAAAGATGGAGGCGCCGGGGGGTGCTTGTCATCCTAGGTTACAGAGCTATGTGTTTCTATTGAGGTACACCATGTAGAAGGAGACACACTGCATGCAAGGGTAGCTCCATGGGATGCTACAAGAGAAAGGAGCCACCCTGAAGCAGGAAATCTGGGGCAGGGGTCGGACCAGCTTAGATTTGGGACATAGGCAAGAATTAAACGATAAAAAACCTGCACACTCATTAAGTGATTAAATTCGTTGATGAAAGTGCTTAAAAGAACTGACTGTTAACTATCACCATAAACTGCTGGTTTGAAAAGAATACTGGATTTTTTTGTAGTAGGAGCCTGTAAAATATTGCACCAGCAGATTGCTGATGCCATCCATGCAGGTCTCCTGCACCCTGTCAGTGTATCGGTAACCCATACATCCCATATGGGTAAGCCGATACTTCCTGACAGGAAGAATCAATGAACTACCACAGCACTCCACTGCGCCATGGTAGTTAACTGCAAACTACAAGCTGACAGCCATAAGCATGTCGGGGGCTTGTAGTTCATTCAGACACACAGACCTGTGTGGGTTGAGCCCTGTTTTCAAACAGTTACCACTAGTACAGGGAACTTCTCCATGTACTGCTGCCATAGGGGGTGGGTGTCAGTGGCTACAGCAGTGGAAACATCAGGTGGAACATGTAACATGTTCCCAAAGGTGAATGTATCCTTTAAACAGAGCAAGTAAGAGCCTGGACTGGTTCCTGAACTGTGCATACCCTTTTGTACTGGTCACCCTCCCTGCAACAAAGTCTAAAACACATGGTCATCAAAGAGACTTTTTTGCAGTCATATCATCAAATAATACAAAGATGTATGTTGGATATTTAGAAAAAAATAATGCCATACTAGACAGGCCTCAATGATGCGCGTAGATGTTGTATAGATCTAACATTAGATTTTGTTGTGATTCGGTATCCTTCAACGCTTCAAAAGCTTTAAAACGTCAAAGCTTTTCACTGTTTGCGAGGCTCTTTTCTCATTGATGGGCTGGTAGGAGTAGAGCACTTTGGAGTGTTATTGATGCATTTTAAGTCCTGTTTGGTTGGTTAGGTGTTCTGAATTTGGACAGTCAAATACTAGAGGAGGAGAAAATGGGACTTTAAATGGAATGTGAGGGAAGGTTCATGTCTCCCATCCCTCTACATATGAATAAGAGGGGGGAGGTTGGGATTTTAGATGAGTCCATGGTGGAACCAATCAAATTAACATAGGTTTGTATGTTTATTGATAACCATTGATGGACATGGCAACAAACATCATTGCATGCATTGAACATATGAAGTATTAATGTATTAGACATAGGTATAGATCACAAAATTGCATGAACGAGTAAAGTTATACATCGTGAGCCTCCATATAATGGGGTCATAACATAATTGGAATCTCAATTCAGAGTGTATATCTTTGGCATGGCCTTTCACTTTTAATTTACTTTCCCTTCCCCGTATGGGTATTCTAACCATTGGTTACATTTTCTTTTAGAACAAGGATGCATTTGGCTCCTGATGAGTGGATAGAAGTCCATGAAATGCATTGAGCCTACCCTGGATGCATCCTACATATATTGATAAATTTTAGATGCTTTTACCCTGCTTGAGACTCCAATTTAAGTTATGGTCTGCCCCGCTATATGGAGGATCATTATGTATAACTTTACTTGTTCATGCCATGTTGTGATACATACCTATGTCTTGTACATTAAGACATTAAATGTCTTATACATTAATACTTTGTATGTTCAATGCATGCAATGCCGTTTGTTGCCGTGTCGATCATTGGTTATCAATAAACATAAAAATGTTTGTACCTATGTGAATTTGATTGGTTCCACCGTGCACACCTCATCTAAAGTCCCAACCCCCCCCCCCCCCCTCTTATTCATGAATTTGGACAGTCAGTTCAGTGGTCCCATTTGTTTTGGGGTTTGTAGCCGCACGTCCTAAAAGTCACGTGACAATGTTTTTGTCATAGTAGTTTTGATTTAAGCACATCATTTAGTGGTTTGGGTAGTGCTACACCATTTTATTCATTATGCTGTTACCTGATGTTATGACAATAGGGCATCCCTGGTCCCTAAGGAGGAGGTTGGTTGGGTAGAAAGTAACCATGATGGTAAAGTCTGAAACGTATTTGCTGAAATACAATCAGTACAAGCTAAAAAAAAAAAAAAAGCATTCAAAAAGGACAGGTGCTCATTGGGTTTTTCTATTTTTATACCTACAACAGGAGAGAATGTAAAACCCCTGGGTATTTTAATCCTTTATTAAATCTGTTCCACTCAGCCCAAAATCACAAAGGTTGCAACCAAACTGAGAACCATCTTGTAATAATTAGGATTTACAAAGATGTAAAAAAACTGATGAAAGTTCTCTTTATTCCCTGCAGATATTCCCCAGAATCCTTTTTTTCCCTATAGAAAAGGTATACAGTCCTTTCATTGCACATCTGCCAAAGTTACATTTCTCCCGAGCTAGGAATAAAAAGTTCAAGAGTTGGGGCAAGGATTGGCACATCTCTCACCTCCAGCTGTAATCGTTGAGAGATCTTTTAGGTTATGGTTGGCTTTTATACAATGAGTTGTCCATCATTCCATTCAAGAAGTCTTTGCTGCTGAACTGCTCAGTCAATGTGTGCCTAAATAACAATCTGTCAAATAAAAGAAAAAGCGTGGGTTTCTATGGTAATGAACAGCTGCCCTGATCGTTATAGCAACAGATTGTCTAAAAATAATGCAGCTGGGGATTATCATGAAGAAAGCTGATACATAACTTTCAGAATGAGTAAAATGGCTTTGAGCATATACTGAAAGTAAATCATAAGTGCAATTGAAGTGAAGAAAGGTTTGCTTAGTAAATACAATTAACAGGATATTTCTATTCATATCGTGCTGAAGTCCCGAAAACATTGAATAGGTGTTAAGCCAACCAAACATAATAAAACTTGAACTTTAAAGAAACCTGTGCTGAGAGATATGTGTAGGCTTCTGTTGACTTCACGTGGATCCTTTACTTGCTACATATTTGTTTCTAGCCAAAGAAATTCAGGCACCTAAGATTTTTAAAAGGAGTCTGCATCATTACCAGCATATAAATATATATATATATATATATATATATATATATAAAATATATTATACAAGCTTCTTTTAATAGATTGACTGCACAGGCAGTTCATTCCATTTGTGTTGTGGGTGCAGAGACACCTTGGCATTTGTGTAGAAAATTTGTGCATGGACCTGCTCATCATTGATTGTGTACCTAGTCTGGACATTGAGATGTGGTTTCCAAGGCACAAAGTGATAGCTGCATTTGCTTAGTTTCTGTGAACACAAAACTTTTGAATAGTGATTTTGTCACCTTTAAAAGTTTTTTTTCAAAAAGTTGCTGTTTATATTGCCCTCACCTGTGCTACCCCTAGCTTCAACCTCAACTGCTGTAGAAAATCACCACACACTCATACTTTTATACCTCTCTGCTGCCTTTGACACAGTTGACCACCTGCCTCTCCTCAGCAAATTACGCTCCCTTGGCCTCTGCGATTCTGCTTTATCCTGGTTTTCCTCCTACCTATCTCAGCGCACTTTCAGTGTCACTTACAACTCCATCTCCTCTGCTCCCCTTCCTCTTTCTGTTGGGGTACCCCAAGGTTCTGTCCTTGGACCCCTCCTATTCTCGCTCTATACCTCTTCCATGGGCCAGTTGATAACCTCCCATGGTTTCCAATACCACCTCTGACGACACCCAGGTCTATCTCTCCACTCCTCAACTCACCCCCTCAATCTCCTCACAGATCTCCAATTTAATGAATGACATATCAGTATGGATGTCACACCACTTCCTCAAACTCAATCTTTCTAAAACTGAGCTTGTTATATTTCCTCCTTCAAGATCCCGCCCCCCCCCCCGCCGTGACTTCACCATTAATATCAACAACACAACCATTGGTCCCTCCACACAAGCCAGGGTCCTGGGTGTAATCCTTGACTCTGACCTCTCCTTCAGCCCCCATATCCAATCACTGGCTAAATCCTGCTGCCTTCACCTCTGCAACATCTCCAGAATTCGACCTTTCCTGACTAAAGACACCACAATGCAACTCGTTCACTCCTTGATTATTTCCCGCCTTGAATACTGCAACTCTCTCCTTAATGGCCTACCCTTAAGCAGGCTATCTCCCTTTCAGTCTATTATGAATGCTGCTGCTAGACTAATACACCTTACTAATCGTTCCATGACTGCTGCCCCTCTCTGCCAATCCCTTCACTGGCTTCCCCTACCCCACCGTGTAAAATGCAAAATGCTAACCATAACATACAAAGCCATCCACAACATCACCCCCATCTACATCACCAACCTCTTCTGCAGATATCGCCCAAATCGTCCCCTCCGCTCCTCCCAGGACCTCCTGCTTTCTAGCTCCCTTGTAACCTCCTCTCATGCTCCCCTTCAAGACTTCTCCAGAGCCTCTCCCATCCTCTGGAACTCCCTGCCCCAGTCTGTCCGATCAGCCCCTACCCTGTCCACCTTTAGGAGTTCCCTGAAAACTCATTTATTCAGGGAAGCCTATCCCACACCCACCTAACTGTCCCCGAGCCACCCCCATCAAATCATTCTCTGCAGCTATTACCTTTTGTACCACCACCCCCTCCCTTTAGAATGTAAGCTTTAAGAGCAGGGACCTCCTATACCTTTTGTATTGTACTGTAATTGTGTTGTCCCCCCTATACATTGTAAAGCGCTGCGTAAACTGTTGGCGCTATATAAATCATGAATAATAATAATTTAAGAAACTTCTTTGCAGGCAATATTCGATTATTTATGTTTGTAAAGCAACAGTAATTTTACAAGGATTTTCTTCTTTCCCCATTTTTACTCAATTCCTTCTTAAATATGAGGAAGCATATTTCTCCAGGATTCAAGTTTTATGGTAATACAGTACTATTCATTACTAGGACCAGTGTATTGCCTTTTCGTCTCTCTGAACGCCTGTTTCACATGGGCTTCAGCTTGTAAAAGAGCAGCATGAACAGCAAGCAAGCTTAAATGAAACTTTCAGCAAGCTTTTGCAAAGCTTTTAGAAAGCTTCAAGCAGCTTTCTTTAAGCCTTTAGCGTGCCCTTCAGCACCTGTTTTAAAATGTTATACACAGATCCTAATAGGTGTGTTGACTGTCATTTTAAACAAGCTGCTATCAGGCTTCAGTAAACTTTGAGCAAGATTCAAGAAGTGCTGTAGCCTGTTAACAGCTTTTTTAATATGACAATCCGCACTTTCATTACGATCTGTGTTAAACATTTACAAACTGGAGCTGAATGATACTTTAAAAGCTTCAGTAAAGCTTGCTGAAAGCTCTTCAAATCCTTTGTAAAAGCTTGCAGTTTATACTGCTCATATACATGCTGAAGCCCACGTGAAATAGGCCTTAAAGTGCTTTACAGTGTAATCTGTTCACATTTCCAGGACAGGTGTGTTTTACAACCGATTTGGGAAGCCTTAAGAGAAACTGGTGCCTTAAAAAGTAGAGAGAAGATCATTCCAAAGTGTATGTGTTGCAACCCAAAGTGGTCATCATAATCACATCCAGCAGTCTCTGTACTGTTGGAAAATACAGATACAGTCCATTCTGCAACTTCTGGCTGACACCAACAATGTCTGGCTGTTCACATGTCCATGACATCCCTGTTGCTATGATTGTGTGTATCGCCATTAGATTATTCGAGGCAACAGGCTGAGTAAAATGCGCAGGTTAGGAGGCCTTTGGGTTGAGACAAAAGGAAATTTGTCATCCTCCTATTTCTCCCAGGTTTAATGAGTGCCATGCCTAGCTTTAAGATGTCAGCTTTTTACCCTCTTTCTCGCCCAGCACATAATTTCCTCATATTTCTTAAACAAGGGTTGATTCTCTCACTTTTTTGTTTTGTTTGTGTTGATTTCTTGAAAGGGCACCAGAGCTTTTAAGAGAGCCGTCTAAATTTTTCTCATAGAGGATAAAGATATGGATATTTTTACAGAAATGGTTTATAGCTTATAGCATCATTAAGGCCAGGGACATTGGTAGCAGCCAGCGTGTGAATCCATCTCATTTTCCTTTGTAGATTTTTTTATCGTGGTTACCACCTCAAGAGTTTGTTGGAATGTGTTCCAATGCTGCAAATTTAACTACACTGTTGTCACCAGCATGCATTTGATTTACATGTCGTCCTATTGGTGTCAACAGTTGATTACTGTTGACGTAGTATATATGATCCTTGATTCGATGCCAAAAAGCTTGTTTGGTTTTGCTCACGTAGAAACTGCCACATTCAAAAAACATAATGTATACCACGCCCTCTGTCTAACAGTTGACATTGACATTGGTACAGGTGCTAAACCAAACATTACCTTCAGGAGGGAAAGATCACTCAGGGACAGATTGACACAAAGCCATTTCTCTGAGGCAGCTAGTGAGTATACCACCTCGAGAGGAACTTGGCAATGTGATTTTTGCCCATGGGTATACGAAAACCATGCAATGTATCTGCCAAATGGCAGACTACACTCTACTGTACACCATATCAGCTGTCAGACGGAGGGCATGGTGTACCTTATTTTTTGTGAATGTGGCAGTTTTTATGTGGGCAAACCAAACAAGCTTTTTGGCATCGAATCAAGGATTATATATTATACATCAACAGTAATTTGGGGATTTTTACTTTAATCAAATATATAGCAGCATCCTTGTCCATAATGCATATGCTTCTGTTTTATTTAGTGGTACCTACCATAGACCACATGATACGTGTGTATTTTACTACTACACAATTACATATGAAATTTGAAATTTCGTCTTTCCGGTTGTCTGTTAGTTTTGTGAGGTTCTCCCATACCCTGAACCACAAGTTCACCAGGCAAGCATATATGTTGTTATGTCTATAAGTAATTGATTTTTGTGTATTTGTGCTTCTCCTGGAGAAATGTTGTAATAACTATAGCTATACTTACATACACATATATATGTACTTATTTGTTTTTGGTTTTAAATATACCAGCACCTACCCAGTATCTAGGAAGCTAATATTTTTGTGAAACACGTTGAGGCATTACGGGATCAGAAATCTTTTTCTCACTTTGATATATTACCAAATCAATCTTTGTATTTAGATCCAGCCCTCTGTAACTGCTATATTGGGTAACTGGTAATGATGTCCATGCAGGGTGGTGTTTAAATGTTGTTTATATGTTTTTTAATTATGCTCTAATGAAATGTATACTTTTTTTTTATTCTCCCTCTGATTGTGTGCCCACAAAGTCCACCAGTTTTTGATTTGTTCAATCCATATTGTGAGGGGTTAGCTCGGCAGCGGGTGTGTGTGACCCCCTGGATGGGTTCACAACACAAAATCAGACACAGCAGACAGCGTTGTAGGTGCAAAAAACAAAAGATGCGGTTTATTTATGCTACATGCAGTGATCCATATAACATCCAAACAAAAATAAAACATGAAAATAAATCCTGGTCAGCTTGACCTCTAACTACACACTTCGATTCCCTGTCTAACAACTGAGAGCAGCCTTGTGCTGCCCCAGTCCCTGTCCCTGTTGTAGAGGTTTGCCACACAGGCGTTAACTCACCGCACAGAACAGGTGTCACACTCCCCAGTCTATACAACACAAAAACTGGTTCCAGGATGGAGCATCTCCCTAAGCATGCTGGGGTTTTTTGTAGAGGTCTTAATGAGCCCACTTACTTCAGCTGGGCTCATTAACTCTTCCCCTCTAATTGTAAAGGTCTGCATAAAGCCTGAATCTAGGGCACACATATTTCCCATCCTGGATACAACCAGGTGACTTTACCTGCTTGCTGCCACATACCCCCCCCCCCCTCTTGTTTCAACCTCGGGGTTGTAACACAAGCAGTCAGACACGCATATCCGAGACAAAGCATCCACATTCCCCATTTTAACACCAGGGCGATGCTTAACTGTAAAGTTAAATTCTTGTAGGGCCAGGAACCACCTATTTACCCTTCTGTTGGTCTCCTTGTTCTGAGCCATCCACTTTAAAGGAGCGTGATCAGTCACCAGGTCAAAGTGCCTACCTAGCAGATAGTACCGAAGGGAATCTAGAGCCCACTTCACTGCTAAACATTCCTTCTCAATCGTGGCGTAATTTACCTCATGGGACTTCAACTTCCTGCTGAGGTAAATGACTGGGTGCTCTTCCCCGTTCCAGACCTGGGATAACACTGCTCCTAACCCAACGTCTGACGCATCAGTTTGTACCACGAAGTCCTTAGAGAAGTCTGGTGAGTACAACACTGGCTGGCTACATAAGGCTGTTTTTAAGGACTGAAATGCTTCTTCAGCCTCTGGGGACCATTTAACCATGACAGACTCTTTCCCTTTTGTCAGGTTGGTGAGGGGCACAGCCTGAGAAGCAAAATGGGGAATGAATCGTCGATAATAGCCAGCGATTCCCAGAAAGGCTCGTACCTGTTTCTTGCTGTTGGGACGTGGCCAACTCTGTATGGCCTCGACTTTATTGACTTGGGGTTTTATCACCCCCCTCCCAATAGTGTACCCAAGATATTTGGCCTCCTCCTGTCCAATGGTACACTTCTTTGGATTGGCCGTAAACCCAGCTTCCCGGATAGAGTCTAGGACTGCTTGTACTTTCGGCAAATGTGAGACCCAGTCTGTGCTATGGATAATCACATCATCCAGGTAAGCTGCAGCATATTTCTGATGGGGCCTCAGAATCTTATCCATTTTCCGCTGGAATGTTGCCGGTGCATTCTGTAACCCAAACGGCATTCTCTTATATTGGAATGCCCCATCTGGGGTTACAAACGCAGTTTTCTCCTTGGCCGACTCGGCCAGGGGAATTTGCCAATACCCTTTGGTGAGATCAAGAGTTGTCATATATCGGGCTGTTCCCAGCCGGTCAATCAACTCATCTATCTGCGGCATGGGGTAGTTGTCAAATTTTGTAACTTTATTTAATTGTCGAAAATCGTTACAAAACCGCCAGCTCCCATCAGGTTTGGGCACTAGTACGATAGGACTGGACCAGTCACTCTGGGACTCCTCTATCACACCCAATTCCAGCATCCTTTGAACCTCCCCACGTATTGCCTCCCGTCGGGCCTCTGGTATTCTATAAGGTTTTAGTTTTACCCTTTCTCCTGGCGGGGTGATAATGTCATGCTCTACGCCAGATGTTTGTCCCGGAAGCTCAGAGAAAATCTCTTTGTTACGAAGTACAAACTCTTTAACCTCCTGTTGTTGGGCTTTCGATAAGGTGTCTGCTATTCCAACCTCAGGAACTAAGCAATCAGGCTGTACTTGTGACAAAGTCTCTGCGACTAGGGATTCCCTATCCCTCCAGGCTTTCAGCAGATTGACGTGATGGATCTGCTCCGGCTTTCGCCTTCCTGGCTGTCTAACCCTGTAGTTCACCTCACTAATTTTTTCAATTACTTCATATGGACCTTGCCATTTGGCCAGAAATTTGCTTTCAACCGTAGGGACTAGCACCAAGACCCTATCCCCCGGGGAAAAAGTACGGGTCTTGGCCCCACGGTTGTACACTCTCTGCTGTGCTAACTGCGCTTGGGTTAAATGTTCCTTTACAATTGGCATTACCTGTGCAATTCTGTCTTGCATCAGGGCGACATGCTCAATCACACTCCTGTGAGGAGAACTCTCATTTTCCCAAGTTTCCTTGGCGATATCCAGCAGCCCTCTTGGGTGTCTCCCATAGAGCAACTCGAAGGGTGAGAAACCCGTAGAGGATTGGGGTACCTCCCTAATGGCAAACATCAGATAGGGTATTAGACAGTCCCAATTCTTTCCATCTCTATTCACCACCTTCTTTAACATTTGTTTTAGGGTTTTGTTGAATCTTTCAACCAACCCATCTGTTTGGGGGTGATACACAGATGTACGCAATTGCTTCACTTTGTACAACTTGCATAATTCTTTCATAACCCGGGACATAAAGGGTGTACCTTGGTCCGTAAGCAGTTCCTTACAAATACCCACGCGGCTAAAAACAAGAGATAGCTCTTTGGCTATGGTTTTGGCCGAGGTATTTCGGAGAGGAATTGCTTCCGGATAACGGGTGGCATAGTCCAATATAACCAAAATGTACTGATGGCCCCTGGCGGACTTCATTATCGGACCTACCAAATCCATTGCGATCCTTTCAAAGGGGACCTCAATGATAGGAAGAGGTACCAGCGGGTTACGGAAATGTGGCATAGGTGCTGACTTCTGACACACAGGGCAGGAGGAACAATAATTTTCTATTTCCTTCATGACCCCAGGCCAATAGAATCTCTGCAATACCCTCTCTCTGGTTTTCTCTGTCCCCAGATGACCTCCCAGAATGTGCCCATGAGCCAATTCTAACACCAACTTCCTGTAAGGTTTGGGCACTACAAGTTGCTCAATGGTTTCTTCTGCCCTTTGAGCCACTCGATACAGCAGGTCCCTTTCCATAGTGAAGTAAGGATAAGGGCAAGTCTTATCTGGGTTCACTAACTCGCCATCTATTTTCACCACATTTTCCCGTGCCTTTATTAGGGTGGAGTCTTTTAACTGTTCTGTGGCAAAATTTTCCCTGTGAACCTCAAGATCCGAAAACTCCACAGACGGCATGTTTTCATCTGAGGATGTTGGCTCCTCCCCAGTTTCTCGAGTTTCCCCCGCCAATACCGACAAGGGAAATTCAGGAGAGTCCTCACCACTCCCAGAGGAATTCTGGTCATCTTCCTGGTTTATAGGGGCACCAGTGGGGGGCTCAGGACAATCCCAGAGTTCCCAGAATTTTGGAAAATCCCTTCCCACAATAGCATCATGTGGTAAGTGAGACACTAACCCCACCTGATGAGAGAGGTTACCTTTGGGGGTCTCAAAAAACACTGAAGTTACAGGATACTCTCGGGTGTCCCCATGCACACAAATAACAGCCACCCTGTTCTTCCCAGAGACCTCTGTAGTAACTAATTCAGCTTTTATCAATGTTACCAGGCTACCTGAATCCAGCAACACATCAACATTTCTACCATTAATACACATTTTACATAAATGTTTCTCAGGTCCCCGAATGGCAGTGCATGCAACTATCGCAAACAGCGACTGACGTCTCTCCCTTATAAAGTCACATTGCATAGGCTCATCCACAACAGGGCAATTGGCTGCAATATGTCCCTCTTGCCGGCAGCGGTAGCAAATAATCTTTTTCACTGTCTCTTGCAGCATGGGCTTCCTGGGCTGCTCCCGCCAGACCTTAGGTAGAACCCCCACCTTCTCACTCTCTCCACCCTCACCCCTTGGAGTCATCTTACCCGCCACTGGGGATGATCTGGTCTTAGGATGGAAAGTCCGTGAGTCCCTGGAAGAGGTGGTCAAGTTCTCTGTAGCCAAGTACCTCTCAACCAGATCCACAAGTTTATCTGCATTTTCTGGGTCTCCATGGCTTACCCATTTTTGGATGGCAGTAGGAAGAGCTCTCAGGAAACGATCCATAACAACACGTTCCACAATTTTTGGTGCGGTCAAAGTCTCTGGCTGCAGCCACTTCCTGCTCAGGTGAATGAGATCATACATTTGAGACCTGGGGGGTTTTCCAACCTGAAAAGTCCAATTATGCACACGCTGAACCCGGACGGCCAGGGTGACACCCAGTCGTGCCAATATTTCTGCTTTTAGCACCACATAGTCTTTTGCTTGGTCAGGCTCTAGGTCATAATAAGCTTTCT
This sequence comes from Lithobates pipiens, assembly GCF_037356315.1. Taxonomy (NCBI): domain Eukaryota; kingdom Metazoa; phylum Chordata; class Amphibia; order Anura; family Ranidae; genus Lithobates; species Lithobates pipiens. The sequence goes on from NW_027507791.1 coordinate 64,848,356, forward strand.
GCGATTCCCCAGTTAACAGAGGGGCCACCAGTCCAGCCCATTGCTCCTTAGGCCACTTTTCCCTTTCAGCAGTCCTTTCAAATGTGGTCAAAAACACCTCCGGATCATCCTCTCCAGTCATTTTTGTCAATAAACGGCTCACACCAAAGGATGCGGTATTATTGTAACCACTTGCTTCATTGGTCTGCGGACGTTGCTGTATTAATGTCTCTATTTTCTGTTGAAAACTCTGCTCTTGCTTCTGCAACAGGTCTATAAAGCGGGCTTCAGATTGCTGCTGGGCTTGTTGCTGAGCTTCCAAACTCTGCTGGTGAGCCTTCTGCTGATTTTCCAGACTCTGCTGCAAAGTTGCATTTGTCTGCTGCTGGGCTGCAAGGCTCCTTTGTAAACCCGCATTTGTTTGCTGCTGATTTGCATTTGCTAGAGCCAGCTGTCTCAGTATCTCCTCCATGCTGGCCTTTTAAAAAAAAAACTGCCAAAATTCTCCACCAACTGTGAGGGGTTAGCTCGGCAGCGGGTGTGTGTGACCCCCTGGATGGGTTCACAACACAAAATCAGGCACAGCAGACAGCGTTGTAGGTGCAAAAAACAAAAGATGCGGTTTATTTATGCTACATGCAGTGATCCATATAACATCCAAACAAAAATAAAACATGAAAATAAATCCTGGTCAGCTTGACCTCTAACTACACACTTAGATTCCCTGTCTAACAACTGAGAGCAGCCTTGTGCTGCCCCAGTCCCTGTCCCTGTTGTAGAGGTTTGCCACACAGGCGTTAACTCACCGCACAGAACAGGTATCACACTCCCCAGTCTATACAACACAAAAACTGGTTCCAGGATGGAGCATCTCCCTAAGCATGCTGGGGTTTTTTGTAGAGGTCTTAATGAGCCCACTTACTTCAGCTGGGCTCATTAACTCTTCCCCTCTAATTGTAAAGGTCTGCATAAAGCCTGAATCTAGGGCACACATATTTCCCATCCTGGATACAACCAGGTGACTTTACCTGCTTGCTGCCACTATATATATATATATATATATATATATATATATATACACAGTGCCTTGCGAAAGTATTCGGCCCCCTTGAACTTTTCAACCTTTTGCCACATTTCAGGCTTCAAACATAAAGATATAACATTTTTATTTTTTTTGAAGAATCACCAACAAGTGGGACACAATTGTGAAGTGGAACTAAATCTATTGGATTTTTGAAACTTTTTTAACTAATAAAAAAATGAAAAGTGGGGCGTGCAAAATTATTCGGCCCCCTTGCGTTAATACTTTGTAGAGCCACCTTTTGCTGCGATTACAGCTGCAAGTCGCTTGGGGTATGTCTCTATCAGTTTTGCACATCGAGAGACTGAAATTCTTGCCCATTCTTCTTTGCAAAACAGCTCGAGCTCAGTGAGGTTGGATGGAGAGCGTTTGTGAACAGCAGTTTTCAGCTCTTTCCACAGATTCTCGATTGGATTCAGGTCTGGACTTTGACTTGGCCATTCTAACACCTGGATACGTTTATTTGTGAACCATTCCTTTGTAGATTTTGCTGTATGTTTGAGATCATTGTCTTGTTGGAAGATAAATCTCCATCCCAGTTTCAGGTCTTTTTGCAGACTCCAACAGGTTTTCATCCAGAATGGTCCTGTATTTGGCTGCATCCATCTTCCCCTCAATTTTAACCATCTTCCTTGTCCCTGCTGAAGAAAAGCAGGCCCAAACCATGATGCTGCCACCACCATGTTTGACAGTGGGGATGGTGTGTTGAGGGTGATGAGCAGTGTTGCTTTTACGCCAAACATATCGTTTTGCATTGTGGGCAAAAAGTTCAATTTTGGATTCATCTGACCAGGGCACCTTCTTCCACATGTTTGGTGTATCTCCCAGGTGGCTTGTGGCAAACTTTAGATGAGACTTTTTATGGATTGAGAAATGGCTTTCTTCTTGCCACTCTTCCATAAAGGCCAGATTTGTGCAGTGTACGACTGATTATCCTATGGACAGACTCTCCCACCTCAGCTGTAGTTCTCTGCAGTTCATCCAGAGTGATCATGGGCCTCTTGGCTGCATCTCTGATCAGTCTTCTCCTTGTCTGAGCTGAAAGTTTAGAGGGACGGCCAGGTCTTGGTAGATTTGCAGTGGTCTGATACTCCTTCCATTTCAAAATGATCACTTGCACAGTGCTCCTTTGGATGTTTAAAACTTGAGAAATCTTTTTGTATCCAAATCTGGCTTTAAACTTCTCCACAACAGTATTACAGACCTGCCTGGTGTGTTCCTTGGTCTTCATGATGCTCTCTGCGCTTTCAACAGAACCCTGAGACTATCACAGAACAGGTGCATTTATACAGAGACTTGATTACACACAGGTGGATTCTATTTATCACCATCAGTCATTTAGGACAACATTGGATCATTCAGAGATCCTCGCTGAACTTCTGGAGTGAGTTTGCTGCACTGAAAGTAAAGGGGCCGAATAATTTTGCACGCACCACTTTTCAGTTTTTTGTTTGCTAAAAAAGTTTAAATGATCCAATAGATTTTGTTACACTTCACAATTGTGTCCCACTTGTTGGTGATTCTTCACAAAAAATTAAAATTTTATATCTTTATGTTTGAAGCCTGAAATGTGGCAAAAGGTTGAAAAGTTCAAGGGGACCGAATGCTTTCGCAAGGCACTGTATATATATATATATTGGATGTTGGCATGGTGAGGGTCTTCACTTCCAAAGTATATAGTTTATTTCAAAGCAATTGTAGTCCTACATTAAAATGATTAGTCATAATCTCCCTCTGACTCTGAGAAAGTGAAACTTCCTTCCAAGCCCAATGGTAAAAATAACCCCTTCATACAACATCACAAGATGTTGGAGCGCTACATCAGTGGTCTTTGGCCATTATGCTATACTGGTCTTTGGATATTGCAATTGGAGTCTATCAGGCCACATTTTAATGCAAAAAAAAAAAAATAATTCAGCATAAATCCATCTGCAGCAAGAGAGACAAGAGTATGAAATAATTGGGATGCGCTGTGAAATTACTCTACCCAGTTCCTTGGAGGTGGTCTTTGCCATTTATACTGTATCATTTTGGCTTGCGCTTCTTCAGTAAGTAAGATAGACTTTGCACAAGACACACAATACATAAGCAGGGGAAGAAGGTACATTCCAGGGGAAATAAATACAAAATGGAACATCTCCCATCCTTACAGGTTTGCATATCAGCTACTTTATCATATTGGAAGAATAATTGATAAGCGTAACTGGTTATTCTTCATGTTTCTGAATTGTTTCTATCTTTTCTTGCAGCTTCCTAAATTGTTTGTGTGTCTGAGTGTATACGTATGTGGGCTAGTATGAATGTCACAGCACAAATAAACTAGCAAGACTTTTAGGCTTTATATACTCTTGGTATCCACCAGTACATTGCTGAGCATGGAATTATTCCATTTCACAAACCTTTCTTGTCTCTGGCCATGCTCCCAAATGTGAGCTGACTTGATTTGTATGCCAGATGTGTTGCCTTTTATTCCCACTTTGGTACTGCTTCCTTTCCTGTATGCACCATTAACTGTGGCCTCTGTCTTATTCAGTTCTACTTTTAAGTGCAGAAAGATGGCAGTTTTGGGAGCTCAACTTTAAATGAGGTCCTCTGTGTTTAAAATTCCATTTTATCAGAATAAACAATTCACAAAAAACAGCAGAGGTTGCACCCTCTTCTCCGGTTCTACTTTTGCAAAATAAAATAATGGTTGTCAGTTTTATACAAAAATTTTATATTTTTGTGTGTTTTGTAAAGATTTTTAAACTAATATAGCTCAGAGGAAACCCACACAGATAAGAGCCATGTTTTCATTATCCATACAAAGGAAGAAATAGGAAGGTCTGATACATTTTCTGGAGCAGTTTTCCATTGCTAAAGCATACATACTATGTGTCGAAGATTAGTGATAAACATGCACAGTGCCTAGCTCTGGAAAGATAGAATTCTCCTGGCTTGGGAGAGATTACCAAACGTTGAATTTTTTTTTAAAGAAAAAGCTTTTTGTAGCAGTCTGCAGGGTTTGTATGCTAAAGTTGAGATATAAAAGAGACATATTAAAGAAGTATAGCAAAAGCTTTTTTTTTTAAATGTACGTCTAATGTTAGTTCTGCACGCCATTAACCCATTTTCAGCTGACAGTGGGCTAAATCGGTCCAGGTTCTGATCAGACCATGTGGTCAGGATCCACCCAGATGCCTGGGGTAGCAGCTCTGCTGGGAGTCTGAGCCAGCCACTTCCATCTCCTCCACAGCCCAGCACTCTGCTCAGCAGGGAATCTGCTGATCCACGCTGAGCAGATGGATGGCTGGTCCGTGTCCACTCCACTTATGCAGAGCTGACACAGACATAGCCCGATGGGCAGTTGTCTGTAAACTGCCTTCCATTTACACCCAACTGCTATCCGATTTGCTAGATGGATGGGGAATTGATCCCCATCCGTCTGTTTTTATGGGATAGGATTAGATGTGGGTGGGTGTAAACAGACACATGACTGTTTACACCTGCCGCTCCATAGAGGACAATGGAGGGTCCAGTTGGGTCTACCTGAAAAACTGACAGGCAGACCCGATCAGTTCACTTGTGAATGAATGGATGAATGAATGAAGTATTTGTATAGCTCACAACGCAAACTGAAAGGGGCCTATTAGGTTGTTAAAACCCAACTCCAGTCAAAATATTTGTTTAATTTGAATAAAATGAGGAGGGGTTAGAACCTCTGTCAGGCATTTGTTGCTGCTCCATTGGTAACATTTCTTATTGCCTTTCATCTCTGTGACACCAGGACAAGAAGTGAAGGCATGGGGGCCACTGTGACAAGAATGCAGAAACAGATATACAAATCTGTCAGAGGTTCTAAGTCTTCTCCACCTTTCTTAATGCTCAAATCTAGGCAAATAAAAATGGTTCCTTGCAGTGTGTCTGCACGGCAAGGTTTAATCGCTCATTTTGTTTTGGGGAGATGAGACGCACTTACCACTGCTCCCCCAGGGATCATCAAAGATTTGGATATTTTTTTATAACCTAACCCTGGCTTGTACTTCTCAGCAACATTGTCCCTTAATTGTTTGGAGAGTTCCTTGGCCTTCATGGCAGTGTTTGGTTAGTGGTGCCTCTTGCTTAGGTGTGGAAGCCTCTGAGGTCTTTCAAAAAGGTGTGTATGAACAATGACAGACCATGTGACACTTAGATTGCACACAGGCGGACATCATTTCGCTAATTATATGACTTTTGAAGGTATTTGGTTGCACCAGAGGTTTTTATTTTTCCTAATTTTACTTCACCAACTTAGACTATTGTGTTCTGATCCATCACATATAATCCAGATTAAAAAAAACATTAAACTAAAGGCTGCAAGGCACTCTAAATAAAATACATTTTTTAAGAATCTGTTTTAGCCTGGAAGTAGAATATCTACTACTGTAAGTGCTTAAAATTAAAAGGGAAGTGTGGTAAACGGGGTCTTTCAGAATAAGAATCAGGAAGCCTCAAACTCTCACGTGAATGAAGGGAAATGCATTGTCATTCACATCTTTTTTTTTTTTTATAAGCTCAAACATTTTTAGCCCAGTTCCGTGAAAGTGTCATTGCCACAATGGAGTTAACTGTATTCTCTAATGTTTCTCTTTAGAGTTGGCAGGTATAAGCAGCCTTATTATGTATAACATCTTCTATACATCTAACAACATGCATATATTTAGTGAGCGGAGCCAAAGCACACACATAAAACTAAGGTTACCATGGTTTGCTTCACCAATCTTTCTAAAAGGGTTCTGTCAGCTCTTTGCCCCGACATGGGCTGGTATAACAATTCGCATTATGATAAATTGTTCTGTGCAGGATAGACTGCCAATGACCTACAAAGCCTGCCAGGTTGCCAATGGTGTCGACAAGCTTTTTGTTTTATCTATAAAAGCTATTTTTCTGCTTGGGAATAAGTGTGTGTTTTTTTTGTTCTGTATGTTAATTATTGTCCTTGTTTTATCACTGCCAGAGTCATTACTTTGTTAAGCCTAGTACACACAATGAAATTATCGAACGATTGACATTTTTTTTTTTTTGCATACTAATGAAACAAAAATCGTATGATCTGGTATATGAGAAACATTTTTCAGTTTGTCTTTTTGGATAATTTGGGATGAAAGCTGTGTACTAGCGATCAGATTATCATATGATTGTTTGAAAAGTGCTATTTTTTGTACGATTTTCTAATCGTGTGTAGAGTTTATCTCCTTTTTGTGGAAGGGCTTCACAGAGCGAACATAAAAGATGTATTTACAGTAAGGTATACCGGATCAAGTGCCAAGAGCAACTAGGGATAAGGTGGCAGGTCCAGCACGACAAAAGGGAGCAAAATAAGGTTGTCAGGACCAATCAGAGACAAAGGTGGCAGAAACAATCAAGGATGAGCAAAGGAAGAATGGACAAACCAGCAAAAAAAGAGTGGGTCAGGACCAGCCAAGAATAAGGGTGGCAGGACTAGCAATGAAAAAGGAGACAAGCCAAGGTCTTAAAGTGGCATAACCAACAAAGGCAGATGTGCTAGGACCTATTTGGAATGAGGGTTTCAGGACCAGCAAGGGAAAAGATTTCAAGACCAGTGACAAGACCAGAAAAAGAAAGTGTCAGCACCAGTCAGGGATGAGGGTTGCAGGAAAATCCAGGGATAAGGGAGGCAAAACTGGCAACAGAAAAAGAGGGTAGGACCAAGTACAATAAATTATATTTACTTTTTTTCTTTAACTTTGTGCCTTCAATTTTCACACTCTTCTAGAGAAGACAGTTGTTTTAAAGAGATGGGGAGGGGTGTGTTAGAAAGACTGCTAGGAGAAGCCACAGTAAACACTGTGGCTTTTAGGGGACCTGACAGCATTATCTGATTTGATAGAGTAGGGAAGAGTAGACCCACAGGATTCTTTTGTCTGTGTCCCCATCAGGAAGATTTTCCTGTCCTAGAGGTGTGAAAGGGTGCAAGTGGAATGATACTTATGCCGCGTACACAGGATCAAACTATCAGGCGCACCAGAGTCCACTGGACAATCCACCTGTGTGTGGGCTCTGGCTGACTTTTTTTTCCCCCCAAAAGTCCGGGAGACTTAGAACGTAGTTTTAACTCAAAAATTGTCCCGTCTGTGCGCTAGTCCGCCGGACTTTTGAAATGAACAGACTTTCCCGCACACAGAGAAAAGTCTGTTCATTTTGAACGTGGCTCCAGGTAGAGGGGACTAGCGAGGGAGGTGGCACGTTGCTGGCCCCCTCACCTGATATGGACTTAAAGGGAAAGCCCTATGCCGAAAAAACGGAATGGGGTCCCCCCCAGAGGTCCATATCAGGCCCTTATCCGAGCACGCAGCCCAGCCGGTCAGAAAAAGGGGTGGGGATGAGCAAGCGCCCCCCCTCCTGAGCCGTACCAGGCCGCGTGCCCTCAACATGGGGGGGTGCTTTGGGGAAGGGGGGCCGCGCAGCCCCCCCACCCCAAAGCACCTTGTCCCCATGTTGATGAGGACAAGGGCCTCTTCCCGACAACCCTGACTGTTGGCTGTCGGGGTCTGCGGGTGGGGGGCTTATCGGAATCCGGGAGCCCCCTTTAATAAGGGGGCCCCCAGATACCAGCCCCCCCACCCTATGTGAATGAGTATGGGGTACAATGTACCCCTACCCATTCACCTGTGAAAAAAAAAATACACAACACAAGGGTTTAAAATAATTTATTGCATAGCTCCGGGGGTCTTCTCGCCGGACTCCTCCACTATCTTCTGCTAGCTCTTTTACTAGTGGAGGAGCCCGACTTTCTTCGTCACCACCCGGGGGTCTTCTTCTGACTTCGGGGGTCTTGTCCCCCTCTTTGGTTCTTCTTGCCGGGCCTCCACTTTCTTCCTTTAGCTAGCTCTTTAACTAGCGGTGGCTTGGTCTTCTGTCGCCGCCTCATTTTCCGACTTTGGGGGTCTTGCCCCCCTCTTCGGTTCTTCTTGCCGGGCCTCCGCTCCTTCTTCCAGCTCTTTTACTGGCAGTGACCCGGTCTTCTGTTGTTGCCGCTGTCACCGCCTTCTCTTCTTCTTCCTTGAGATGTTGACTCAACGCTGTCTCTGGCCGTAATGACAGGGACGTGTTGCGTAGCAGTGTCTCCATTAGAATTTTTCTAATCTAATCTAATCTAATCTTTTTGTTCTAGTAACAACTGCAAAATTTAGAATTTTGCATGGCTTTGTGTCACAAAGCCATGCAGTTACAGTGTTCACCATGAGAATTGAAGAGAAGACTTTCTAAGGCCTCATACACACTGAGCGTTAAAAAACATCGCTTTTACAGGCATTGGGCTTTTTTTTTTTTTTAATGCAGCCTGTAAAGCAATGGTCAACCCTGTCCTCAGGGCCCAATAACAGGCCAGGTTTTATATATTACCTTGGGGAGATACAGAGTAGAATACTGCAATCACTGAGCAGCAAATCATAACACCTGTGATGTATTTCAGTTATCTTGCAAACCTGGCCTGTTAGATGGTCCTGAGGACAGGGTTGATGACCACTGCTGTAAAGCATCTCTATGTTAACCTACTGTATGTGTCAAAAAAACATCACCTGCGTATGTGGGAGAGGAGCTGAGGATGCTAGATGTCTAGCGTTTGGGCATTAATACATTCCAATGACCAGAATAAATGAATGAAATCCATTAATGTTCAAAAGCTTGATGCATCTAAATGCGCCTTTTTTAATATGTTTTTTTTTTCTGCTAGGAGTAAAAGATGTTCAGAGGAGAAAGTAAAACCTTTTGTGCATATGATCAATCAATGTTTGGAGCAGATCCTTTAAATTACTCTGAGATTCCCCATTGGGATTACACCTCTTTTACAAAGTCTGGCTTCCATTTTTTTATTCAATTATTTAAGCCCTGTTAAAGGGCATTTAATCATGCAATTTTCATACTCTTTAGTCCAACCTTAGGGTTCTTTTCCTCAAGTGGTTGGCGGTTATGAGTGCTGCAAGTAAAGTGACATCATTGTAGTTATTTGTAGCTTCCGCCTGTGAGCCTACTTCTAGTGTACTTGACTAGGGATGAGCTTCGTGTTCGAGTCGAACGTACGTTCGACTCGAACATTGGCCGTTCGGGCGTTCAACGAATTCCGAACGTTTTGGCCGTTCGCGTCAAAATTCGAGTGACGCGCGCGCGGACCACAATGCACTGCGTTGGCGCAGTGCATTGCTGTCCGATGATTGGCCAAGCATGCACTGTGACCCCGCATGCTTGGCCAATCGCAGCGCCGGCAGCGAGGAGAGCCATGATTGGCCACAGGCATCCTGCCTGTGGCCAATCATAGCTCAGACTGTGTAGTGCACGCCCCACACTATATAAGGCCGCCTTTAAGGCGGCCTCCTGTAGTGTGTTACTTTGCATCTGAAGCAGTGGGTGTTCTGTGTACCTTCAACACAGTACACACCAATCGTTTTTGGCTGATTTCCTATCTTGCTGCTGTGTAGTGGTTGTTGTCTGTGCCCTGACTGCAGTATACACCACTATATTCACCTCACCTATATAGCTAGTGATCTAGCTTTAACCACTTAACAACTGCCCATTGCCGATTAACGGCTTCAGGGCGGTTGTTTAACTCAGAGAGGCCGTTAATTAACGGCCTCCCAGAATTCTGCTCTCGCGTGCCCCGAGGTGTGCGCACTCGAGAGCATCCGTGACCGCCGGGTCCATAGGACCCGGCGCATCACGGTAAACGGCCGCTCATAGCGGCCGTTTACCACGTGATTGCTCCGTCAAATGACGGAGTGATCACTTGGAAACAAACCGGCGTCATGTTATGACGCCTGTTCCTCCCTCCCCTTTCTGTACCGATCGGTACAGCGGAGGGGAAAGAGATCGGTGTCAGCAGCGCCCACATCGCTGCTCACCGAATTTAACCCCTCAATTCCCTGCCAATACTCTGCAATACCAGTGCATACTCTGCAGTACCCTGCCATTACTCTGCAGTACCCCGCCATTACTCTGCAGTACCCCACCATTACTCTGCAGTGCAGTACCCCGCCATTACTCTGCAGTGCAGTACCCTGCCATTACTCTGCAGTACCCCGCCATTACTCTGCAGTACCCCGCCATTACTCTGCAGTGCAGTACCCCGCCATTACTCTGCAGTGCAGTACCCTGCCATTACTCTGCAGTGCAGTACCCTGCCATTACTCTGCAGTGCAGTACCCTGCCATTACTCTGCAGTACCCTGCCATTACTCTGCAGTACCCCCATTACTCTGCAGTAACCCCCATTACTCTGCAGTACCCCCCAATACTCTGCAGTACCCCCCATTACTCTGCAGTACCCCCCAATACTCTGCAGTACCCTGCCATTACTCTGCAGTACCCCGCCATTACTCTGCAGTACCCCGCCATTACTCTGCAGTACCCCCCATTACTCTGCAGTAACCCCCATTACTCTGCAGTACCCCCCAATACTCTGCAGTACCCCCCATTACTCTGCAGTACCCCCCAATACTCTGCAGTACCCTGCCATTACTCTGCAGTACCCCCCATTACTCTGCAGTACCCCCCAATACTCTGCAGTACCCTGCCATTACTCTGTAGTACCCGCCAATACCCCGCCAATACTCTGTAATACCCTGCCATAAATTGCCATACCCAGCCATACTCAGAGATACCCAGCCATACTCGGTGATACCCTGAAGTACCCAGCCATAGACGCCCCCCACCCCTCACCGCCCTCTGGTGCTTCTACCAACTCGCCAGTACGATCAAAGCCAGAATCTTTTTTTTAATTTTTTATTTCAGGCTTCCCAGCCTAGAGGTGAGATGTGGGGTCATATTGACCCCCCAGATTTCACTGTAAAGAGGACCTGTCATCCCATATTCCTATTACAAGGGATGTTTACATTTCTTGTAATAGGAATAAAAGTGATCAAAAATATATTTTTGGGAAAAAAAATGTCAAACTAAAATAAAGTAAAATGAACAATAAAAAAATAAAATAAAAATTAAAGCGCCCATGTCCCCATGTGCTCGCATGTGCCACACATGTGAGGTATCGCCGAGAATGTTAGAGCGAGAGCAATAATTCTAGTCCTAGACCTCCTCTGCAACTCAAAACATGTAACCAGTAAAAAAATATTTAAAGCATCGCCTATGGGGATTTTTTAAGTAGCGACGTTTGGCGCCATTCCACGGGCATGTGCAATTTTGAAGAGTGACATGTTTGATATCTATTTACTCAGCATAACTTCATCTTTCACTTTATGCAAACATTGGGCTAACAAGTGGTTAATAATAGAGCTTGCAGTCAGTAGTGTTAGGAGATAGTGCGTGCTGTCTGCGTGCTCTGTACCCAGTACATACCGCTATAATATAGGGCAGGCCCCTACTTTCAAACATCCAACTTACAAACATCTCCTACTTGCAAACGCAAGGAGACAGCAGCAAGTGAGATGAAAAAAGATGGACGACAAAACAAAATTATACAGGGGTGATAACCCTTCCCTATGTTTTCCAAAAAGCTTAAAGATATTTTTTTTGACTGGAGCTACACTTTAAAAATGTACCGGTTGAAAATGACAAACAGATTCAACTTAACACAACAAACCTACACAGTCCCTGTCTTGTTTGCACCGCCTGTATACTGCTGTTCTGAGTATATAGGGCCTGGGGGCCACACGCATTTCCTTTTTTTAATATGGGTACGGGGTTCCCCTTAATATGTGTACAAGACCCAAATAGGCTGGTAATGGGCAGGGAGGGCTACCCATGCCATTTTTCTGAATGATTTTCAACCATATTGCAGGAACCAGATATAACATTAAAACCGCAAGCAGTTTTAAATGGTGTTATTTCCGTTTAATGTCATTTTGTGCAGGGACTGTTCTAAACACGGGAAACACGTGGCACTTCACAGGCATACTATAGACACCCCCCAGGCACCATATTTAAAGGAATATTTCACTTTTTTTTTTTCACTTTAATCGTCATTAAAATCACTGCTCCCACCAAAATGGTAGTTTTTAAAACTTTTTTTTGCAGTGACCCATGTCCCCTGAGGCAGGAGGCAGATCGCCAAACCCTTTTTAGCACACTATCTTCTTGCATATTAGCCGTGAAAATTAGCACTTTCCAATTCGAACGTTCGAGTCCCATAGACTTCAATGGGGTTCTAACGTTCGTACCGAACGCGGGGGTCGTTCGCAAGTTCTGGTGCGAACTGAACCGGGGGGTGTTCGGCTCATCCCTATACTTGACACATGAGCTTACAGTGCGTGGGCTGAATTATGCAGGGCCCTGCGTTGCAGAGCAGAGAGTCTGCGGAGAACAGCACTTTTTTTTATTTTAATAACTATCAGGCACTTTCATTTGTATTTTTTATATGAAGATGAAATTGGGATTTAAAATTTAACTGGATTATTGAAAAAACTATACCCCTGCATTGGAAGGATTAATATCTAATTTCTAGGGGCAATGCCATTCTCCCCACTCTGAGCTTCAGTGCTGACCTCTTTTCCCTGATGCTCCAGGTTGTGTGCAGTCCCTTGGCGATATCACATACAATGCAGGGCTAATAATCCTGCATTGTACATGGAGGAGGCAAGCATGTGACCACAACTGAGAGCACCTTACAGATGTGGCATCACTGGACAGATTGCATAGATGGAGGAAGCCTGCTGGAGCCAGGAATGGGGTATTACCTCTTTATCCTGTACCTCCTAGACTTAAATATAAGCATTTAATATTTGCAGTGAGGGGGTCTCCACTGCAAAGGTATTTTTTTCAAGCTCAAAGTTCAGCTTCAAGTTGGAACTTATGGGAGGCTGCTCTAAAGGTCACATTTCTAAAATACAGTAAAACCTTTATGACAAAGCAACGGCAGCTTTCTCTACTCACCTATGTTATAGTATGCAGTTTTCTAAATGACAGGTGTACATTAAATGGAAATCTATTATTGTGTCTAGTCACAAATGGATAAAAATACCACATGTCATAAAAAGGTTAATGTGGCACTTTATCTTATCCCCTCCTTATGCGCTTTACTAAATTTTGCAGTGTTTCTTATGTGTCTGCCATTGAGCAGTTGTTTTTGATGCATGCCATTAAAATGACATTGTATGCCTGCTGCATCATATGAGTCAAATCGTTGTACTCCATTCTTTACGATCCTTTCTAATCAGTCACTTTGTAATTACCTTAAATAGTTCATTTCAATATTTACTTACTGTTTCCATCATCGTCCTTTTTTTTTTTTTTTTTTAACTTTCATCCCTGACTGTTGAGATTGCATACCAATCCGTCTATTCAGTTCATTTAAGGCTCATAGATCCTGCTGTTTGTCTAATTCAAGTGGAGGTTTAAAAATTTTTTTTGCATATTCAGTCATTTGTTACAAGTGTTCTTTACAGCTTTGGAGTGTTTCAGGCTGGGTTCACATTGCTGCAGGGAGTGGCACACAGCAGGGTCCAGTGCGTCCCTGGTCACCGTTTCAGGTCTGATTTCAATTCGGACTTGAAATGGACCAGAAGACGCACAGGACTTCCCTGCAATTCACTTCGGAGCCACTCCGGAGATGTGTTAACCAGCGCCATAGAGAGCCGGTCACAGTCTCCTGACATGCGAATTGGATGTGGGGAAACAATACGTGATGCCTTATTTAATCTAAACCTGTTAACATCCAAGGTGATGAAGTTAAACATACAGTCTTATCAAAAAGAAAAAGTTCTATCAGTGAATCTACATTCATGGATTTCCTTGTTTACCCAACCTTTCATTTTTTCCTGTGGTACTGTTATTTTTCTTATTTTTATAATACTGTAATCCACATTGAAAGACATATTGGCACAACTGAATTTCACAATAATTAAAGAATAGAGAAAAAAAAAATATATATATATATAATTATATATATATACATATATATATATATATATATATATATATATATACACATACACATTGGACCCTCCTGTACCTTTTGTATTGAACTGTACTGTAATTGTGTTGTCTCCCCCCTATATATTGTAAAGTGCTGCGTAAACTGTTGACGCTATATAAATTATGTATAATAATAATATATATATGTATATATGTATATATATATATATATATATATATATATATATATATATATACACACAGTTGTGCGCAAAAGATTTCATATCCTGGCAGAAATTGTGACATTTATATTTAAAATGAAAAAAATAAAATCATGCCAAAAACTGTCTTGTGATCAATATTGATCACATGAAGCCATTTATTATGACATTGTTTTTTGGCTCCTTTTAAAATCATAATGATAACAGAAATCACCCAAATGGCCCTGATGAAAAGTTTACATACCCAGTAATTTCTGGCCTTAGTTCAGAAGGTAGCACACACAGGTCAAAATGGCAATGAAAGGTTCATTTCCCACATTTGTGGCTTTTTAAAATCGCAATTAGTGTCTGTGTATAAATAGTCAATGAGTTTGTTAGCTCTCAAATGGATGCACTAAGAAGGCTACATACTAACCCATGGGGAGCAGAAAAGAACAGTCAAAAGACGTGCGTAACAAAGTAATGAAACTTTACAAAGATGGAAAAGGATATAAAATGATATCCAAAGCCTTGAATATGCCAGTCGGTACTGTTCAATCATTTAATAAAAAATGGAAGATTTGGGGATCTCTTAATACCAAGTCAAGGTCAGGTAGATCAAGTAGTGTTAATTGTGTTGACTAAAACGTTTTAGTCGACTAAATGAATACTATTTTAGTCGACTAAAACAATTGAGATGACTAAAATACAACTTAAACTAAAATGCCATTTTAGTCAAGAGACTAAAACTAAAATGCCATTTTAGTCAAAAGACTATGACTAAAACTAAATTGAAATTTGACTCCAAAATTAACACTGGTCTGTAGTGCATGTTCATACCTCAATACCATACATAACAACATATTAGATTTTTCACTCCAGCAGTATATAAAGAGTTTGCAAATTGTAAGGTTAAGGGAGAAAGGTTAACTAATGCATTACAATTTAATTACACCTATTCGATTTTAGACGACTAAAACGAGTTTTAGTCAACTAAAATGTACTGGAGATTTAGTCGACTAAATACTACTAAAACAATTGCAGAAGACTAGAATGGGACTTGAACTAAAATGTAATTTTAGCCCTAAGACTAATGCCCTGTACACACGGCCGGACATTCCGACCACAAAATCCTTCTGATTTTTTTCAGACGGATTTTGATCAAAACTTGTGTTGCATACACACGGTTGGACAAAGTTTTCAGAAAATCCAATCGTTCAGAATGAGGTGACATTTGTTGCGTATGACAGGACTATGAAGAGGCTAGTAGCCAATAGTTTTGGTCTTGTAATTTAATCTGAGCATGCGTGGCACTTTGTCCATCGGAATTCTCTACAAAAGATCGGAAAAAGTCTGATCGTATTTTGTTGTCGGAAAATTTTAGATCCAGCTCTCAAACTTTTTCCGTCTTAATTTCCAACGGAAAAAGTTCCGATAGAGCCCACACGTGATCGGATTTTGCAACAACCAATAATCCATTCAGACTTTTTCCGTCTGAATTTCCAACAGTGTGTACAGGGCATAAGACTAAAACTAAATAAAAATTTGCGGCCAAAATTAACACTGAGATCAATAAAGATTTCAGGCACAACTGCCACAGGAATTGTTCGGGATACAAAGAAAAACCCACCGGTAACCTCAGGAGAAATACAGACTGTTCTGGAAAAAAAAAGGTATGGTTGTTGTTAAGGAGCACAATACGATGATACTTGAACAAGAAAGAACTCCATGATCAAGTTGCCAGAAAGAAGCCTTTACTGTACAGGTTCCACAAAAAAGCCAGGTTACAATATGCCCAGCAACACATTTGACATGCCTTGAAGGGATTAAACAGTACTGACTGGCATATGTAAGGCTTTGGGTATCTTTTTATATCCTTTTCCACCTTTATTAAGTTCCATTACCTTGTTACGTGGGTCTTTTGACTGTTCTTTTCTACCTCCTCGTGGCTCAGTATCTAGCCTGCTTAGGGCATCCAAGTGAGAGCTAACAAACTCATTGATAATTTATACACAGACACTACTTGTGATTTAAAAGGCCACAAATGTAAGAAATTAACCTTTAATTGCCATTTTAACCTGTGTGTGCCACCTTCTGTGTCTGTACCAAGGCCAAACATTCCAGGGTATGTAAACTTTTTAGCAAGGCTATTTGGGTGATTTCTGTTATCATATCGTGTTTTTGGATCCTTTTTAAATCATAATGATAACAAATGACTTCATGTGATCACCACCCTTAAATAAAATATATATATAATATCTCTAACACCTATACAAACAGCTTTGGTGTTTCTTCTATCCAATATCCACAAGGTATAAATAATTGCTTAATATAGTTTTGTCATAATTCTAGGTCTTGTTTATTGACCATAACATGAAGGTACTTGGGGGGGGCACCACTCTTCTAACCTGAGAAAACAGAACTGATCATGCTCCTCGTTATCAAAAGGGACATAAGCCCCTTTGTTAATTAGGAGCAGTCAGTTCTATTACACATTTAGGAGCAATATACGATGTGGGTCATTTACTAAATGAAAATCCACTTTGCACTGCAAGTGCACTTGGAAGTAAAGTCGCTGTAGATCGGAGAGGGACATGCAAGAAAAATAAAAAACAGCATTTTAGCTTGCACATGATTGGATGATAAAATCAACAGAGCTTCCACTCATTTCAGATCTACCCCTTAGATTTAGAGCGACCGCACTTCCAAGTGTACTTGCAGTGCAAAGTGGATTTGACTTTCGGAAATAACCCCCTATATGTTACATGTCCCAGAAAGCTGCAGAAGCAGGAAGCCATAGTGGCTGGAGGGAGGGGGGGGGGGGGGGTGTGTCACATTATCAATGACAAGAACCCGAAAGAGACAGCCAGCTACCAATGAGGTAGATGGCAGCATAAGACTCAGTGTGTGGTGTGGATCATGGCAGGTAGCAGGACAATGCTGGATTTGGTAAAGGTAAGTGGAGATTTTTTTTAAAAAGGGACGGGGTAATTTTCCTCTTTAATTCTCCACCTTAGCACCACTGGACCTGAATTTTAGAAGTCTGAATTCTTAATATGCTGGTACATACCTCATCTCTGAGCCTTGGAAAACTCTCCGCATTGTATAATAGTGCTTATTTAATTTCTATCTAATGGCATTTTTTTATTTTACCGTATTTTTCGCTCCATAAGACGCACCTGACCTTAACCCCCCTGGCGGTATTCCCGAGTCTGGCTCGGGGTGGAATTTTCATACCAAAAGCGGTATCCCCGAGCCAGACTCGGGACTGCATCGCTGGATCCAGGAGGAGGTTTACTCACCTTCTCCCTCGGATCCAGCGTTGTCTCCCCGCTGTACGAGTGAGCCGTGTCTCGCTCGATGCATCACATCGCCGATCTCCGTGCCCTGCGAGCGTTGCGACGCATGGGGACGGAGATCGGCGCCAAATTCAAAAAGTGAAACACACAGTATACATACAGTATAATGTAATCTTACAGATTACATTGCTGTATGTAAATATTTCTCATCCCCGTTGTCCCTAGTGGTCTGCCCAGTGTCCTGCACGCAGTTTTATGTAATAAAAACTGTTCTTTATGCCTGGAAACTGGAGATTGTCCATAGCAACCAAAACTGTCCCTTTACATCAAAAATGGTTTTAGACCAGCTGGAAAACAGCGATAATAAATTGGAATCACTCACAGAATTGAGCGATATCGATTTGTGGGGAGATCCGTCATCAAATACTGAAGTAATGACAGTGACAATTCTGCAACTGAGCAAATTTCAGTGTTTTTGATTTGATTACATTATTGAATAATTTTTATTATTGTTATATTATTATTTGGTACAATTATTTATAATTATTTATTATATTATAATTTATGATTTCATTTTTCAAACTTTATTATACCCGGGATGTCTGCTAGACTCTGGTTTGGACAGATTTAAGTGAGTTATTCCTAAGAATTGCAGGACTACAATATAAAACGCCAAATTTTCATGCAAAATAATGGTACCGCTTTTAGCACCTAAAATCCGAAATAATCGTACCGCCAGGGAGGTTAAGATGCACCTAGCTTTTAGAGGAGGAAAACAAGAAAAAAAAATATTCTGAAACAAATGGTGTCCTAAAATATTTACCAGTGCCCATGAAATGCAGCCTGACCATTGCCATAAATGCAGACTGACCATTGCCATAAATGCAGCCTGACCATTGCACATAAATGCGACTTGATCATTGCCATAAATGCGACCTGACCATTGCCCATAAATGCAGCCTCTCTTTGCCCACCAATTGCTCCCTCTGTCCTCCGGCGCTCGTATGTCACGGAGCTTGGTCTGTGTGAAAGGTCCCGCCCCCTAGACCGGCTATTGTTATAGGCGGAACACTGATTCAATCTATTTTCACACGAGCCGGTCTAGGGGGGCGGACCTTGCACACAGACCCAGCTCCATGACACACGAGTGCCAGAGGACAGAGGGAGGAGAGCACTGCAGTCACAGGTAGGACAGTCCAGCCAGCCCTGCTCACAGGGGCTTCAGATGTCTTTCCTCCACTCTCCTGCCTCTCTTATGGCGGTGGTGGCGGGGGGGGGGGGGGGCGCGGTGCCTAACATGCATTTGCTCCATAAGACGCAGAGACATTTTCCCCCATATTTCTGGGGGGAAAAAGTGCATCTTAGAGTAGGGAATGTTTAGAAGACTTTATTTTTATTTTTTTACTGCGTCCTATTGGGAAGGTTTCCATTTACTTCCAGTCCCAGGAACAGAAAGCTACTTAATATCTCTCCAAAGTGATGCAGAATCCAGTTAAACAGTAGTCACCTAAAATAGGTTCCCTCATTGGAAGATTTCCTCCCTCCTGTTCAGGTGACAACTGTAATGTTTTGTTTTTTTTCCATGACTTTTCTCTCTCAATGACAGCAATCACCAGGGGGTTAAGGGGTAAATCTTTCCTGAGGGCAAACAGGCAGCAGTAAAAAACTGATGGGTATTCTAACCCTTCCTCCAGGCTTTCCCTTCTTGGTATGCCACCATTGGAAGATGCTTACTATTGTGGCACAACTGGGGGCTTGATTCAAAATCACACTGCATGCATCCATAGATACAGACAGCACATCTTGATAAACAGAGAGAATTGTGCAGAAGCTGACCTTTGGGTGTGAAATGATTGTAATGGGGGGCAGGTTGCTGCTTCCCCCCATGTCATATGCAGTGACCACCATGTGATGTATTGTGCCCACCATGCGCAGTTACCACCATGTGATATATTGTGCCCACCATGTGCAGAGCCCACTATGTAATGCAAGAGTGGTGTGCCCTCCTTGTAATGTTCTGTGCCCACCATGTAAAATGCGGAGTGGTGTGCCCTCCGTGTAATGTGCTGTGCCCATTATGTCATCTGCTGTGCAGTGCCCACCATGTAATGCAGAGTGCCCTCTGTGTATTGTGCTGTGCCCACCATGTAATGCTGAGTAGAGTGCCCTATGTGTAATGCGATTTGCCCACCATGTCACGTGCTGTGCTGTAAAGTGCTCACAATGTAATGCGGAGTAGTGTGCCCTCTGTGTAATGGGCTGTGCCCACCGTGTGCTGTGCTGTACAGTGCCCCCCATGTAATGCAGATTAGTGTGCACTCTGTGTAATAGACATGTGCACACTGAAATATTTTGTTTCAGAATTTTGTTTTCGTCCGAAAAGTACAATTTTTTTAGTTACTCCAAAATTTCGTTCTTATTTATTTTGTTTTTTGTTAAAAATTGCATTCGTCCAAAAATCCAAATTAATTAAGGTCAAATCTGCCATTGAAGGCTTATGGTGTCTGTCGAATGTTCAAAGAAGATTCAACGGAGCAGCTAAACGGTATGACTCCATATAGTTTAGCTGCTCTGTCGAATCTTCTTAGAACTTTCGACAGACACCATAAGCCAAAGATTCAACGTTTGTATGTTTTTTGCTGCTTTGTCGAATCTTTGTCGTTCATGTTGAATGTATATAGTTCAAACAGAAAATGGACTGGTGATAGTCATCACTGATCAAGATAGGGTAGATAGAATCTATATAGAATCTCAATCTATAATATAGAATCTATAATAATCTCTCCCCACAACACGGGCAGCCTCTGAGGCTATCACAACACTAGCAACACTAGTATCACTATCAGGTTCACAACACTAACACAATAGCAGCAAATTATTATGAGAAAGTTAAGTTGAACTGTAGCTTGCTTCACTATTGTTCTGCTTCTGTGCTTATGCTTAATTGCTAAATAATTCAGGTTCTCTGACAAATGGACCAGCTAAGATTGACTGTCTTCTGAAATGAATCAGTGTGTGTGTTTCTCTCTGCTAGCAATCGTAAGTGAAAGAAAGTAAGTTGGCTGTACGTGTGTACTTAGTTCTAGCTATTTTACTGCTCCTCCTCTTTGGTTACAATCATCCAATAACATTCATCATCATCATCATCATTATTTTTATTTTACTTCCCCCATCCAATTCCAGCAGTGATCTTTTCTCTCTGTCAAATCTTTTCTCTCTATGTAGAATAATCCTGGACTAATAGAGTTAAGGTTAGGCACATTCGACCACAGGTTAGATAGACACAGATTGTTATTCTCAGTGTCATGTCGAATCTCCTATCTTTATCGAACTGTTGTCACAACGAAAACGAAAATAAAGCATTTATTTATGTCACATTTTTAGTTTTTCGGATTCTGCGTTTTTGTTTGTTAAAATGATAACGAAAATACCTGAAATTCGGATGAAAACGAATGCACATGTCTACTCTGTAATGTGCTGTGCCCACCATGTCATGTGGTGTGGTGTACCCATATGTAATGTGGTGTGCTGTGCCCACAATACAGTAATTCACAACAAACTAAGAGATATTTAAGTAGTATTAAACACTCAATGTTCTAAGCAACCTGTAAAGATTTGCTTATACCTATTGCTAATTTTATAAAAATATGGAAATAAACAGTTGCTTTATTAACTACTTACTGCCAATAGCTCCAGGTTAAACAGCTCAGCTTCCCCAAACTTGTATGTAGTGCAGCATGCACTCTGAATGCTTCACATGCAGAGACAATGCAGGGAGAAGCAGAAGATTAGTTTGCCATCAGGGCACTAAAAGAAATACCTCAGTAGTAAAGTCTTGTCAAATTTGGAGTCTAGCTGTAGCTGTACTCCAGATGCTTATGTAGCGCTATCCCCATAGGGGCCACTGGATTTTTTGTTCCCCTTTGCAAGTACAGCCTGCAACAGACATTTTCAGGCTTATACTCTGTAGACAGAAACCAGTCCAAGGTTTTTTTTTTTGTTTTTAAATATTTTATGGGAATTAACTTGGATGGGAAAAGGGTGGTATGGGATGCCCATAACTGTAGTATAATAGAATATGAGGACATGCAACAATCTGTCTCTGGCTTCCAGGGCTGCGTTCCAGTAGATCAAAATAAATAACCCAACTGGCAATGATCAATTCTGAACTTCTGACTGAAGGTACTCTCCCTCCTCAGAATAATGCCAAAGCACTTGGTTCCTCTCTGGAATCCCCAAGCACAGGTGTAGGATAGCTATTCTGGCTTGAATGGTTCTAAGCTGTCCCTTGTAGATAGCTAGTTGGCTATTGCACCTTGCTGCTTCTCTTCTTATAGGCTCTGGGGTGTAGAATTGAAGCTGCTCACTCAGTTCCTTGAGAAGAGCCTGTTGCTCATGTGGTGACGGCTGAACAGATGAACAGGCCTCCTGCTGGATAGGTCCAAAATGGCATTCAGGGAGACTCAGCTAAGCCTAACTGAGGCTAAAAAGGGGGCGTGAGGCTTCCTCTGCTGCTTTCAGTCTCTTCCTCATGCTTCTTCTGCCTGAAGACAGAGCCCCCAGCACAGGGATCCCCTCTCAGGCCACTGGATCCTGGACACATAGGCTTCAACACAGCCAGGCTGCAGAATACTTATGGCTGTCTCTCCACCTTCTGGGCTCTTCTCACCCTGGTATTGGAGGAGACTCCATAAATATTCAGGCATTATCTCTCAAACTTTTGTTTTCATTTTGGATAGATTAAGAGACGACTGTAACCCTTGCCAGATATTTTTTCGTCATCTGTGTCCCATTGCGGAGATTTCTTGTCCCACAGCCAAACACGTAGTAATGGGAAATCCTACACATTATTCAAAACTCCTTTTGTTATACTTTAATATAAAGATTATACAGCATGTAAATATGTCCCTTTAACCCTTCTCAGAATACCAGATTGCTCTGAAGGGCAAAGCTTCTGCACTTTCTTATAGTGTTAAAGCTTGCCTGTCTCTTTCTGTCTCCTGCTTTTTGCCAGTGTGGCAGGCCAACATAGTGATGGGCTGACAGGAATGTGGGGCTTAGACAAAGTTCCTATATTTCAACACCGTGTAACTGATAAGCTTCCAAATCCGTGAAGACAGGTGGGTTTGCAGGGCTACAACAGGTAATGCACTTCTAGATGCCGACACATTATACCTGCAGCAGCTTTGGCCTTTGAGTCTAAAACATTAAATCTGCCACAATGGTAATGAAGTCATCTTGAGCTCAAAGTAACCATACACTTTTCCCATTCAGGGAAAAATAATAGGTATTTTTATTAACTGCTTCCACACCTGCATGTACCTACTTTCCATTTTCACCACCTTTGTCCCATTTGTCTAACCCAAGTAAAGAAAGACCAGTGCCATCTTCAAGTCAGAGCTAGCACAAAGCTAATGTCTTCCTTTTGCCTATGCATGACATCACGCAGTCTTGGTCATTGTTCACTCAAGCACCCAGCACTGCAAGGTGAGGGGAAGAGGAGAAAGGGTCACATACTCCTCCATACGTGGAAGCACTGGTTAGTTTGCTTGGCTCCAATGGGTGAATAGCATGGGTTGGAATGGATAAATGTACAAGTTCACTTGATAGACACTTGATGTCTCCCAATACCCCTTTAACCCAAAATCCCCCCCCCCCACCTCACCAACACTAATGCTAACTTTTCCTAAAACTATATTTCAGTGTATGGGGGAGCATGAGGCTTCTCCCTTTCCAGGGAATGTGACTTTGAATATATTCATCGTGTGATGTCAAAGACTACAAACTAATATGCAGTCTGGCATTACGACAATGTTTACTTCCATCTGAGGCTTCTGATATAAGTTTTTTTCCGCTTCCTGACAGAATTCAAGCCAAGGGTGACATACTGTACGTGCGTTTTTCCAAGTATAATAAGGGGCACGGCCCATTGTTAAAATTACTAGGTTTGAGTAAAACATTTGCCATATAAGTCATTTTCCATGAGCTTATTTGTACCAGTCGATAGTAAGTGAATGCATGCTGGCAGTCCTGCCTGCATTGTAGGTGACTTGAAGAATCTCCTACATTATCGCTGTTCATTTGTCCCCCTAGATACACACATAAAATGGGTACATTCTTTCAATCTGTCAAACACTTCTTTAACCTCCTGTACCAAGAGCTTTATCTGTTCTGGGCACAGCTCCAGAGCTCTAAGCTGAGGATTACAGAACATATTTTATACATTTCATACATTTCAGAGGTGCCACAATGGTAATTCTGCCTGATGTCAACGGGAACCCAGAGACTAAAATTGGCGATAGCCCACAAAAGCTGGTATATACTGTAATTTGTGTGAAAACACATTGATTCTACTGTATCTCTATCAAGATTCTGAACTCACAGCTGTTGGAATTAGGAGGATGATGCCTGGCAGTCTTTGTACACAATTACCTTAAAGGGAAACTAGAATTTATTTCAGTTAGTACTTATTTCTACTTACTGTAAAACATTTTTTTATTGTTTTCATGTTTTGTTGGTCTAAATGTTTCTTGCATCTTAAAATCAGATGTATAGATTTTCCCTTATTTATATGGACCAGTCAGCTTATATGAGCTGAATGTCGCTAAAAGGGAGCAGTATCAAACATTGATTTAGTTCTTCAGTATGAAGATAAGTCAATATGGTAGAGAACAATGACTGTGGCTAACTTGCTCTTAAACAAAGGGACCCTCAAAGGGGTCTTGGATGAACACTGGAAGGAGGGAGAGGATAGGGAGAATATGGCAATCAAGCCAAAGTAGGGTTGTTGAAAATAATCGTTTAATCTGTGCATCACGATTCAGCCTTAAACGTTTCCGCATCGATGAGGCGAACGGCTGAATCATGATTGCACCAATGACATCATCCTGGCACGACTCTGTCAGAGTCCTCCCCTCCCTCCTGATCTCTGACTTTAGGTCACTGAACTTGCATCTGAAATGCCCAGGGTGGCCAATGCTGGAAAATTGTATCAGTGTTCCGTCTATCACAGAATACTGTCTAGGAGGCAGGACTTTGTTACAGCAGCTGCTGCAGAAGGAGGAAAGGGGCACCGGGATATTAAAAGCTCTGTGACAAAGCGGGAGATGCCCTCTGTGTGTGATCCAGGCACTGGTGAGTCTGCATTGATGAGACACAGTGAGGCTGAATGATGTGCACAGTGACTAATGTGCACAGTGACTCTGACTGATGGGCACAGTTACTCTGCATTGATGTGCACAGTGACTCTGACTGATGGGCACAGTTACTCTGCATGGGTGGGGACAGTGAGGCTGATCGATGGGCTCAGTGACTCTGCATTGATGGGCACAGTGAGGGTGATGGGCACATTGGGTCTGCATTGATGGGCACAGTGAGGCTGCAATTGATGGACACAGTGAGGCTGCACTGGTGGGTTTTTGATGAAAACCATGGGCTGTAATTGTGATGCATCACGGAATTGCATTGTTTACATGATAATCATTATCGAATTGAATCCGGAGACCACACACACACAGAAGTTCAACATGTTTAGGTGGCTGTGAGGTTTGTCATGGTCCTCTGTATACAGCCCTAAGCCTCCATGGCACCTCAGCCTGCTCCCTGCAGTATCCACAGCCACTGCTGCAATTTCAGCTCAAAAACTGTACTGCACCCCACACCTTCAACCAAAGTCTTTAGTGCACTCTAACCTGGTCTTTGCGGCATCCACAGCCCGGGCACTGCTTCACCTGCTGCCTCAGTCTTGGCTTCACTTCAGCCACTGCATGTGCAGTCTGTGCGAGAGAAGTGTAAAAAATATGGATAAAAACACCCTTAGGGGTATATTTATAAAGCAGTGACTGGGACATTGACTAAACATTCATTGAAGGTAAATCTTCCTGGTACATGTGTTTTACATTCCAGTGATTGATTTACCCAAAGTGAATGTTTGATGGAAGTCACATTCACTGCTTTATAAACATACCCCCTACTGTATATTAAAATCTTTGACTTTAAAACATAATTTATAAAAGGAATTGCTGCACTAAACAGAATTTAGATTTAGCCAGCCTAGTTCAATGGTTATTTTTTATAATAATATTTTATACAATTATATAATTACATTTTAAAGCCCGAGGTGTGTGATGTCTCTGCTTGCTCTAGCCGAGCCAGCACCTGTATTTTAGTGGCAACTGTAACCAAGCAAGAAGTGGTAGGTGATTGCTGAAGAGGTAAGTATCAGTGGGTGTGAGGGGCAGTTTTGCACATGTACTATTTAGGGGGAAGTGACAATATCTATTTATAGAGTTTTGATTTTTTTATATGTGGTCATTGTTAACAAAAAATGTAATCAAATACGTATGTAATATTACATAACAAAATTACATATTTGTCACCTGCAACCAGCAGATGGAGCTGTCCTCTAGAATGTTGTGCTTTGCAGTGTCTTTGCTGGAGCTTTGCTGTGCTATATATAATAGAGCTGAATAGCAGAGACAACCCTTCCGTTCTCCTAGCAGAGACCAGAGACCAATGAGAGTTCCTATTTCTGACGCTGTTCTGGAAATGTTATGTTATCACCTCCTGGTGACACTCTTTCAACAACAAAACTGGAGACCTTTGGTAAAGTGAGTACATGGAGCAAGCAGCTTGGGAATCCAAGTAATGGCCTTCTGCAACAACGTTTCCATGTATAAATGTCACCTCTCTATAGTGTTCCTGCCACGTTTTCTAAAGTGACATTAATGATTATAGTTTGCATGCAGCCTACTGCAGTGCAGAACAATCGCCTACAAAAAAAGAAAACACAGTACAGAGATTATGTAGTTGTATTCTCTATCATGTTCATAGAAGAGAGTGGCATTAGAATAGCAATATGTAAATTTGTCCCTATCTTTAAATACCTGCAAATAGCAGTAGTGAACGAACAACATATCAGCTGCATAAAAAGCAATTCCTCTCTATTGTTATATAATTTTTGGATTTCACTGTCATTATGCTAGAATTCTACAACTGTTCAGCTGATATGGAAGACGTGGCTGTTTATTTTTTTTTTTAACATTGCTTTGAACTTTTTTTTATAGTTGCCTTTTTTTTTATTTTTTTTATAAATCTATGTCGATGAAGTTTTTTTCCACTATTGTCAATGGTAAATTTTAAACAGTTCCAGGTTTATAGAAAAACGTAAGGAGCAGCAAATCCAAACCGCTCACTGAAGAAGAGGATACCGGGGTTATGGTAGCTAGCTGCTGCCATAACAACGATATTCTTCTACAAAGCGTTGACGTATATCGGCATGAGCTGGTACGGAAGTGGTTAATTCATCCCAAAGGTGTTCTATCATGTTGAGGTCAGGACTCTGTGCAGGCCAGTTAAGTTCCTTCACCCCAAGCTCGCTCATCCATGTCTTTATGGACCTTTGTGCACTGGTCCAACTCATTTGGTGGAGGAGGGATTATGATTGGGGGGGTTGTTTTTCTAGGGTTGGCCATTCGACATTTAGTTCCAGTGAAAGGAACTCTTTAGGAGAAAGCATACCAAGACATTTTGGACAATTTCATGCTCCCAACTTTGTGGCAACAGTCTGTTTCCTTCCTGTTGCAATATGACTGTGCACCAGTGCACAAAGCATGTTCCATAAAGACATGGATGAGTGAGTTTGGGGTGGAAGAACTTGACTGGCCTACACAGTGTCCTGTCCTAAACCCGATAGAACACCTTTGGGATGAATTAGAGTGGAGACTGCGAGCCAGGCCGGGGGCCCCCCCTCTGATGCCAAGGGGAAGATATGGGGAAGTCCTTGTTGGGTCACCCGGGTACATCACCGGGTGGCCCTGCCCTCAGTTATATAAGAGCTGTCACAGTAAAAACGCATCACATGGCAGGAGCCTCCCATGGAAGCGGGTCGGTTTGCGGCTTTTTTCTTTATTTGGTCCATCGGGCAGCGTGAACTTACTTCATGGGACATTTTTATTTTTTAACCACTTCAGCCCCGGAGAATTTTACCCCCTTCCTTACCAGAGCACTTTTTGCGATTTGGCACTGTGTCGCTTTAACTGACAATTGCGCGGCCATGCAACATTGCACCCAAACAAAATTTACGTCCTTTTTTTCCCAGAAATAGAGCTTTATTTTGGTGGTATTTGATCACCTCTGCAGTTTTTATTTTTTGCGCTATAAACAAAAAAAAACAATTTTGAAAAAAAACAATATTTTTTACTTTTTGCTATAATAAATATCCAATTTAAAAAAAAAAAAATGTTTCCTCAGTTTAGGCCGATACGTATTCTTCTACATATTTTTAGTAAAAAAAAATTGTAATTAGCGATCATCGATTGGTTTGTGCAAAAGTTATAGCATTTACAAAATAGGGGATAGATTTATGGCATTTTTTTTCTTTTTTTTTTTACTAGTTATGGCGGCGATCTGCAATTTTTTCGTGACTGCAACATTATGGCGGACACATCAGACACTTTTGACACATTTTTGGGACCATTCACATTTACACAGCGATCGGTGCTATAAAATTGCACTGATTACTGTGTAAATGTGACTGGCAGGGAAGGGGTTAACACCAGGGGGCGCTGCAGAGGTTAATATGTTCCCTATGGGAGTGATTCTAACTGTGGGGGGAGGGGACTCGCAAGGGGAGGAGACCGATTGGTGTTCCTCTGCACTGGGAACACACCATCAGTCTTCTCTCCACTGACAGGACGTGGATCTGTGTGTTTACATACACAGATCCACGGTCCTACTGAGTTCCCGGGCAATCGCGTGCGCCCGCTGGACATTGCGGCCGCCGGGCACACGCACCGGGTCCCGAGCGATGCTGCGCCCCCTAGACGCCCGGGAATCAGAGGATGTCCTATGACGCCCACTCAGGATGGGAGATCCCATCTGTGGGCCTCATATGTCTATAGGCCGCGGCTGAAGTGGTTAATAAAGAACTTGTCCCAAGCTGTGTCTTGTCTTTTTTTACCATTTTGACACTTTTTTTTAAAACCCTGTTATCAATTCATACAAGGGGAGACTGGGATCTGGGGTTCCCCTTGCTAAAGGGGCTTCCAGATTCGGATAAGCCCCCCACCTGTAGAACCCGAAAACCACCGGGCAAGGGTTGTGGGGATGAGGCCCTTGGTGGTTTGGGGGGCTACCCTAAAGCACCCTCCCCATTTGAGGGCATGTGGCCTGGTACAGTTCAGTAGGGGGTGTTCTCTTGTCCCCCCCCTCTTTTCCTGCGGCCTGCCAGGTTGCGTGCTCGGATAAGGGTATGGATTTTGAGGGGACCACATGCCATTTTTTTTTTAATTTGTTTAGAACTGTTTGGTAGAAACACAACTCATTGTGTTTGGAGGAGAGACAATGCAACTAAAGAACACCATACCTACTGTGAAGCATGGGGGCGGCAACATCATGCTTTGGGGCTGTTTCTCTGCAAAAGGAACAGGACAACTGAACCGTGTACATGAAAGAATGAATGGGGCCATATATCCTGAAATTTTGAGTGCAAACCTCCTCCCATCAGCAAGGGCATTGAAGATTGAAGATGAAATGTGGCTGGGTCTTTCAGCATGACAATGATCCCAAACACACCGCCCGGGCAATGAAGGAGTGGCTTCGTAAGAAGCATTTCAAGATCCTGGAGTGGCCTAGCCAGTCTCCAGATCTCAACCCCATAGAAAACCTTTGGAGGGAGTTGAAAGTATGTGTTGCCCAGCGGCAGCCCCAAAACATCACCAGCCAGCATACCAGAAACAGTGTGTGACAACTTTGTGAAGACTTACAGAAAACATTTGACCTCTGTCATTGCCACCAATGGATATATAACAAAGTATTGAAATTAACTTTTGATATTGGCAAAATACTTATTTTCCACCATAATTTGCAAATAAATGTGATTGTCTGGATTTGTTTCCACATTTTGACTCTCATAGTTGAGGTGTACCTATGATGACAATTACAGGCCTCTCTCATCTTTTTAAGGGGGAGAACTTGCACAATTGGTGGCTGACTAAATACTTTTTTTGCCCCACTGTATGTGTGCCCTTGTTGGGCAAATGCTTAGTCTCATCAAGTGGCTGTTGGAGCTTAGCCATGAACCAATGAAAGTCAGAACACTGTGAAAAAAATATATCAGGGGCACAGGCAAGATTGTTCTGGCAAATAAAAGTATTAGGCATGTTGTGGTGTCTGTTCTTTGAAGGAAATTTACTTTAGGACCTCTTTAAACTGTTTTGCACAAGTTAACCCACCTAGAAAAAAGTATGTGGCTGTGGTGCATTGCCATTTATTTTTAATGGAGCCAAAATACACATACCTGGAGTGAGAAAATACACCTGCCCCTCAGTACACGTCAACACTTGTCATTTTCGGCCCATTGATGTTCATCAAGGTCCCAAATGAATCGGGCAGTGCAAATTGATGCACACCCAAAAAAAAGAAGATTGATACAAGCAAAGAAGGAGGGAGCCTCTCAAAAAAAAAAAAAAACTATCATATTATCTTGCCAGACTACCTTATTCTCACCTTCCCAGGTCTCCTCT
The DNA here is from genome assembly GCF_037356315.1 of Lithobates pipiens. NCBI lineage: Eukaryota > Metazoa > Chordata > Amphibia > Anura > Ranidae > Lithobates > Lithobates pipiens. Next base: position 64,878,278 of record NW_027507791.1, read on the forward strand.
GCTGTTCCTTCTTCTGTGGTTGCCATCATAAAAATCAACCTTTTTTGGTCAGAGCTAAGAAGATGCAGTAACATGACCCCCCCTGATGTAACTGTGCTTGGCATAGCTATTGGCTTCTGCATCGTATGAGGAGGTCGCGTACTCCCTTTTAACCTGAAAGCACCAGCAGGGTAATGGCTAGGTTTTATCTTTAAGGGCACACTGGGTATCAAAAATGCCACTTTTACAATTGTTTGACTTTTTTTCTCTGCCTCTAAAGGCCCCCCCCATATGTTAACCCATGTGTCTATGCACACAGAGAGGTTTAGAGGCAGGAGCATCTAAAGGCTGGAAAAAAAAAACATCACTTGCTTGCTCTGGAAAGGAGCTTTTGAGCAGAAAAAACACTTGACACACTTATATGTGTGTAAACACACCTAAACACTAGGCACGTTTACAGCATTTAATCACTCCAATAACTATATTAAATTAAAATTCTGACCAGTGGAATGAATAAAAGCCCAAATGTTTGACGTGCCTTTGTAAAATGCGGCATGTTTTTTTTTTTTAAGTTGCTTTCAGATGCTCAAAGGAGCTGGGCAAACGCCCAGTGTGCATAAGGGCTATGCAGACACTTGTCCTAAACAGAAAAGAAGACAGGGTCTCTTTAAATACGGCATGCAGGTTCACTTTACCTGATCTGCCCCCATTTCTCTTTTCTACTTTAATTTCTTACATGTTTTTGTTCTTTCTTCCTCCCCCACTGTAACTTCTTTCCTGTTCTTTTTTTTCTGCTCTCCTTTCTAATTGCATTCTTTTCACCTCTTTGTTGTTTTATATATTTTTTTCTATATGACACATTTTTACTTTTAAAATATTTCCCTGTTTACACTCCACTTTCAATTCTGTTCTGTGAAGGATGGGGCTGCAATTTTCTCAAAATAATATCTATCCCGCAGCAAACCATTGATTTTTGTATATTCATTCTCTACACCTACCTTGTGTTTATAGCCTTAGCCCATATCCGTGACAATTGTCTAGAAGCCAATATTCTTGGGTTGTATAATTTTCCTTTTTCTTGCCGGAACACCTCTGCTCCTCGGCGTGTAGGACTTTTGTTGAAGTTTCTATCACAATTTGTTTAACAATTGCACATCACTTTCCACTTCTTTGATCCTGAACACTTTAATATTCTTACAATATAAGAGTAACGCCCACATTATGTGATCACAATTTCAAATGCTTCCCACTTATCATTGTGAAGTCAGGTTATGTATTTGGGATGAAGAGGAGACAGCTCGGGGAGTTTCCACACAAACACACACAGCTAAACACCTACACTGATACTGTTGGCAATTTACTTCAAACAAGCGTCACTAAATTCTCAATAATGCTGTCAAAATGAGAGACTGTATAGCAGAATCAAACAAGCATAGACAACTGATAGAATGTCACTTTAGTTGGATAGATGAACACATTTATGTAAAGGATGAGAAAATCAAGGAGGATTTCTTCTTTACCTAGTAATGTATTCCATTTTCTTTTTAACTTCTTAACCTGGACCTTTTAGTAGCATTCTAAGCCCTTGTACACACGGTCGGAGATTCCGACGGAATGTGTCCTATCGGACCGTTTTGTCCGATATTCCGACTGTGTGTGGTCTCCATCAGACTGTTTCCGTCGGAATATCCGACGGACCAACTTTTCCAACTTGCCGCTAAAATTTTCCGACAAAATGCTCCAATCGGACATACTCCGATCATGTATAGCCTACTCCGACAGACAAAGTTGCACACATGCTCAGATCAAATTCCTAGACCAAAGCTATTGGCTACTAGCCTGAACGTAGTCCCTTCGTAACGAAATAACGCCATCACGTTATGTACAATCGGATTTTCCGACAACTTTGTCCGACCGTGTGTATGCAACAGTTTCGGACAAAATCCGTTGGACAAAATCCAACGGATTTGGTTGTCAGAATGTCCGACCGTGTGTACAAGGGCTAAGTCTTCATGATTCATTTCTTCACATGAAACAATATGTAACAGTTAAAAATAAAATCTGTACTTTCCTGATAGCACAGACACAGGCTTCTTCGAAATTAATTCCTTATCATTGGCATGTATGCAGCTACTTTCAGGTGATTGGATACCAGAAAAAGAAGCAACAAGAACATCCCCGATTTAACTGCTCCTAGCTAGTCTCCTTATATGATGGACTTCTCTCTACTGGGAAACTCTTCCCTTGATTTATGAAGTTTTTTTAACCTCTCTGGATCTTTTCAGTGGTAATTCTTCTATGAAAACTTGACTGCACCATAGCCATTGTGGCTTTTTGGTAGCTTCTGGATCAGTTGACTTCTTGGCGGAGCCTTGGGGGATGTACCTAGACCCCACCACATTCAAGACACACCTGTAATGTTGCTGTGGCACTTGACCCTGGTGTTCCCCCAGGAGTGCAGTTTGTCAAGGATGGTACTACATTGTACCACCTGGGAACTTGTATTTCTGAAGACCGCATTTGATGGTGCTGTTGGCCTGTTCCATTCTGGATAAGGTCTGTAGGCCACTACTGTGCCTGTGCTGCCTCAACCCTTGCAGTGTGTGTCACAAGAAGTGGCTAGCAGGGAAGAAGATGCCCTTATCAAATTATTCCTGTTGGAGCCACCCTGCAAGCTGACATAGTAATTAGATGGGGCAGAGAGCAGTGGAGAATGGGAAGTTGTCACTCAACATGCTTTAGCCGCCCCTCAAGCTAACAAAATAGGCATGTGGGATGGCTTTCAGAAGGTAAAAAAGGAAGTAATTGGCTTCCTCATGGGTGCTGGATGCAGGGCTGGTGCAAGGATGTTTGACACCCTAGGCGAAACCTCATTTTGCTGTCCCTTTTGCTCTGCCTTTAACTCCAGCGCCTTTGCCCTGCCCATGTATACGGTAGAGGTGGTGGGGCTAGGATAAGCTAGAGTAGTATATGGACAGGCTAGGGTAATATATGGACAGGTTAGGGTAGTATAAGGACAGTCCCGCCCCTCCTCTGCTTACCAGCCATCGGGGTTCCTTCCCTTGGTCCGCATCCTGTTCCCCGGAGGCAAACTAAAGCTTCTATGCTGTGCTCTCTCTTCTATGGGGCCTACTGGAGGGACAGACTGGTATTTAAAAAATCCAAATCCCCAGAGAGTGGCTGGTGATCTGGATTTTTACGGCCCCTTACCCTGGCGCCCTAGGCAGCCAGGTACAATAAAAGAAGCTGCTTGCCAACCTTGTCTTTATGCCTCATTTAAAGTCCAAAACACACCTTTTTCTATACAGAACCAGGGATGGAGATGCATGTTGCCATGCATCTCATTTAAAGCCCCACTCTTTTTTTCCATTTTTATACTAATGATGCAAAATCGATTGATGAAAAACTTCTGCTACTATGTACTGATAACAATTTTTAAAGACAGCCACTTAAAAAATGTTTGAGCTTAATGACACTTTAAGCTTTAAAGCCTAACGTTTGTCAAAAAATGTTTTCCCATTCACTGGGGCTGTAACCGCACTGCATGGGTTAATTGCCTGTTTTCTCTGGGGTGAACACAACGCCTATACTCACCCGATCCTTTGATCCTCTGGAAAACGGCTCTCCCCCATGTCAAGAGTGGATTGTTCCTGATGTCTTCCAGAGCCGGTGTATAGGTGTAATGATGTCACGAACAGTTCACCCAAGAGCACTAGACTGCATGGGGCAGGAGCTGCAGGCACCAGTTTTGCGCTGGCAGGATTGGAGGATAAGGTGAGTATATCTTGGCTCTCCAATCCCCTAGACAAAAACTAGCAGTTAACCCATGCAATGCGGGCACAGCTGGCCAGAGTTCAGCTTTTGGTATAACTCAGAGTGTGATTACAGTTAGGGACAGGTAATAGGGTGATGTGGGTGTTGGTGTCTTACATTTTGTAAAGATGCTCGCATTAAAATACTAGTAAAAGGAGTTTACATTGTGCCTTTTAGTGCAGCTCCATAGGCACACAGCTCGAGATTGAGTAGGCGCAGTGTGCCCCCATAGCCAATGGCTTGCTATTGGGACACACAAGAGGAGGAGGAGCCAAGATTTTTAAAGGCCAAAGTTTTAAAGAGGACGTAAACCCTGATGAGTTTACTTCCTCTTTCATTCCCTGCAAAGGCAAAGCATAATGGACTACTATGCATCGCATAGTAGTCCTTTATGTGTCACTTACCTGACACAGGAGCCAGCGAAGTCGCCGCTGTCCCCTGTAGTCCGCCGCATCCATCTTCTTGGTGGGGTTTCGCAGCTCTGCCGCTGTCATTCGGCGAAGCCGCGATGACGTCACTCCTGCGCATGCGCACGGGAGAATGCCGCGCTCGGTGCGCCTGCGCGCCGCTGTCTACAGCGCATACGCCGTAGACAGCGGTGCCTGTTTTCGGGCAAATATCTCCTAAACCATATAGGTTTAGGAGATATTTCTTGGACCTACAGGTAAGCCTTAATCTAGGCTTACCTATAGGTCAAAGTGGTTTGTAAGGGTTTACAACCACTTTAACCTTTAGTAAAACTTTAATTCCAGGGGGTTCATATACTTTTTCTTGCCTTTGTAAATATATATATATCTTCAATCCCAATTTAGCATCTGTGTGGATTGTGAAGCATACAGTAAAAAACAAAAAATTTTAAAAGCAATTATGCATCACTGGGGAAGTGTGGTGATAAATTGTCTTTTTCTTAAATGGCACTTGAATAATTTATTTAAGCAGGTGTGACAGATTAGCATCATGATCAGCTTTTTACCATACTAAAAATCAGCATCCAAATGAAACAATGCAAGTGCTGTAATTTGCAAATTGAATGGAAAAATGTTTCATAAATTAAATCTTTAAAATTTATAGTGGTTTGGGGTCATTTTTATTTTCATTTTATTTTCTAAAGTATATGTTGTTGAACCAATGTTTATATCTACTTTTAATATGTAAGTGGGTTTTGTGGTAGCTACAGTGGATATAAAAAGTCTACACACCCCTGTTAATATGTCAGGTTTCTGTGATGTAAAAATGTGGTTACATAAGTGTGCACACCCTTTAATAACTGGGGATGTAGCTGTGTTCAGAATTAAGCAAACATTCAAAGTCATGTTAAATAGGAGTCAGTACACACTTGCCATCATTTAAATTGCCTCTGATTAACCCCAAATAAAGTTCAGCTATTCTAGTAGGTCTTTTCTGACATTTTCTTAGTTGCATCCTACAGCAAAAGCCATGGTCCGCAGAGAGCTGTACAGTTTATTGGTCACAATAAAGGTGGAAAAAGTTCTGAAATAATTTTTCTTTGTCTAATTTTTTTAACACCACAGAAACCTGACATTTTAACAGGGGTGTGCAGATGTTTTTTATCCACTGTATGAATAAGATATACGAATTAAGTTTTACAAAATAATATTTATGACAAAGATGGTTTATCTGAAGAGAGTACAGCAGAAGTTTCCTGCTTTCAGACTTTCTCTGTCTGATTAAACCCTTGAAGGGAGATGACTCAAATCAGTGACATGTATATTCATTTCAGCTTAAGTTACAGAGCTCTGTAAACAGGCTTTTTTTTAAAAAGGGAAGTAAGGAGAAACTAGAAATAGGAGCCTTAAGCTTCACCTTAAGGATTAAAATGAGAATGTAAATTATTCTAAATTATGTAATATTTAATATTTATCTGGCTAAAATAATTGTTTATGTATTTAATCCAGATAATAAGAAAGACAACACATACATAAGCCTCCTTACATTCCCTTGAAAAACCTGATTGGGTTAAACAAAGAAACCCAGTGCCAAAAATATATATATATATATATATATATATATATATATATATATACTTGAAAAAACTCAAGAATATTCTATAGCTGCTCCCCTGAAAAAAGAGAATACAATTTTACACTTCTCAATTCAAGATATGAATAACATGTAGGGGGCGCTAATTAACAAAAAATATTAATCACCAATGTGAACAATAACCTTCTTATTGATAATCAATAATTTGGCTACTATAATAATGCATAACATATGTGCAACTAGTTAAAGTGCATTCAGCATCATGAATGCAACACAAAAAATAAAAAAATACATTCATGTGAGAACACCTGAGGTGACAGCATTTACTGCAATAACTACAATAAGAAAGTCCTTCAATTGAAACTATATCAGAAAAAGTTCTTCCATGAACATGATGTGATAGTCCACACAAAAAATATATATGTTAAATCTCTCGTGTAGAAAAATGTGATCTCAACTTTGTACGTGATCCTTCACCACAGCCTTGATCATCCACACCAAATAAGTGATAGTATATGGTTTAGCTTACCAGATTTTATTGACCATTTTACTGAAAAAGTAAGTCAACGTTCACTTCTGCAGGATTGTGCCTGCTCACATGCCTTTGACACTCGTGTTGTTAGCCAGAAAGACCGGATGTCCTATGTGACCTTGCACTGCCTCTGACGTAGGTTTCATTAGAATAACGTCTTCAGCGTCTTCACCCCCCCCCCCCCCCCCCCCCCATGCCAGCATGCCATAAGCGAACGTTGACTTACTTTTTCAGTAAAGTGGTCAATAAAATCTGGTAAGGTGAACCATATACTATCACTTATTTGGTGTGGATGATCAAGGCTGTGGTGAAGGATCACGTTGAGATCACATTTTTCTACACGAGAGATTTAACATATATTTTTTGTGTGGACTATCACATCATGTTCATGGAAGAACTTTTTCCGATATAGTTTAAATTGAAGGACTTTCTTATTGTAGTTATTGCAGTAAATGCTGTCATCTCAGGTGTTATCACAGGAATGTATTTTTTATTTTTTTATTGTATTCATGATGCTGAATGCACTTTAACTAGTTGCACATATGTTATGTATTATTAAGTAGCCAAATTATTGATTATCAATAAGAAGGTTATTGTTTACATTGGTGATTAATAATTTTTGTTAATTAGCGCCCCCTACATGTTATTCAAGCCTAGCAGACAAACCTATTATTGGGGAATATTCAGATCCCACTGACCTGTGACTTGTGCCCAAGACTTTTATATTAAAGATAGAATACCAGTGGTAAAAAAAATATAGCTTGGCCACTAAAACTCCATGTTACAAATAATCTTTTCACTTTTACTATTGTATTTCTGTGTTGCTATTGCTGAAGGTTTTTCTTCTGAGACTAAACCATATGCATGAGCAGATGATGAATCCTGGACCCTGGATATGTTTAAAAGCTTTTTTTTTTTTTAACTGGGATTGTATTCCTAAAAACAGATTTATACTTAAATAAAACTATTATTTGCACTTGAATGTGTCCTTTTGTTAGCCTAATGAATGCCTTGCGCGTCAGCACTCAGATTGGGAGGGGAAGGGATGCTATTTGTTGAGAATGGCTAAACAAATTTTCTGGACGAAGTAGTGCATCATCTGAAGGAAATGCAGTTTTGCCAATATTTTTGGCAATGACTGTATCTAATCAGTATAATAAAACCTTTTTAATGGGTTACTTAACCAAAAATGGAGCAGATAGGGGAAGTTCATTGTTGGGGTTTACATTTTATAATTTGACTAATAGACACCCTTTAGAAAGTTATCTCTATCTTTTATTCTCACAGGTTCTTGGAATATGTCCCAAGGACATGAGAGCGGACATCTGTGTGCACCTAAATAGGAAAGTGTTTAATGAGCACCCTGCTTTTCGTCTGGCCAGTGACGGCTGTCTGCGATCTTTGGCGGTGGAGTTTCAAACAATCCATTGCGCTCCCGGAGACCTTATCTACCATGCCGGCGAAAGTGTTGATGCTCTGTGCTTTGTGGTGTCGGGATCGCTGGAAGTCATCCAGGATGAGGAGGTGGTGGCCATCCTGGGTAAGAAAACCTATGCTCTGTAGATGCATTATGATTCAACAGCAAAATACATCTATGCATATCAAGTTATTATAAAACTCAGATCACTTTTATAATATTCCCAACTAGAAATTGCTGTGCATTTTTTATTTTCTGTTATATTTAATGATATGCTTTTCCCTTTTCTGCTTCACTGTATCTCTCTGGCCCCTTCCACTAGCTTAAAATTTCCATTTTATCATGAAAGGGTTTATTTAAATCTTCTCAGAAAATATTTACTTTGCTGTCATGTCACCACTGCGCTTTTTTTTGGTGCTTCATAAATGTTTTAAACAAATTAAGGCATAGAGTACATAGACTCTGCAGAATGCTTTTTCCATGAGTTAATATACATTCACATTGACTTGCATAGAGAAATATAGGCAAACAACAAGGCCTTAAACTAAATTCAGAAGGCAGTGTGCATTGGCTTTTAATTCAGTGGAGCTATGCTGATAGCTTAGTAGATTATGATGAAGTTGAAACCCTTACCTTTGGCCACTGTATTTGGTCATTGAATGTGAAGATCCTGTGTGTCACTGAAGATTGACAGCCAAATAAACGGGAATAACCAGAAGAATTACAGAAGTGCAGGGCAGGAATGTAGTTAGATGTGCTGGAGGTCATGGCAGGTGGCTGGCAAAAACAATAACCAATAGAAATCTAAATCAATACCAAAGAACAATCTACAAATATAAATTGGCCAGACAAGTAGCATGACACAAGGACAGAATGAATGTTCAAAACACAATTTAAGCCCTCTAAATTTAGACCATTGAGATGCGAATATAGGCATGTGCACAGGGAGTTCAAAATATGCATGGGCACACCCTAATCACCCCATGTCTTTTCTATATTCCTATTGCACATGTTCCTGGAAAACAAAGCTCATGGATGTCACCACATGTACTCTACCGACTCCGAAACCTTCTACTTATCTTTTATGATTTGATCTATCTGCAATAAAAAAAAAAACGGATGATGATTGTAGATCCATGGTGTGCTGGCAAATATATACACCAATAACCCCATGTGGCGCAAAGTCACCCTGCTTGGATCCCTGATAGTTGACCAAAGCTCCCTAACAGGGCTCCTAAAAAAAATTTGAAAAAAATTGTACAAAATAAAATAATAATAATAAAAAAAACTACTGACACCCTCCGTATGTATACAATTGCACACGCATATGTGTTTGAGCTTTGGGGTGCACACCCTACTGCAATAGGCTGTGAGTGCAACCAACTGCTGATGGAAAAGCTGTTGGTTGATCACTACACATTGGAACAATTTACTTTTTCTAGTGCCCTTCTATGTTATTATTTGGCAGGGTCTCACCCTTTTTTGCTGTACTCCCTATTATACACAAGAATGGCAATACCATCAGGAAATAGGCAACTTTCTTGTAGAGATCCTGTACTAGTGGCAGCCCATCCATTAGGGGTGCCTGGGCGCTACCCTCTCTATCCACGCCACCCCTATATGAATAATGGATAGATTCATGGATAGCATGAATCTATCCACGTCGAATGAATGAATGAATAAATTAACTTGTATAGTGCTACACAAGCAAACTAAATCACCTTAGGGCGCTTTTGCCGCCAGTGTCCATCTGGGTCTTCAGAAGAGATGGGTCTTGAGCTTCTTCCTGAAGGCCAGCTTGTTTTCTTTCAAGCAGATGTCTGCAGGTAGAGCGTTCCATAGCCATGGACCATCGTTCACCTTTTAATTTATAACAGGACTTGGGGATGTGGAGGAGGTTCTGGTTAGTTGACCGGAGAGGGTGACCTGGGGTGTAGTGCTTTATTTTGTCACAGATGTATTGCATCCATCGCGATCACCCCCTATTCATGCATCCGGCCCCTTTCAGGATGCCGGGCGCCTGAATTACATCGGCAGGGGTGTTTTTTCAGTACCTGATTAGAGCCATAGGCTTCACTAGGCTTCAATAGGCTTCAAAATAAGGTGTAAATCAGAGAGCAGAGCATTGTGCCATGAGCCCACCCAGGTGTTACAACAGCGAATAAATATTTGCTGTTGTAACACTGATCCTCAATCCAGCCAATCAGAAGCAGGTCTGAGACCCATTTTCCGATTGGCCAAAAAGAGAAGACTCCCGATTGGATGCCGAGGAGGAGGGAGTAAACGGAAGCCACCGATGCCCGTGGAGAGCAGAGGAAGGGAAAGCTGACGCCACAGCCAAGCAAGGGAAGCCGCCAGTGATGCGCTGCATAGATGGGGTAAGTGCACCAAACCTGACCACCAACCGACGGAGGGGGTTTGTCGCCCCCCCCCCAAAAAATAGCCACCACTGCCCTGTAACATAGACACATCTGGGAGTTCATGCATATTTGGCATTCAGAATCCCAAAATAACATTAGGAAATGGCAGCTGATTCAATAGCAACCAAAAAATACAGTCTAGTTTTGGGTGGACTGAAGGAAAAAAAAAAAGTTAAAAATGTAGACTAGCGTTTGTTGGTTGTCTCTTGCTCTTTTATACTTTTGGTAGGAATAAGTTAAACAGATCCCCAACAGATAATAGAAGTTCACAAGGGTTGACATACTTTAAGTATGTTTGTAGGGGATGTGAATGCTGATTAATTGCCAGACTTGTAGCAAGACAAAACCAAAACAACAATTGAAGTTTGAAGAGATTTGGTAATGACTGAGAGGTAGAGCGGTTCAGCGAGAAGCAAACCATGCAGATCATTTATCCTTCATAGATTTCGGAAGTTGTTGAAGCAAATTGTGCAGCAGAGGATAAGCCTGTCTGGGTGACTGATGTGTAGATGTTATTTCAAGCCTCGCCGCTCCCAACGCATTTTACTCCTCTCCTTTAATACATTTTTTTTTGTTTAATCTGCCCACTCGTCCCTTAAATTAATAGGATTCCCAAATACAAGATGAAGTGTTTGATATTCGTGAAAAACAGCAACATTTATCTAGTAAACATAATTATGTCAACGCTTTGATATATTGGTGCGACCAGCGGTGTAGGTTTGAGTAGATGAGTGATTGGCTTTGCTTTATGAGACAATTTGTTACTAATGACATGAGCAGTGGGGGTCCAGCAAGATGTCCTTTTTGGATAAATGTTGTAAAATGCTGTGTATTATTGAGCTTTTTAGTGATTGAGTATTATTGAGTGATTTATGTTAAAGCTGAACTTCCAGGCAAATAGCTACACAGATGCAACACATATATGAGATCTGTCTTACCTGCCAAAGGAATTTGTAAATCTCTCCATTTAGTCCCGAGAGTCATGACTGTCTGCAACACAGCGCAGCCCGTCCTTGCAGGGGAGAGGGGTTATGATCTTTTTCTTCTGCAGTTTCACTTTCACTTAGATGTCTCCCCCCGACATGAAAGGGAAAGGAGACAAGCATATTGGTGGGCTTATCTCCATCTCGAAAAAAATGTCCCAAAGGAAAAAACCGCGCTGTCCTAAGTATAAACCTAGGTTATGTGTTTCCCCTACAGGGGAATTTAAACAACTACAAAATTTGTGTGGCAATGTCATAAAATATATTATTGCCACAACCCTAAAAAACAGATGGAAAGCCTCCATAGTGTAATATAGTTCTATTAAAATATTTAAAATAATGTACAGCCAAATGGCTCCTTACTTGAAAAAGTGCCTTTCTCCCGGCACTGGGGCTGCTGGCATTAATCTCGAGCAATACCAAAGGTATCCGCGCTATCCTCTATAGATGGCGTGCGTTCCACACACTCGTGTTGTTAGCCAGAAAGACCGGATGTCCTACGTGACCTTGCACTGCCTCTGACGTAGGTTTCATTAGAATAACGTCTTCAGCGTCTTCACCCCCCATTTCACATTTTTATTGTTATATATATGAATGTGCCATTCCTTTGCACCTGTTGAGATAGGGGTGCAGAGGGTGCTGTGTTTTTATATGCATTGTGTGTGCATCGTGCATATAGATATGTCATATGTTATTGTCTTGCACTTGTTGAATTGAAGGTATAGATGATATTATTCTGTTGGGGATATATATTATAAGTTTCACATTATATACAAATAATCCTTTCTATTTTTTAGGGTTGTGGCAATAATATATTTTATGACATTGCCACACAAATTTTGTAGTTGTTTAAATTCCCCTGTAGGGGAAACACATAACCTAGGTTTATACTTAGGACAGCGCGGTTTTTTCCTTTGGGACATTTTTTTCGAGTATTTATATGTATTTTTTGGTATATAGTAGAACTGCAGCAGTTTTTTATGTGTGCACAATTTTTGTAATTTTTAATATAGGTGGTAGCGCGATTTTTTCCTGTTTTTTCTCCTTATCTCCATCTCGCTCTTCTCTCTCCTCTTATCAACATGCTCTTTACACAGCAATACCAGAGTTTGTCTCTGTCTCGTCCCATCTTGCTGATGCCAAATCATATTAAAGTGATACTAATGTCTTGTTTTTCTTTCTAACAAAAATGTTATAATTACCTGCTCTGTGCAGTGGTTTTGGCCTGGATCTTGCTCTTCTCGGGTCCCTCTTTGGCACTTCTGACCCCTCCCTCCTTTTGAGTGCCCCCCACAGCAGGCAGCTTGCTATGGGGTCACCTGAGCCAAGCTGCAGCTCTGTGACATAGAGCCCACCCCCCACCCCCTACTGATTGGCTAGCTGACTTTCATTTACAGCAGCGGGAGCCAATGGCACCACTGCTGTGTCTCAGCCAATCAGGAGGGAAAGACAGCCGAGGCACTCGTGCACATTGTTGAATAGAGATGGGGCTCAGGTAAGTCTTAGTGGGGCTGCTGCACACAGAAGATTTTTTTATCTTGATGCATTAAGATAAAAAAAACTTCTGCCTTTACAACCATTTTAAGATACTTACACTGCTTGCATTTAAAAATAAATAAATGTAATGATGTATTTAGAGCTGCATTATGTGTACCTTTTTATCTGACTGGAATTCAGCCCTAAATGAACATGGATATCTATGAAAATAATAGAAAGGAGCAGACATGGTCTAGACTACAATTTGATAGACGAAAAAAAAACACTTTTGCTACAAAAATTAAATAAATTCACATTTACATCCTGTGTCATGTAAGGTTTTCTAAACTTACAGTGGGTATAGAAAATGGGTATGGAAAATAATCACCCCCCCCCCCCCACAGACGTTAAAAAAAAATCACATTTTGTTTCCCTGCAGCCTGAAATGAAGACAGACAGGGTTTTAGTTTTATCCAACTGCATTTACTTATAACATCTAAGTGTAAGACATAACACCAAAATGTCATAAAATATAAAAAAAAATAAGAAACAGAATCACTGAGTACAGCATATGATTCCCCAGTTTGTATAATATATTTAATTCCTTCATTGATGTCAACTCTTTGCCATCAGTGATAAAAGTTAAAGTCAAGACACCAAAGTGAAGGTATAGTTTAGTATAGAAACACCCCGCATGTGCATCACAGAACTGTAGATAACTTACTTGTGCAAAAGCGCAACAATTGAAACCTGTACATCAAGTGAAATAAGTTGTTCTCCCCACTGTAGATGGCGGCTTATTTTCCTTTTGTTTTTATGGTGTAAAGAAGCGATCCAATATCCTGAGATTTGCAGTAGCCATCACCATAGTGGACTTTGAATTGGTACCTCCTTTACAATATAGACCAGTGATGGTGAACCTTGGCACCCCAGATGTTTTGGAACTACATTTCCCATGATGCTACAACTACACTGCAAAGTGCATGAGCATCATGGGAAATGTAGTTCCAAAACATCTGAGGTGCCAAGGTTTGCCAACACTGATATAGACTTTATGGCTTTTGTGGGGGTTCTTCCCACCCTCTGAGTTATTGAGCTTTTTTTTCTCCTTTTATATCCAAAACTTCAGGTTTTAGATAAAATAGGGATGTACCACAACCTCCTACTGTCATTAGTGTTCTGGCTATGTAGATTCCCCCCCCCCCCCCCCATTTGTTCTCATTTCCACTGTCACTGAGACAGAAAGTGAATGAAAATCCTACATTTATGAGTTGTCACCAGAATAGAGGGTACATTTTTCCAATAAGGATCATTTATAACGTGTGATAACGGTCTAAAAAGGGAATTCCTCTCACTTTTTTCAGTCCCAGAGATGCAACAGAAATAAGAAAAATTTCCCTAACCAAACACAGACAACGAAAACCTGACCTTCAGGGATTTTAACCCTTCTGTACTCTATCCAATGAAAAAAAAAAAGGTTTTGGCTACACATACATTTGAATTATCTCCTTTTGTGCGCTGCTTTTTGGACACATTTTATTTTGTCATGGTGGCACCAAAAGGGGAAGAAATATTCCTATTTTACTGCATGGCAATCACTACAGTCTTTAATTTGCACAGACGCACTTACAGAAATACATTATAACAATGTTACCATGTATTTTTTATGAATGTAGTCACTCTGCAACAATATAATGTTAAATATCCCTCCCTGGGTCCCAGCTATGTCCCCCCCCCCCCCCAACCCACCCGTACAGTTTCTCGGGTGAGCGCCTCTTGAGCTTTGGTCTCTACAACTGCGTCAATTCCTGGGGTAGTGCTGTAGCTTGGTCACTCCCTTTTGCATGGTGAGGCAGCCCAGTATAGTGCTGGACCAGGTGGATTTATGGAGTGAGAGGGAGCAGGTAAGCTCTGTCACCCTCGGGACGTTCCAGAGCTTTGCCTGATTAGTATGTCCCAGCAATCCAGCATAGATGAGGCAATGAAAGCTGCTGCAGGTACAGCCTGCTTGTCTATCTTTTTATTTAGTTAATTATAAGTTAAAAGTTTAATTTTAAAGTAAATGTACCTACTTCTTGTTGGTAGCATGAGACTAGCCAATGAAGGTTATTGGAGGAGTAAAAACTTTTTACATTTTGGCACGCTAACTTCTTTAATCGCCTGGCGGTTATTTGGGAAACATTAAGTTTAACTTTAAACTTAGCTGCCTGCCAAGATGCCAGTCAAATTGAGAGTTGTAGTTACATAATGGCCAAAGTGTGTTGGATTTTTTTCTTCCTGCAAGTCACTCAATCTACATCAAACTCTCTGTTCCCACTTGGAGAGTTCAATCAGACTGATTCCAGAGCAGTGTCATCTCTAAAGACGTTGACAAATGGTGTTGGTAGGGCAGCATATGCTGTGCATAATCAGATTTTAAGTTTGCCATCTACAAGAGAACACTGAGCCATTAAAATAAAGAGCTTTTCAGCAGTCTTGTAGCTGGAAAGACATACTGATTATTTATGTCTCACTTAACTAACCACTGTCCCCCGCTGTGTGTTCTTGCTGCAATCTGCCTCTCATTGAACCAACTCCTCACGTCTCTCTGCCGTGTGTGTGTGCGCTTGGATTAAGCATGTTACAAGACCTTTGCCGTTTTTGGCAGTAGATAACAAAGTGCCTGCTTTATGAACTTAATTATGAAGAAGTGTGGGAATTCATTGGTTTATTAACGGGTCCATCCACCCAATACCGATACAGTATTATGATTATAGAGATATGTTCACACGAATTCCCCTCCGGTTCATGGAAGTGCTTGAAAGGGGTGTTGCTAGACTATGCATATAAAACATATTTTTTGGTATGGGTTGGATTGTTAGTTATATGGGGTGTTGGGGTTGGTCTTGAGCTCTGACCTGAAGGTTTGGCATCTGGTCAAAGCCTTGCCAGTCCACTCTCCCTACATCTGACAATGGTAATCACAGCTTTATTGGCAGTTTAACCTTGCCAGCAGTTAGCATTTGTTACAGTTGTATGCCGTTAATCGGGTTTTGGGGTAGTCAAGTGCCTGTCTGGTACGTAGGGTAAAGACAAGCATTATATTGTTAAGGTGTGCTCACAGTATGATTTGTACTGGCATAGGTTATATTTATTATTGCAGTGGACACTGTATAAAGATGTTAAAAAAACATCTTCAAAGTTGTGAGCATGTCCTGTAAAATAAATTATGCAAATCCTCAAACAATCCATGTTAATTCCAGGTTGTGAGGCAACAAAACAAAAAATGCAAAGGGGGGTGAATACTTTTGCAAGGCACTGTAGTACACGGAGTGTAACTTTTGCAGGGATCCCATACTTCCCAATCAGAGGGAGAGGATGTAATGGGAATTCTATCAAATGGAGACACACAAAAACAAACACTTTTTCTCAAACGCCAACTCTTGACAACACAGTTGGAGCTATGCTTGCACTGCAATGGTTCATTGGTTGTTTTGGTCTAGGGGAATAAAAAAAATATGTATTTACCAGAGCTTCTGCTCCTCCCCAAAGCTAGACCAGTCCCCCCACCCCCAGCTTCTTCCCCCCTATGCTGTAGCAATCTAGGTTCCTGACATCTTTAAGACCAAATCATGATGATGCAGAGTTAGACTTATCCAAAGTGACTTGGAGCTGTGATAGCCACAAAAGGTAGCTCTACAAAGTATTGACTTTAGGAGGGTGAATAGTTGCGCACATTGAATTTTTCTGTTATTTTGTCGTATTTGTTGTTTGCTTCACAATGAAATAAAAAATCTTCAAATTTTTGGATAAGTTCTGTAAATTAAATGATGCAAATCCTCAAAATGTTAATTTCAGGTTGTGAGGCAACAAAACACAAAATACCAAGGGGGTGAATACATTTGCAAGGCACTGTAGTCTAGGAAATAGGCTGTTCACTTTGCAAGGGAAATTTTTTCTTAGGTTAGTGAATGAGCTTAGTTCTGCTGACTTCCATCATCCAGCCTTGTGCAAACAAAAATGCGTTTTTTCCCCCATGCAAGTGATTAGGTATTCTTTGTTGTGATTTTTTACAACATTCACTAAGCTAAGGAAAATGGCTTTAGTAACCACTATTTTTATTGCAATCTCTTCTGCCTGCTGTGATTGTTTTCAAGCCAAGTATCATTGCTGATGGCAAAGCTGGGAGGATGTGAGGCCAGTGACTGACAGGTGTGGAGATCTGTTTAAAGATGGACTCTAATCATTTTAACATCTGTAGCCATAATGCCCACCAGGAGGCAGTCTACCAAGAGTATTTTTCTAGTTTGCCTTCACAAACCCTCTAAGCTCGATTTTAAGAAAATTATTCCATAAAATTTGTGAAGTTCAAAAAAAGCACAAAGCCGCATTCTGTTTGTAATGAGGTTCATTGTACGAAAACGTCAAGAAACCTCTCAGAATGAAAACTCTAAATATTCCTGTTTTCCATTTTTGGTGCCGTAGATTAGCTTCAGTTTGCTAAATACATCTTCTAGAGAACAAATACATTACATAATTATGTGTTTGAAGAATGATCTAATTTAGAAATCCATTTGGCAGCTTGTATACAAATATATCATGCCTGATTTCAGAAATGCAGAATTCAGAATTGACATAGACAGTACCATTCCTGTACTTGATTATTATTGTCAGCCGTCATTTTATACGCATAGATAGAAACACTAGCAACTTAAAGAGGAAGAAGATCCATCTGTATATGCAAGTTTGTGCACCTGTACATGTGTATGCACAAGATTTCCATGGAACATAAAGCAAATACAAGAAACATTTCTGCGCTCTCCCTAAATCCCCCAACCCAAGCTGTTTTATAAATCTGTTAATATTAACAATGTTAGAAAACACCATACAGCACTGTATGTTGTATATAACACTTTACAGAACATACGTTGCATATTTTGCTGAGGATATTTCTGCTTGCCTGTGCCAGTAAGATCCTGCTTTTAAGCATCAGTAAATTATTACTTCCGTGTGAAATGAAATGATCATGTATGGGACTGCAGCCATCTGCTCAATGGGTTTCCCAGTTCTTTCCATTTACACACCACTGTTTTATTTGTCTGAGGTTTAACTGTATTTTGCATCCTCAAAACAGAATTTTGCTTTCTCTTTTGGCTTAGCTTTACACCAGAATAATTTTTTTGTATTCATGGTAGAGTCTCTGTGCTGTAGGTCAACTTTATTTTATTTATTATGTCTCGTTAAAATTGGTGTCTGTCTTTTGTTTGACTTTCCCAGGTTTGCTTACTGAATTGGTTTTGTCCAATTTAACGATTAAAAGCGGAGTTCGGACTTAAAAAAAAATTGTACTTCAAAAAAATTAAAAGTCAGCAGCCACAAATACTGCAGCTGCTGACTTTTAATAATCGGACACTTACCTGTCCCAGGGTCCAGTGATGCAGGGGAACGAAGCCCCACTCCTTTCCCTCTCCTTCACAGCCTGGTGATGTGTCCCTGATGATTGCCGAGAGGGAGGGAGAGGGGAGAGGTGAACTTACTTCTGGCGCCACAGTGCCCTAGGAGGAAGTGGGAACTGAAACCCTCTTAAAAGAGGGTTTCCGCTCCCCCCCAGAAAAAAAATGACAAGCCAAATGTGGCATGTCAGGGGTCACCTTCCCTTTTTTGTTGGGTGGAGCTCCGCTTTCAATCAGATATTTTGTTGATTTGTGCTTTGTTTACACGTTTAGGATTCATAGCTTTTTGGGACACACTACATAAACTGAGTGAGCGTTGTAAAATGGTTTTCCATCCATAAGGGTAGATTGAGGACAAACTATGCTATGAAACTGCAACACTGCTATCAGTCACTTGAGTTATTTTTGTATTGTTAAAGAGAGAAGTTAAAGAATAACCCAGCTTTTTTAGATTATGCTGCTTATTATACCCTAAATATGAGGCTTGGCCCAAGGTCACACCCCTAAGTAGTCCAGAATTCAGAAATAAGTAGAAAACACTCATGAAATATTAGCATATTTTTTTCAATAATCATGCCACGCCGGTTACTGAATAAAAGTTACTTATGAAGTGGTTGGGTGGACACCCGTGTAGATTTGGTTTTACCACCACGGATTGCATGCATGCCTGGTTCTTTTTCTCCTCCTCCTACTCCATCCTCCTCCCTCTCCTCCTCGGCTGACTCCTCCTTTTCTGCTGCTAGCGTCTCTTCCGCTGCGCCGCCCAAGCTCCCCAGAACCTATTCGACATGCCAGGTGAGACGTTGCCATGCTGTGCTGCGTCTGTTGTGCCTGGAAGCCAAAAGCCACACTGGCCCTGCACTCCTTTCAGCTTTGCGTTCACAGGCAGATCAGAGGCTAACACCTCTCAATTTGGCAGTTGGTAAAGTGGTGTGTGACAATGGTGCCAATCTGCTCAGCGCATTGAAACAGGGCAAAATTACGCACGTGCCATGCATGGCACACGTCTTAAACTTGGTCGTGCAGCGATTCGTTGTCAAATACCCTGGGGTCCAGGACATCTTGCGGCAGGCAAGGAAAATCTCGGCCCATTTCAGAAGATCTTACACGGGCATGTCTCGCCTTGCTGACATTCATCGGCGACACAATCTGCCGGTCAGACGTCTTATTTGCAATTGCTCGACGCGATGGAACTCAACCTTCTATATGCTTGATAGGCTGCTCCAGCAGAAACGTGCAGTTAATGTCTACCTGTACGAACTCTGCGGCAGAACAGGTTCTGGGGAGCTTGTTTTTTTTTCACAGCGCCAGCGGCTGCTCATGAGCAACGCATGCAGACTTCTGCGGCCATTTGATGAGATCATCAAACTGGTCAGTCGCAGCCATGGTGCCATCAGTGACATGGTACCTTATGCCTTCTTTATGGAGCATGCATTGAGTCGTGTCATTGATCAAGCCGTGGAGAAGCAGGAGCGGGAAGAGGACGAGGAAGTCGCAATGCTGGATGAATTCCCAGGGGGGGCTACTCTATCTGAGACAAGTCAACAGGAGTCTGAAGAGGAGTCAGAGGAGGAGCAAGAAGAGCATGCTTGAAACCTTTCTGGGATCCCTGTTGTTGTGCGTGGATGGGGAGAGGAGAATGACATTATCCTGGATGATGAGCAGGAGCCAGGCCACCACACCACTTCCAGTTTTGTGCAAATGGGGGCCTTCATGCTCCAGTGTTTTAACAGGGACCCCCCGTATAAAAAGCATAAGGGTCAAGGACCAGTACTGGGTGGCAACGTACTTAGACCCCCGGTACAAACACAAAATGGCGGAAATGTTACCACCGTCACAGAGGGCTGTCATCATGGAGCACTTACAGGCCTTGCTTCGAGAAATGCTGCATTCTGCTTTGCGTGCTCTGGCAGAGGAGGAATTACCACTCCCGGGGGGAGTTGCGGGTACCAATCCAACAGCACCTACAAGAAAAGGGCGGTTTGAAGATGTGTTGGTGACTTCTTTCAGCCGACCCATCGACAGGTGTCATCCGGATCCAGCATCAGGGAACGCCTAGACCGACAGGTTTCCGACTACATCGGGTTAACGGCCGATGTGGGCGCTCTGAGGAGTGATGAACCCCTGGACTACTGGGTGGGCAGGCTTGACCTCTGGCCAGAGCTTGCCCAATTTGCAATGGAACTGTTGGCTTGCCCCTCGTCCAGTGCCCTGTCCAAAAGGGCGTTCAGCGCAGCAGGGGGGATCGTGACCGATAAGCGCACTCACCTAGCTCACGACAGTGTTGACTACCTCACATTTCTAAAAATGAATGAGGCATGGATCTCGGAGGAATTCAACACATGTGACCAGTAGACCATGTATATCTCTATAAACGATGTATTTAATCGAGCACACAGACCTTTTTTCTACCTTTGGCTTACTTCCTTGTACAAAAAAAGCACATCGTACTATATGCCCGTACCCTCCTGTTTGAAGAGGTTGAGCGGTGTCATATTTTTGTGGTCCAGCAGCGAGTTGCTGGTATCAGTGCTGCTCTCAGTGTTCTCGTGCTGGTGTCAGTGCTCTATATTATGGTGCTGGTGTCAGTGCTCTCTCTCGGTGCTGGTGCTGGTGTCAGTCCTCTCTCTGTGCTGGTGTCAGTGCTCTCTCTCGGTGCTGGTGCTGGTGTCAGTGCTCTCTCGCTATCTCGGTGCTGGTGTCAGTGCTCTCTATCTCGGTGCTGGTGTCAGTGCTCTATATCACGGTACTGGTGTCAGTGCTCTATATCACGGTGCTGGTGTCAGTGCTCTCTATCACGGTTCTGTTGATCATCTCCTGCACTCTCTTCATAGCCTACCCTGACCTTTCCTCTCTTCTATTGCCTTCATGCACTCCTGAGTACTGAATTGTCAAAATTTCACATATAAAAAAAAGAATGCTTGTCGTTGTCGATCCCAGATTCACTTCATACTTTTGTTATGTCAGTGACTATGTGGTGGAACTATGTGTGCACAGCTAGTAAGTATTTTGTGGCTGAAAATATGACCTGTAGGTTTTTAAAGTTTGCCTGCCATTGAAGTCAATGGGGCCCGCCACAAACTTTGCGGTTCGCAAACTTTTTGCCACGTTCGCGAAACGTCCCATCGGAAGTTTGTCCATCTCTAGAAATGAGTAGGCAAAGGTCAACAAAGGATGGTTTTGTAGATATTACCAGAAAAACATTTATAAAGTCCAAGCAAGCATAATTGTTGTCTGCAACATACAGTACATGCAAACATAAAATGCAAATGCACCATTTCCTATATGCAAAAATGTGTCCTTATAGGGGGCACAATGCATAGGCAAGCCAAATTCATCCTGTAGTTATTCATAAACTGGAATATTTTTATTCAGTGAAACTTGAATTGGCACCCTTCTATGGCTGACCAGTTTTTGTATTCCCAAAACATATGTACAGTGCTCAGCATAAAGGAGTACACCCCAACAAATTTCTCAGAAAACTTTTACTTTCCTCTCAGAATAAAAAATTACTATGGGGCACTATACTACAAAATACTACCAGAAATGTGGGCCATTGATTGCAACCAATATTTGTTAATTTGCACACACACACAAAAAAGTATTTTTCCTAACAAATTCATTCAAGACCATGCTGCAAAAATGAATACACCCTAATGAAAGTCTTAGGAGCAAAGCTACATTTCAGACAACAAAATCCTACTTAACAAGAATTCAACTACAGGTGAGTGTACCGTATATACTCGAGTATAAGCCGAGATTTTCAGCCTCTTTTTTGAGGCTGAAAGTGCCCCCCTCGGCTTATACTCGAGTCATCGCCGTCTGACTGCTCGATCAGCGTATCGAGCAGACAGACGGCGGACATACTACAATTCGAAAGCCGCGCCTCCGCCTCCGCCTGTGATAGGCGGAACACTCAATTTCCCAGCAGTCAGTGTTCCGCCTATCACGGACATCCGCTCATCCTCGTACTACGGACGAGGATGAGACGATGTCCGTGATAGGCGGAACACAGGCTGCTGGGAAATTCAGTGTTCCGCCTATCACAGGCGAAGGCGGAGGCGCGGCTTTTGAATTTTAGAATGGCCGCCGAGGCGCCGACGAAGAGCGGCGATCCTGGCAAGGCACGGGACGGAGGCAAGGCAAGGCACGGCACGGGACGGGACGGAGGCAAGGCACGACACGGGACGGAGGCAAGGCGGCAAGGCACGGCACGGGACGGAGGCAAGGAGGCAAGGCACGGCACGGGACGGAGGCAAGGAGGCAAGGCACGGGACGGAGGCTCGGGACACAGGCTCGGGACACAGGTAGGCTGGACACACACACACACACACACACACACACACACACACACACATGGACACACACACACAGGGATGGATGGATGGAGACACACACACACAGGGATGGATGGATACACACACACACAGGGATGGATGGATGGAGACACACACACACAGGGATGGATGGATGGAGACACACACACACAGGGATGGATGGATGGAGACACACACACACAGGGATGGATGGATGGATGGAGACACACACACACAGGGATGGATGGATGGATGGACACACACACACACAGGGATGGATGGATGGATGGACACACACACACACAGGGATGGATGGATGGATGGACACACACACACACAGGGATGGATGGACGGACACACAGGGATGGACGGACACACAGGGATGGACGGACACACAGGGATGGACGGACACACACACAGGGATGGACAGGCATGTCTCACCCTCGGCTTATACACGAGTCAATAAGTTTGCCAGTTTTTTGGGGGGTAAATTGGGGGCCTCGGCTTATATTCGGGTCGGCCTATACTCGAGTATATACGGTAATTATTCATTAAACAGGTGTCCAGCAGATAGTTGATTATAAAAGGGCATTACTTAACAAATAAAACCCCTTCCCATTTCATGCTGTCAGCAATGGCACCACATGGAAGAGAAATGTCCCAAGACCTGAGGAAGAAAATAGGAAAGGTGAAGGCTACAAGAAGATCAGCAAAGCTTTACTTACTAGTCAGAAGACTAACAAAAGTGATACAGAAATTTAACAAAAATTGAACTGCAACCATCTCACAGAGATGTCCAGGCCATCCACAGAAGTTAACACCTCGACAGGAGTGTCTTCTGATGAGAAGGGTTGAAGAAAAACCAGTTCATTACAGTTAGCTAAAGAAGTAGAAAGCCAAACTGGGGTGATTGTTTCCCATGACACAATACGGCATACGCTGCAGAGGGATAGCATGCATGGGTGTCATCCACGAAGGAAGCCTCTCATAAAGCCCATGCACAAAAAAGCCTGCTTAGAATTTGCAAGTTGAAGATGACCCTGAGTAGAAGAAATGGAGAACAAGACATCTAGAGGTGTAGTTAGAGCTTGTGTACACAGACACAAGAGGTGCATTTGAGATAGCCTTTGTCGTTTACACATATGAAAACTCCATTGGCCCATCAGGTTAGCGTCACAGAAAATTAGCATATTTAATTGATACCACCAATTATTCAAGTGGTTAGTGACTACACCTGTTTTTAGCCAACATGAGAAGGGGGAGAGGAAAAAAAAAACAATATAAAAAGTTAATTTGTTGAGCCAAGAAGAAGTGTGTGGAAAAAATGCTACATAAAATATTAAGACTGGGCGGCACAGTGGTGTAGTGGTTAGCACTCTCACCTAGCAGTAAGAGGGGTCGTTGGTTCAAATCCCAACCACGACACTACCTGCCTGGAGTTTGCATGTTCTCTCTGTGCCTGCGTGGGTTTCCTCCGGGTACTCCGGTTTCCTCCCACACTCCAAAGACATGCAGGTAGGTTAATTGGCTTCTGTCCAAAATTGGCCCTAGTATATAAATGGGGACCTTGGATTGTGGGCTCCTTGAAGGTAGGGACTGATGTGAGTGTGCAATATACAGTGATGGGGACAATTGTAGACACTCAGGTTGAACTGGATGGACTGATGTCTTTATTCAACCTTACTAACTATGTAACTATGCAACTATGTAAGACCTTATTGCTTCAAGGAAAAAATGCATTCCTTAGAAGAAGATGAAAATGCAGACTTACGTTCAAGTAATTTTTTTTTTATTTTTTTTTTGTGATAACAACACAAAGTAAAGTCAAGATAGAGAGAAAAAAAAAAGGAGGGGGGGATTCGATTTATGGCAGGATCAAAAAAGAGGGATTCAATTAATGGCCGGATCAAAAAAAGAAGGATTAAATGTATGACGGGATCAAAAAGAGGAATTAAGTTTATGGCAAAAAGAGCATGATTCAATTTGTGAGCAGACATGGCTGCTTAGAGCTCCGCTTCTCCCGGACATTATGGCCTTGTATCACAGATTCACAAACGTATATCGCAATTTCACGGTAATATCTTGGTTTCTTATACTATTGGGCACAAATTGATATGATGTATGCTGTGAGAAAAACTAAAAACTTAAGCCCACAAAGAGTCAAGAAGCTCAAATGAAAGCCGCAGCTAAAATGGCAGCAGCATCATCATCCCGCTCTAATTTACCTCACACACAAAAACAGACAAGGAATGATGCTCCTTCCTCACAGTAACTAAAACCTGATTCTGAATTTGATATGACTCCCATTTCTATCCAAAATATCCCTAATGGCTCTGACCTTATTAGTCAATTTGAACGGGTTCTCCAAAAAGCACTTCAAATCACCTCAAATACTATAACAGAGAAATGAACCCGGGAAATCCGTGAAGTGGGACACCGCACAACTATATTGGAACACAGAATGGATGAAATAAATTACATTGCTAATACTCATAATTAGGAGATAGAACCCCTCAGAGAGCAAAATTCATCCCTTGCTGCTTGCATTAAAGATTTTGAAAACAGGGCCAGGAGATCTAACCTGAGAATTTGTTGAATACCTAAAACAATCATAGATCTCCATTCTACAATTACAGCTCTCTTTGTCCCATCTATCCCTATTGAAAAACTGGAGATGGACAGAATTCATAGAACCCTGGCCTCCGAAAAAGATGATGGTTCCCCCAGAGATATTGTCTTGAAATTACATTTTTTTCATACCAAACTAAAAATAATGGAAGCTGCTCGAAGTAAAGACATTTTATCTTTCCAAGGATATCGCTATCAAATATTTCAAAACCTCTCGCAACAAACCCTCGTTAAAAAAAGAGAGATGAAACCCCATCTACAAATTCTCCAACATCATTACATTCCATATCATTGGAGTTTCCCATTTGCCATCCGATTCTCTCATAAAGGTAACTCTTATACCTGTAAAACAGTGGATGACCTCTCAACAGTGATTCGAAATCTTCGCCTGTCAACTCCGGATAACTCAGCTGAAGGTTCCAAGCGTCGAGCATTGTCAAATTCTTCTACAACTCGAAAAGATAAAACAGACCAACAAGTCCATCCAAGCATCCACAAAAGGAGTCGCATAGCATCAACACAACCAGATCCTGAAGATCAAATGGACTGAATTTTTCCTCTTAGTGACCCTATAAGTTAAATTTATACTTATTGACATAACATTTAGAATGACAAAATATATGTAATCCTTAAATGGGAATATATTCTCTATTCCCCAATTGTTCTTTAATTTTAGGATACATAAATAAGCTCTTAAAATTGCTATTACTTTCCACACATAACAACAGATTTAATGTTTCTTGAGATGTCATGAGCTTTACTTTATTTACCAAACTCATCATATCTAAAGAAATTAAACTCCTTTGTGAGGTATTTCTTTTTGTTTTTACTATTTTCTCAGCAATGTTAACAGCCACCTGCACATTCACTGATTTATGTCTTCCCTCATAAAAATGGGGATCCATACCTTCCTTAAATACTATCCCCTCATATCTCCTAGATATCTTTAGTGTATTTGCAGGTCATTTACTTTATTTTATTCTATACACTCTATTTCTTTCTTTATTTTATTTATCTTGATAATGTCATATTTACCGTATATACTCGAGTATAGGCCGACCCGAATATAAGCCGAGGCCCCCAATTTACCCCAAAAAAAACTGGCAAACTTATTGACTCGTGTATAAGCCGAGGGTGAGACATGCCTGTCCATCCCTGTGTGTGTGTCCGTCCATCCCTGTGTGTCCGTCCATCCCTGTGTGTCCGTCCATCCCTGTGTGTCCGTCCATCCATCCCTGTGTGTGTGTGTGTCCATCCATCCATCCATCCCTGTGTGTGTGTGTGTCCATCCATCCATCCATCCCTGTGTGTGTGTGTGTCCATCCATCCATCCATCCCTGTGTGTGTGTGTCTCCATCCATCCATCCATCCCTGTGTGTGTGTGTCTCCATCCATCCATCCCTGTGTGTGTGTCTCCATCCATCCATCCCTGTGTGTGTGTGTATCCATCCATCCCTGTGTGTGTGTGTGTCTCCATCCATCCATCCCTGTGTGTGTGTGTCCGTGTGTGTGTGTCCAGCCTACCTGTGTCCCGAGCCTGTGTCCCGAGCCTCTGTCCCGTGCCTTGCCTCCTTGCCTCCGTCCCGTGCCGTGCCTTGCCTCCTTGCCTCCGTCCCGTGCCGTGCCTTGCCGCCTTGCCTCCGTCCCGTGTCGTGCCTTGCCTCCGTCCCGTCCCGTGCCGTGCCTTGCCTTGCCTCAGTCCCGTGCCTTGCCAGGATCGCCGCTCTTCGTCGGCGCCTCGGCGGCCATTCTAAAATTCAAAAGCCGCGCCTCCGCCTTCGCCTGTGATAGGCGGAACACTGAATTTCCCAGCAGCCTGTGTTCCGCCTATCACGGACATCGTCTCATCCTCGTCCGTAGTACGAGGATGAGCGGATGTCCGTGATAGGCGGAACACTGACTGCTGGGAAATTGAGTGTTCCGCCTATCACAGGCGGAGGTGGAGGCGGAGGCGCAGCTTTCGAATTGTAGTATGTCCGCCGTCTGTCTGCTCGATACGCTGATCGAGCAGTCAGACGGCGATGACTCGAGTATAAGCCGAGGGGGGCACTTTCAGCCTCAAAAAAGAGGCTGAAAATCTCGGCTTATACTCGAGTATATACGGTATCACATTTTCTATACCCTATTTGTTCAAATACCGGTTTACCAATATATCTAAGGTTTTATTTATTGTTTTTCTTCTTTAAATAGTGAATCAATCTTATTGATCGAATACTCTTTGGACACACTGTATCCCTGGATTGGTGACTTTTCATCACTCTCTGGATACTAGCTCCACTTAGGACCACCATTCATATCTATTCAAATAAAACTTATTTTTCTGCCTTAACACCTGATAATATTTATATTACGAATCTATATATATATCTCTTCCCTCAAGTTTAGACTCCCCATTTACCTTCTCCCCCTCCCCCTAGAAATTCTAACTCATACCTAGGTAAACAACTTAAGATCTTATATTTTTTCACATACTAGTCAATGATGTCATTGAATGTGATCACCCATAATGTCCAAGGTCTCAATTTCCCTCCCAAAAGAACTAGAGCTAAGCCAAGATTATATAGAAAAAAAATTCGATAGAGAAAATATTCGACATAGAGCGAAAAGATTCGACAGAGAGAAAAGATTCTGGAATTGGATGGGGGAAGTAAAATAATAATAATGATGATGATGAATGTTATTGGCTGATTGTAACAAAAGAGGAGGAGCAGTAAAATAGCTAGAACTAAGTACACACGTACAGCCATCTTACTTTCACTTACGATTGCTAGCAGAGAGAGAGACACACACTGAATCATTTCAGTAGACAGTCAAACTTAGCTGGTCCGTTTGAATTGTCACTTGCCAGAGAACCCGAATTATTATTAAGCATAAGCACAGCAGCAGAACAATAGTGAAGCAAGCTACAGTTCAACTTAGCTTTTTCATAATAATCTGCTGCTATTGTGTTAGTGTGAGAACCTTATAGTGATACTAGTGTTGCTGCTAGTGTTGTTGTGATAGCCTCAGAGGCTGCCTGTGTTGTAGGGGGGGGGGGGGGATTTATTATTATAGAATCTTGTTACCTGTCTGATCAGTGATTGCTATCACCAGTCCACCAGTTTCTGTTTGAACAAGTATATAATATATATACAGAAACACTTGTAGATGGCCCAGGAACGTCCTCCAATGGTTCCATGTCCCTCTCACAATGGGTTGCCGCCATATTCGTTATTATCAGTCACTCACTATCTGACACCTGACACTGTGAGACTTAGACCATTAATTCAACATGAACGATGGAGATTCGCCAAAGCAACATAAAACACACGTTTATAATAACATTATAATAACATGGAGAATCGAAACTGTACGACGCTGCAATCGTACATTTACGGAGTCAAATGCTCCGCCTATAGGCTATATAGAGTTTAGCAGCTCCGTTGAATCTTCTTTATACATTTGACAGACACCATAAGCTTTCAAAGACATATTCAACCATAATTCATGTGAATTTTTGAACGAAAAACAAAATAAATAAAAACTAATTTCGGGAGTAACTAAATAAATTTATTTTTTTGGACGAAAACTAAATTCTGAAACGAAATATTTCACTCTGCACATGTCTAGAAAACAATTTACACACTACTCTCACCCCCACAAGCAGTTTTCCCATATAAATCACCAATTTGTACATGTGAATACCTCCCCTTGCATACCGAATTCTTCTATAATCCCAAGTGCTTGGTCTGACCACAATGCGGTCATGACTACCTTCTCTTCTCTAATCCCAAAATTTAAACATAGATCTTGGTGCATAAATGACAATTTATTAGCAAATCCATTTTAGACAAAATGTAGAAACTACCATTCAAGATTATATCTCTAATAATTCACCCACAGACACTAATTCCCTAACGTTATGGGAGGCTCTAAAACCAACTATTTGGGGAATCTGTATAAGTCAAACATCTCATCATGATAAAACAAAACGACAACTACATAAACAACTTGAAAATGCCTTCTATAAAGCCTCTGAAAATTTCCAAAATAAACCTTCTTCATCAACTAAACTTGATTATGATAAAGCTAAATTAGACCTGGATCTCTTTCTAATGGACTCGGCAGTGCAGGTCCTTAGGAAATCAAAACATAGTCTTTACATGAAGGCAAACAAACCATACACATTCTTAGCCCTACAGCTACAGAGAACTGAACACATTCCAAAACCAATAAGACTTAAAATTAATGCAAATACTTTCACTAGTAAGCCACAGAAAATGCTCAATGAATTTCGCAGGAAACTCATAACATTATATAAAAACTCACATACATTCGATCAAAAACTATTTGATACTCTACTATCATCCATCCAACTTCCTACCCTCCCCACTATCCATCAAGAAATACTATATAAACATATAACTGATTTAGGAGTCAAAGAAACAATTAAAACCCTTAAATTACACAAACGCCCAGGCCCAGATGGCTTTTCAGCCACCTACTATAAATGATTTATTACCCTACTCTTCCCATTAATGACTGCCACTTTCAATTCTCTCTTGGAAGGAAATTCCTTTCATACAGAATCATATGCATCTGTAGCTATGATTCCTAAACCACATTCTGACGATTCATCCTGGTCCAATTATAGACCAATCTCAATATTAAACTTGGATGTCAAAATACTAGCTAAGATCCTCACTAATCGTCTAAATCCAATCATAGGAACCCTAATACATAAGGATCAAACTGGATTCATTCCCTCCAGACACACAAGTGACAACATTTGTCATGCTACCTTACTTACCCACATAGCCCGAAAATGCCACATCCCTGCCTGCTTCCTCTCAGTCGACATACAGAAGGCATTAATGGCCTTATATTGATGCAATTCTTCACAAATGGGGGTTTGGAGCACAGTTCCTGACATGGGTATCCTCTCTTTATCATAACCCAAAAGCATATATATATCCTACTCGGGATTTCACTCCGACCCCTTCAATATCGATAGAGGAGCTAGGAAGGGATGCCCCTTGTTCCCTCGTCTTTATTCCCTGGCAATAGAACCCCTTGCCCTAATACAAACATAAAAGGCCTTGAATTGGGAGGACACCAACACAAATTATGTTTATTCCTTACATCTCAACTAATATCAGCCCCAAATCTCATTGATACATTTAATAAATGTGGTTCAATATCAGGCTTGAAAATGAATCAACATAAATCTAAAGCCCTGAATATTTCACTCACACCCAAATATCAAACACAGCTATAAAACTCCCTCCCATTTACTTGGGCAAAACAACACATATAACCTATTTAGGAGTCTCACTCACAGCTAATCCTGACAACTTATTCTCAGCAAACTACCCACCCATGCTAGCTCATCTTTTCTCTTTACTGAAAAAATGGTCATCCTTACCACTGGCTTGGTTGGGTAGAATCTCTGTGGTAAAAATGTCACTATTGCCTAAGATTTTATACTTATTTAGAGTGCTCCCTATCCAGGTTCCTGTACATTTTTTATGAATCCTCCAATGCAAGACCGCTCAGTTTATTTGGGACAAACTTAAACCTCCTTTACCACAACCTACACTGTACATGCCCCGGATTAAAGGAGGTCTGAGTGTTCCGAACTTTTCAAAATATTATTACGCCTCACAACTTGCTCAATTACCCAAATATCATGTTACTAAAGAAATTCCATTTTGGGTAACAATTCAATCAGTTGAATGTGATCCACTTTCTGTATCAAATTTACTTTGGCTTACACCAACTCATCGTTGTACAATCACGAATCTCATTACTAAACATAGCCTCTCAATTTGGGATAGACTTAAAACACGTTTTGGCCTCCAATCTTAACATAACCCACTTCTTTCTTTCCTGAATAATCCCTTCTTTTTACCGTGCTTAGACCTCTCCATCCTCCTCCTCTGCCTGGCTTAATGCTGATCTTACGCGAGCCCATCACTTTTATGTATCTGATAAAATCACACCCTTTCCTACACTTTGTAATACCCACAACTTGCCAAATAATAAAACTTTTAGATATTTACAAATTAAGAATTTCCTGTCACAATATTCTCCCTCAAATTTGGCATTTACAATCTTTGAAAGATCTTGTACAAAACAGACCCCCATAGACTACGACTCATCTCAGATTTATATACTCAGCTACTCTCACACACATCATCCCCTCCATTCTACACATCTAAATGGGAGGATGAGTTAAATCTCCAACCCGACACATTCCATTGGACTCAAATTTGGCTGGCTACAAAGTCAGCTTCTCCAAACATTGTAGCCCTTGAAACAAACTACAAGGTTCTTACCAGGTGGTATCTAGTTCCTTCAAGAACATCCAAATGTATTCATCAATATCCCTCCCAATGCTTTCAAGGCTGTTGTGGCCCTGGTACCCATATTCATATTTGGTGGACCTGTCCCAACCTTTGGTCAAAAATATTTAATATACTTTCTACAATGTTTGCAATAAACATATTACCTGATCCACTGGTGGCCCTTTTAACCACTTTCAGACCGGACCATTTTGCTGGTAAATGACCAGAGGTCTTTTTACACTTTGGCACTGCGCTGCTTTAACTGGTAATTGCGCGGTCATGCAATGTTGTACCCAAACAAAATTTGCGTCCTTTTCTTCCCACAAATAGAGCTTTCTTTTGATGGTATTTGATTGCCTCTGCGATTTTTATTTTTTGCGATATAAACGTAAAAAGACCGCAAATTTTGAAAAAAAATGATATTTTCTACTTTTTGTTATTAGAAAAATCCAATAAACTCAATTTTAGTCATACATTTAGGCCAAAATGTATTCAGCCACATGTCTTTGGTAAAAAAAAAGTCAATAATTGTATATTTATTGGTTTGCGCAAAAGTTGTCACATCTACAAACTAAGGTACGTTTTCTGGAATTTACGCAGCTTTTAGTTTACGACTGCCTATCTCATTTCTTGAGGTGCTAAAATGGCAGGGCAGTACAAAACCCCCCCAAATGACCCCATTTTGGAAAGTAGACCCCCTAAGGAAATTGATAAGAGGCATGTTGAGCCCATTGAATATTTTATTTTTTTGCCTCAAGCGATTGAATAATGACAAAAAAAAATTTTTTTTTTTTTTTTACACAAAGTTGTCACTAAATGATATATTGCTCACACATGCTATGGGCGTATGTGAAATGACACCCCAAAATAAATTCTGCTGCTTCTCCTGAGTACGGGGATACCACATATGTGGGACTTTTTGGGAGCCTAGCCGCGTACGGGGCCCCGAAAACCAAGCACCGCCTTCAGGCTTTCTAAGGGCGTAAATTTTTGAGTTCACTTCTCACTACCTATTACAGTTTTGAAGGCCATAAAATGCCAAGATGGCACAAAACACCCACAAATGACCCCATTTTAGAAAGTAGACACCCCAAGCTATTTGCTGAGAGGCATGTTGAGTCCATGGAATATTTTATATTTTGCCACAAGTTGCGGGAAAATTACAAACTTTTTTTTTTTTTTTTTCACAAAGTTGTCACTAAATGATATATTGCTCACGCATGCCATGGGCATATGTGAAATGATACCCCAAAATAAATTCTGCTGCTTCTCCTGAGTACGGGGATACCACATATGTGGGACTTTTTGGGAGCCTAGCCGCGTACGGGGCCCGGAAAACCAAGCACCGCCTTCAGGCTTTCTAAGGGCGTTACAGTTTTGAAGGCCATAAAATGCCAAGATGGCACAAACCCCCCCCAAATGACCCCATTTTGGAAAGTAGACACCCCTAAATTTAGGGGTACACTAGTGAGACTAGGTAATAAATGGCGGGTGCCCTGAAACTATAAAAAAATAACTAACCAACCAGCGTCACCTGTAACAGTTATATGGTGATCACTGGTGAAAGGGTTAACTAGGGGGCAATCAGGGGGCTTTATGCGGTAGTATATGGGGGTCCCTGGCGCTATAAAAAGCTGCGGCGAACCTAAATACCTACCTGCCTAACTAGCGTCACCTGTGACACTAATACAGCGATCAGAAAAACGATCGCTTATTAGGCTGGGTTCACACTGGAGCGATGCGGGAACGCCACGAATGCGCGGCGGGTTCCCGCATCGCATGCCTCCCGGCGGCAGTTCACACTGCCCTATGCGAACTGCTGGGAGTGTCAGTGAAATGTTACTGACACCCCCAGATCAGTTCGCATATCGCAGTGCGATCTGCAAACTCGGATCGCATGGTGTGAACACCCATGCGATCCGATTCTGCTGCGGGCCAAAAAAAGGGTCCCGTGCGAATTTGCGGCGGGTGCGGCGGGTGCGGCGAATGGCTGAACTCGAATCGCACAGAGATCGGATGTGATTTGCACTGCAGTGCGGTGCGAATCACATCCGTTCTCAAACCGCTGCAATGTGAACCCAGCCTTAGTGACACTGGCGACGGGGGGTGATCACGGGGTTAAACCTTTATTGGGGGGGTTAGGGGGGTACCTTAGAACTAAAGGGGGCTAACCCTAACTGCCCTAACAGTTATTAGTCACAAATGACACCCGCCGGGTGATCAGGGGGTTAAACCTTTATTAGGTAATAAATGGCGGGTGCCCTGAAACTATAAAAAAATAACTAACCAACCAGCGTCACCTGTAACAGTTATATGGTGATCACAGGTGAAAGGGTTAACTAGGGGGCAATCAGGGGGCTTTATGCGGTAGTATATGGGGGTCCCTGGCGCTATAAAAAGCTGCGGCGAACCTAAATACCTACCTGCCTAACTAGCGTCACCTGTGACACTAATACGGCGATCAGAAAAATGATCGCTTATTAGGCTGGGTTCACACTGGAGCGATGCGGAAACGCCGCGAATCCGCGGCGGGTTCCCGCATCGCATGCCTCCCGGCGGCAGTTCACACTGCCCTATGCGAACTGCTGGGAGTGTCAGTGAAATGTTACTGACACCCCCAGATCAGTTCGCATATCGCAGTGCGATCTGCAAACTCGGATCGCATGGTGTGAACACCCATGCGATCCGATTCTGCTGCGGACCAAAAAAAGGGTCCCGTGCGAATTTGCGGCGGGTGCGGCGGGTGTGGCGGGTGCGGCGGGTGCGGCGAATGGCTGAACTCGAATCGCACAGAGATCGGATGTGATTTGCACTGCAGTGCGGTGCGAATCACATTCGTTCTCATAAACCGCTGCAATGTGAACCCAGCCTTAGTGACACTGGCGACGGGGGGTGATCACGGGGTTAAACCTTTATTGGGGGGGGGGTTAGGGGGGCACATTAGAACTAAAGGGGGCTAACTCTAACTGCCCTAACAGTTATTACAGTCACAAATGACACCAATGCAAAAAAAAAAAAAAAAATGACATTGGTGTCACTGTGACTGGGGGGCAGGGGTAATTGGGGGGGTGATCGGGGGGTAAAGGGGGGGTGTGAGTGTGCCTGGCATGTTCTACTGTGTGTGTAGAGTGTTGGTGCAACTCACCGATCCGCTCTCCTCCGTGTCGGAACGAAAAATACCGACACGGAGGAGAGAATACATCACTTCCTCTCCTGTGTTTACATTACAGGAGAGGAAGTGATGTCACCGGGGATTTCCATTCGTCGAGAGCGATCGCGAGGGGGTGGCCATGAATGAATGGCCGCCCCCTCATCCCGGATCGCTCTCGAAGGAATGCCGACCGCCGCAGGCACCGGGGGGGGGCCCGATCGGGCCCCCCACCCGCGGGCAGGCAGGGACTTATATATACGCCCATATGCCTGCCCGTGCCATTCTGCCGACGTATATCGTCGTGCGGCGGTCGGCAAGTGGTTAAACAGCAAACCATCTAATCAATTCAAACTTCTACTGTATGTTACAACAGTTGCTAAACAATCCATAGTGAAGGCTTGGAAATCAAATACACTTTGCTTTGTGTCATTTAAACAGCGTGTAACACAAGCTATGATTCATGAAGCGAAGTTACTTGATAATATGTCTTAAGTTTGAAAAAATGTGGTCCCCCTGGATAAAAAATTATCTACCACCAGGACTTAATTCACTCCTCTTACCTTGAGATCGCTCGATATTCACCCCCATTACTGCTATATGATCCATAACATTGTTGATTCATCTGATAATCCCTCCTCCCCTCTCCCCCTCTCTTACTTTACATTAAACTCTTTAATTCCATCTTATATTATTCAACCATATAGTAGATTATACATTTATACTTATTACTATAGATAAAGTTACATAAGGCATACTTGGGATGGCCGGGATCATTGTCCATCCATGTGGGACAAACCAGGCCAATAGCTGGAACCTGGCCCAGTTTGGATGGACTACTTTCCTGATGGTCCCTAGATAGATGATCTGTCATAAATAGACAATACTTTGTTTAATCAATCTTTAGAAATATTGTACTGTTATCCCTCTAGTTTAATCTTAACCTCACCAAGTATTGTAATAACAATAATAATTATAATTTGAAAAGTGCAGAAAGGTTTACACATACTCATATAACCTACCTATAAGACATTAATTTATTATTTTTACTCTTATATGTTTACTTGAGAAGTTTCTCTATTCATATTATATATCGTATTTTATTGTCAAATATCTACTAATAACATGTACTGTATTATCTTCAATAAAATGTTTACAAAGCAGTGACATCAGTTGTTGGGAAGGATGCAGCCACTGCTTCCTTAGCAATCTTTCACAGCCAGAAATGGTCACATTTGTCTGCGCCGAATGCCCTGAATGCTCAACAAACATCTGAATAGCCCTTGTTCGGTCTGAACTTACAATCGGACCAGACATTAAGCTCATCCCTATTCCCATTCCCCAACCCTGTGACAGGACAATGAAAAGAGAAGCAGCACAGTGTTGAGCTCATCTTTTTTGTCACTCTGCTCTATACTCCTATCAGCATGCTACTTGCTTTGCAGCACACCTGATTTGGCTCCTGAAACCAACTCACATTCATGTACTTACACAGCTTGCGTTTGAAAGAATATATATTTTATGATGTATTTATAATTACAGCGCTGCATTAATTGATGCCTTTTAAATCTGCCTGGAGTTCTGGGTTATATATTTCAACATATATCAAAAGTATTTACATCAAAATGTTTTAATGTTTTTGTAAATACAAAAAAAAAATCTAATAACCACTTTTACAGAATTTCCTGATATTTGTATTGAGTTAAAACTGTTTAAAGCCTCTTGCAAACTGCAGCCTAAAAACTACTTTTTAGGAATACAGACTTTTTTACCAATCTAAATATAGCTCACCTGTACACACAGGTATGTAAACATGCACTGCATATAGATGAGTAAAAGGAGAATACAGAAATCTGAGTTGTAGGTCAGTGCTTTATGCATGTAAAATGTTAAATTTGAAGAGGTTAGAATTGCATTCTGTGAGATTTGACTCCTGTATGCACAAAGTAAAACCAAATTTCAGCCAGAAATACTAATGTTCAAACACCTGTACCATATGCAAGTACCCCAATATGATCAATAGAATATGATTACTCAAGTTCCTTTCCCAATTTGTCTTGAAATGTCTCTGAAGTTGCTGTGAAGTATGGTGTAGCAGATTCAGAATCTACTCTATGGAGTTTATTTACTAAAGCCGGAGAGTGCAAAATCAGGCTCGCTTCTGCATAGAAACCAACCAGCCTCTAACCTCAGCTTAATTGGTTAACCACTTCCCGCCCACTGTATAGTAAAATGACAGTGAGTGGGATGCATTCTCATTCTAGGATGCCTTCATATGGCGGTGCCCCAGAACTGTCAAGCGGCGATCGCGCCCCCTGATCTCTATAAAGAGCCGATGACGCAGCTCTTTAGCCATGTGATCGTCTGTGTCCAATCACAGCCGGTCACATGTAAACAAGTGCCATTTATCGGCTCTCATCTGCTCACACTGACAGATTGCGAGGAGATCCGATCAGCAGCATCTCCTCGCAGGGGAGACTTATAAAGGTAATCAGGTCAGTGATTATCAGTGCCCTGATTACAGTACAGCCCCAGCAGTGCCCATCAGTGATGCCAGTCAGTGCTGCCTTTCAGTGCCCATCAGGGCCACCTAATCAGTGCCCATCAGTGCTGCCTCATCAGTGCACATCAGTGCACATCAGTGAAGGAGAAAAATTACTTATTTACAAAATTTACTGGAAGAAACTAAAA
Organism: Lithobates pipiens; assembly: GCF_037356315.1. Taxonomy (NCBI): domain Eukaryota; kingdom Metazoa; phylum Chordata; class Amphibia; order Anura; family Ranidae; genus Lithobates; species Lithobates pipiens. Next base: position 64,915,440 of record NW_027507791.1, read on the forward strand.
AAAAAAAACATTTTTTCTAAATTTTCGGTCTTTTTTTAGCAAAAAATAAAAAACCCAGCAGTGATTAACTACTTTCATACTGGGCCGTAGACAAATGACAGCACGAACACTTTCCCATCCCTGGTGGATGTCATATGACAACGTTCGGACACAGCCCATCCCCAATCACGGTAAAGAGCCAAAGAAATGGACTCTTTACCACAAGGCCGGCTATGTCCAATCACAGCCAGTCACAAATGTCAACAAATGGCTGTAGTGCTGTTTCCAGGTTCTCCTCCTCAGTGTGTGAGGAAGAGACCTGGAAGTAATAATGTGCAGTACAGTGCCTGATCTCCCTCCAAATAAAGAGTACCTGTCACCAGGCCATCAGAGTACCTGTTACCAGCCCATCAGAGTACCCCAAGTACCTGTCACCAGCCCATCAGATTATCTGAATACCTATCTCAAGCTCAGAGTACCCCAAGTACCTGTCACCAGCCCATCAAAGTACCTGTCACCAGCCCATCAGAGTACCCGAGTACCTGTCACCAAAATATATGTTTTTATTTTATTTCCACATTTTCCAAAAGCTGTTAGAAAAAAATGGCATGTTCAAAAGACTCATAATGCCTCATAGATTATATGTTGGGGTGTTTGCTCTCCAAAATGGGGTCATTTTGTGGATCATTATATTATCCTGGTGCTCCAGGATCTTCAAGGGTGCAATAGGTCATCAGGAAATTATATGTGTAAATGTATGCTCCTAGAACGCCTGATGGTGCTCCCTGTATGTTGGACCTCTGTATGTGGCCAGGTTGTGTAAATGTCTCACACATGTGGTATCGCCATACTCAGGACAAGTAGCAGAATATATTTTGTTGTGTATGTTTTGCTATGTACATGCTATGTGTTGGAAATATCTTATACATTGACAATATATGTTGTTGTGTATGTTTTGCTATGTACATGCTATGTGTTGGAAATATCTTATACATTGACAACTTTGCGTAAGAAAAAATAAGTTTTCTTCTTTTTTTCAAATTTTCCAAAAACTTGTGGAAAAAAAATGACATGTTCAAAAGACTTATACTGCCTCATAGATTATAAGTTGGGGTGTTTGCTTTCCAAAATTGGGTCATTTTGTGGGTAATTTCATTGTCCTGCTGCTTTAGGACCTTCAAAAGTGTGATAGGTAGGAATGAAATTAGATGTGTAATGTACAGTTGTGCTCATAAATTTACATACCCTGGCAGAATTTATGATTTTGGCCATTTTTCAGAGAATATGAATGATAACACAAAAACATTTCTTTCACTCATGGTTAACGTGTTTGGCTGAAGCCATTTATGATCAAGCAACTGTGTTTACTCTTTTTAAATCATAATCAAAACAGAAACTACCCAAATGACCTTGATCAAAAGTTTACGTACCCTGGTGCTTTTGGTCTGATAACATGCACACAAGTTGACGTAAAGTGGTTTGAACGGCTATTAAAGGTAACCATCCTCAACCGTGATCTGTTTGCTTGTAATTAGTGTTTGTATAAAAGGTCAATGAGTTTCTGGACTCCAGACAGACCCTTGCATCTTTCATCCAGTGCTGCACTGGCGTTTCTGGATTCTGAGCCATGGGGAAAGCAAAATAATTATCAAAGGATCTGTCGGAAAAGGTAGTTAACTGTATAAAACAGGAAAGGGGTATAAAAAAATATCCAAGGAATTGAGAATGCCAATCGGCAGTGTTCAAACTCTAATCAAGAAGTGGAAAATGAGGGGTTCTGTTGAAACAAAAGCACGGTCAGGTAGACCAACTAAAATTTCAGTCACAACTGCCAGGAAAATTGTTCGAGATGCAAATGTAATACCCACAAATAACTTCAGCTGAAATGCACAACTCTCTGAAAATGTGGTGTGGCTGTTTCAAGATGCACAATAGGGAGGCACTTGAAGAAAGATGAGCTGCATGGTCGAGTCGCCAGAAGAAAGCCATTGCAATGCAAATGCCATAAAGTATCCCACTTACAATATGTCAAACAGCACAGAGACAAGCCTGAATCATTCTGGCACAAAGTCATTTGGAGTGATGAGGCCAAAATTGAGCTTTTTGGCCACAACCATAAACACTACATTTGGAGAGGAGTCAACAAGGCCTATGATGAAGGGTACGCCATTCCTACTGTGAAACATGGAGTTGGATAGCTGATGTTTTGGGGATGTGTGAGCTACAAAGGCACAGGAAATTTGGTCAAAATTGATGGCAAGATGAATGCAGTATGTTACCAAAAAATACAGCAGGAACATTTGCATTCATCAGCCAGGAAGCTGCACATGGGACGTACTTGGACATTCCAAAAAACAAGGCCAAGTCAACCTGTCATTGGCTACAGCAGAATAAAGTGAAGGTTCTGGAGTGGCCATCTCAGTCTCCTCCTGATCTCAATATCATTGAGCCACTCTGGATAGATCTCAAATGTGCAGTTTATGCAAGACAGGCCAAGCATTTACAGGAACTGGAGGCTTTTTGCCAAGAGGAATGGTCAGCTTTACCATCTGAGAAGATAGAGCCTCATCCACAAATACCACAAAAAACTTCAAGCTGTCATTGATATTAAAGGGGGCAATACACGGTATTAAGAACTGGGGTTTGCAAACTTTTGATCAGGGTCATTTGGGTAGTTTCTGTTGCGATTATGATTTAAAAAGATTAAACACAGTTGATTGATAATAAATGGCTTCAGCCAAACACTAACCATGAGCGAAAGAAAAGTTTTTCTGTTATAACTCATATTCTCTGAAAAATGGCCAAGAAAATATAAAATTCTGCCAGGGTATGTAAACTTATGAGCACAACTGTATACTCCAAGAACACTTGATGCTGCTCCCTGCATGTTGGGCATCTGTATGTGGCCAGGCTGTGAAAAAGTCTCACATGTGGTATCACCATACTCAGGAGTAGTGGCAGAATGTTTTTTGTGGTGCAGTTGGAAGTATGCATATGCCGTGTGTGAGAAATAATTTATGACAATTTTGTGTAAAAAAAAAAAAAAAAATTCTTAAAAACTCACCATGCCTCTTACTAAATGTCTTGGACTGTCTACTTTCCAAAAAGGGGTAATTTGGGGGGTATTTGTACTGTCCTGACATTTCAGGGCCTCAAGAAATGACAGGCCGTCAGTATATCAGGTGTGATACATTTTTAAACAAGAAGTATGTTTTTTTTTCTTTTTCTTAATATTCATAATATTTTTTAATATTCATACTTACCTAGGTGTGTGCCGCATCAGACCGATGCTGCAGCTGTCCCCCGGGGTCTCTGCACTGAGAACCGAGCCACCAAACATCGCCAATGGCTCGGTTCTCTCTCCTCCCCGAACGGAAAGATGCTGCCTGTCAGAATTTCTCCTGCTCTGATCCTCCCTGCTCATTGGAGTGATTAACTCTGGAGGGGGGGGGGGGGGGGGAGTGGCCGTCAGTCAAGGCAGCTGGTGGATCCATCCAGACTTGGGAAGATGGGATGACGCGCTGCCTCAACTGATGGCAGTGAAGTCAGCGGAGAGTGGACTTCAGACCGCTCTCTGCTGAAAACCGGTCACAGGAGTGCAAAATGAATTGCACTCCTATGACCCATAGGAGAAGCCCAGCCTAAAGAGCTCAGGCTGGACTTCTCCTTTTAATGATTTGCACCATAGCTTGTAAACTTTTCACACCGACCAAATAATATACACTAATCTGGGTTATTTTTAGCAAAGATATGTAGCAGTATAAATTTTGGCCCAAATTTATGAACAAAAATTATTTGCAAAATTTTATAATAGAAACTAAACCCGTGCTCGAGCGGCCTGCGACCCCTGCAGGGCGCGCTCTGTGATCAGCGAGTCTATGAGACTCGGCTGATTACAGATCAGAGTAAAGGGTCAATCCCAACCCCTTACCACGTGATCAGCTGTTAGCCAATGACAGCTGATCATGTGATGTAAACAGAGCCGGTAAGAAAAAATAGCCGATCACCTGCGGCTGTGAGAGGGACATCATTCCCGATCTGGAGAGCCTCTGTAGAGGCTTCTGTGCCACCTACCAGTGCCCACTAGCACCACCTATGAGTGCCTACAATACCACCCATCCGTGCCTACAGTGTCACCTACCAGTGCCACCTATAAATGTCACCAATCAGTGCCTCATCAGCAGTGCTGCCTATCAATACCACCTACCAGTGCCCATCAGTGCCATCCTATCAGTATCACCTTATCTGTGCCCATCAGTGCAGCTTCATATCAATTCATATCAATGAAGGAGAAAAATTACCCGTTAGCAACATTTTATAACAAACTGTGAAACATGTTTTTTTATTTTTTTTTTCAATTTTGTCTTTTTTTGTTTAGCAAAAAATAAAAATTCAAGTGGTGATTAAATACCACCAAAAGAAAGCTCCATTTGTGTGAAAGAAATAAAAAATGTCATTTGAGTACAGTGTTGCATGACCGCAATTGTCATTCAAAGTGTGACAGTGCCGAAAGTTAAAAATTGCTCTGGGCAGGAGGGGGGTCCCCAGTAAGCTAGTGGTTAAATACCACCAAAATAAAGCTCTATTTTTGTGAAAAAAAATAAAACTTTTGTTTGGGTACAGTGTTGCATGAGTAATTGTAATTCAAAGCGTGGGAGCTCTGAAAGCTGAAAATTGGTCTGGGCAGGAAGAGTTTATAACTGGCCTGTATTGAAATGGTTAAATACCACCAAAAGAAAGCTCTATTTGTGTGAAAATTTTTTATAAAAATGTAATTTGTGTACAGTGTTGCATGACCGCGCAATTGTCATTCAAAGTGTGACAGCACTGACAGCTGAAAATTGGCCTGGACTGGAAGAGGGTAAAAGTGCCCAGTAGGCAAGTGGGAAAAGTAAAACTATAGGCAAAACTTTTTTCTTCATTTTGGATAGAGTAACGGAGGGTTATAACCTGCATAAGATTTGTTTTCACCATCCGTGACATTACGTTACTTCCTGTCCCATAGCCACACAGGAAGTGAGAGGAAATCCCTGCAAATTAAAGGGAATTCCTTGGGGCCCCCCAGGTCTTTAGAACTAGTGTCCCCATTGGAAGATTTCCCCTCTATTACAGTTCTGGGGACAACCCAAAATTTGGGATTTTCTTTTACTTTCACTTTCAATGATAATGGTAAACAGGACAAATAGAGAGGGAGAATCTCAATGGGGCCACAGACAGCAATAAAAACTGTCAGGGGTTCTAACCCCTCTCCACTCTATCCAAAGCTAAAAAAAAAAAAGTTTTGCCTTTAGTTATACTTTAAGCTTTGGCAATAAAATATGGAAGCTAAATAAATCCCTATCTAACTTTAGCAAAGTTTCAAAGGAGTACAAGATGCTGCTAGTGGAATTTAAAGCAGTTAGAGTTTAGTATATAACATAAACTGATTAATAGTTTGGTTGACCTAAAGCTACTTGTCAAGATATACAGTTGTTATTAAGTACCAACTTGTAAAAGAACGGTTTAGTAATCTGTTGTCCCTGTGCTCTTATAGGTAAAGGCGATGTGTTCGGAGATGTGTTCTGGAAAGAGACCACGCTTGCTCATGCTTGCGCCAATGTCCGAGCACTGACGTATTGTGATCTACACATCATTAAACGGGAAGCTTTGTTAAAAGTCCTGGACTTCTATACAGCATTTGCTAGTTCTTTCTCCAGGAACCTTACACTGACCTGTAACTTGAGGAAGCGGGTAAGTACATATGTTTAATATTGTGTGTGTGTGTGTGTATCTATATAATATGTATATGAATAAGAGGTATATTGATCTTATCTAAAGCTGCACTCCAGTAAAAAAGAAAAATCCTCTCCCACACTGCAAGGGCTTATGCTCAGGGTACGAGTAAAAATAACTTTTACTTACTTAATCTCTCACTTCTACAGTCTCCCTTCACACTATGCAATCACCCCCAAAGCCTCTTCTGTAAGGTGCCCGTTTTTCAAAGGCACTTTGATGTCATCAAGTACAATGCAGGTCCCTGCACTGTTTTTGAGAACCCGGATGGGCTACCCACAAGTCAGAGCGTCAGGAAGAAAATTTGATATCTGGCTGTGGAGGGAGCAAGGACTTAAGCAAGTTAAAGTCTTTTTTTTTTTTTTTTTTACTGCTACCCTAGGCATTTATCCATTCCAGTGCAGTGGGACCCCACTGCAAGGAAGGATTTCTCTTTTCTTTGGAGTTCAGCTTTACAAGGTAGTTTACTCCCAGAAGACAATTAAAAATCATAAGATGTTGGATAGTTGCAGCAGAGAGTTTGCGTTTCACATATAACTTGAGTATTCGTATCCAATGGCTCAGCACCAGTCAGGTAGTGGAAATCACAGGCACTCAGGTGGTTTTTTGAAGCCCATACCACAGTAAAAATTACCCCAAACCATCTTACTTTCATCTTCCTTATTGACTCCAAGACATTCTGCCAAAATGGTGAAATTGTTAAGAAGTTTTTTTTTTTAAATTGAATTGTTGAGTAAGCAAAATCTCAGAGTAACTATGCTCAGCTCTACAAATATCCCTGAATATGGGAAGGGCAGAATTGTTGAGGAGGGGTGGTAAAATGGTAAAACTGAATATCTCTTTAGTCAAATCGATGAAATGGAACTTAGTTCTCTGATTATCGGCAGAGTCAGGAGTGTTCTTTGGGTTAATGTTGTCGCACAGAAAATGCAACACCTATCAGTAAATGTCCCTGGATTACAGTCAATAGGAACTTGGTGGAGAAGAAGATTTTTGTGTTGATATGCCAAATGCCATACTAGCACATATTCCATAAATGGCATAGCCTCATTGGAAAAGATCAGGCATTGCATTTTCCCAGGTGTTGGTGTATGCTGGTGCACAAGCTGTGCCCATAGCTGATCCATATACAGGAGAGTAATGGGTGCCCTCAAAGCTTGATGAATTTCCCTTACCATATGATGGGTAATTATGCAATTTGTCTTCTTTATAAACACTAGAATTATTTCTGGTACAAAGTTTTTTTCTGTGGCATTTCAAAAATATACAAATGCAAATGTAACCGCTTGCCGACCAGTCGCCGCAGTTGTACTGTGGCAGAATGGCACAGGCAGGCGGATCACCATTATGTTACGTCGGTACCTAAGGCAGCCACTAGGGGAACTCGCGCACACGTGCTGTTCCCCCCTCCAGGAGCTGATGCGAGTGACCGGCGGTCTCGATGACCGCCGGGCTCCCGCGATCGCTCGTAACACAGCGAGAACCGGGATCCCTGGTTTTCTGACGGGAGAAGTGACAGATCGTCTATTCATATAGAGTATGAACAGCGATCTTTCATCTCCCTTAGTCAGTCCCCTCCCCCCTTCAGTTAGAACACACATTAGAGAACACAATTAACCCCTTGATTGCCCCCTAGTGTTAACCCCTTCACTGCCAGTGACATTTTTACAGTGATTGATGCATTTTTATCGCACCGATCGATGTATTAATGCCAATGGTCCCAGAAATGTGTCAAAATTATCCCGTATTTTGTAGACGCTATAACTTTTGCGCAATGCAATCAATATATGCTTATTGCAATTTTTTTTAACCAAAAATATGTAGAAGAATACATATCGGCCTAAACTGAGAAAAAAAATGTTTTAGAAAAAAATTGGGGATGTTATAGCAAAAAGTAAAAAATATTGTGTTTTTTTTTCAAAATTTACGCTTTTTTTGTTTATAGCCCAAAAAATAAAAACCACAGAGATTATCAAATACCACCAAAAGAAAGCTCTATTTGTGGAAAAAAAGGACGTCAATTTTGTTTGGTTACAACATCATACGACTGCGCAATTGTCAGTTAAAACGAAGTGCTGAATCGCAAAAGTGCTCTGGTCAGGAAGGGGGTAAAATCTTCTGGTGCTGAAGCGGTTAAAATGTGTACATATCAACAGTAAAAAAAATAAAAAAATAAAAAAAGACTAAAAACCTAAGAAAGAGTTAAATAAGGAGCTAAAACAAACTAGGGTTCTTGGGAAATTAAAATTTTAACTTTTTTCACAGCTGTATTCTGTACAGAAAACAATTGTGACTATGCAAAGGAAGGAGAGACTCCCATCCGAGCACATTGCCCAAGGTGGGAACTTTGCCAACCTCTGCCTTTTCCCAGACCTGGCAAAAGATGACCAGTGCTGGAGTGAACTCTGTGGTGGCCCCTAGGCAATTGAAACCTTGGGCCTACTCTTGCGGGTTTCTTGTGTGTGTACTCTAGTGGGATAACATTGAACTAGGAAGTGTGCACATTGGCCACTAGATAGAGATGACCATCACTATTGTACATTACATGTATGTAGGTTGCACCAAATTTATTTTACAAACTGACAGCTGAATGAAGAGGAGCTTTTAAGAGAAACTGTAATGTGAAGCTGATGTCTATTATTTATGTACTATAACCACTTGCTGCCCACCCACTGTCAAATGACGGAGGAGCGGTGCGGCTCTTGTTCTGGGAGGACGTCATATGACAGCTCCCCAGAACGGCTGCTTTTGTGTGCCCATGGGGACCTGCGGCAATCACGGTGCAACCCCGATCTCTGTAAAGAGCCGATGACACGGCTCTTTAATCATTTGATTGGCTGTGTCCAATCAGGGCCGGTCACATGTAAATGAGGAAGTGCCGTTAATTGTCTTGCCTCGCCTCACACTGACAGGAGTGCCAATCAGCGGTATCTCCTCACGGGGGAGACTCGGGCAGGTAATCAGGGCACTGATCATCAATGCCCTGATTACAGGAAAGCCCTAGCAGTGCCCATTAGTGCCACCAATCAGTGCCCATTAGTGTCACCAATCAGTGCCCATTAGTGACACTAATCAGTGCCCATCAGTGATGCCGGTCAGTGCAGCCTTTCAATGCCTGCTCATTAGTGCTGCCCATCAATGCTGATCATCAATGCCCTGATTACAGGAAAGCCCTAGCAGTGCCCATTAGTGCCACCAATCAGTGCCCATTAGTGCCACCAATCAGTGCCCATTAGTGACACTAATCAGTGCCCATCAGTGATGCCGGTCAGTGCAGCCTTTCAATGCCTGCTCATTAGTGCTGCCCATCAATGCTGCCTATCAGTGCCACCTCATCAATGGTGCCCAAAAGTATCACATCATCAGCACACATCAGTAAAGGAGAAAAATTACTTATTTACAAAATTTACTTACAGAAACGAAGAAAAAAAATTTTTTTCAAAATTTTCGGTCTTTGTTTAGTAAAAAATAAAAAAACAGCAGTGATTAAATACCACCAAAAGAAAGCTATATTTGTGTGAAGAAAATAAAAATGTATTTGGGTACAGCGTTACAAGATTATCGAAATTGTCAAAGTGTGACAGCATTGAAAAATGGCCTGGGCAGGAAGGGGGTAAAAGTGCCCTGTATTGAAGTAGTTAACCTTCTTACATCAACACAGTATTTTCTCTATAGAGTCTTTAATGTAAAGTTTTAAATTCTGATAGTGGATTCATTGTTTATACTTCAACAATGTTAGAAAGCTTTATTGCAATTTTCTTTCAAGATCAAATCAGTATTATTTTTGAGCCGTTGTCACAAGCTCCTACACAGCGTGGGGCCCATAGGCTGGTGCCTACTCTGCCTATTTTGTAATGTGGCACTGAAGATAACATTCAGTAAGGTATTTTTTCCTGCTACATTCTCAGAAATAAATGCAGAATTGACTCTGTTCCTCTTGATCTGCCCAACCTCAAATTACGTAGCGCAAATGGAGAGGTAATCAGAGACATAACACAATTGCACGGGAGATCAGAGACAGCAAGCTCATAATAAAAATCTTGCAGGATTTGGTCCCTTTAACATCCAGACAACAAATATAAGAGCAGTTTGGATAAATCCTAGAACCATTAACTTTGCAAAAAACCTTTTTAAATAGTGAACATATCCCAGTGTAATACATTGGCTGTAATTGCCTAACCAGCTATAATGGAAATTGCGTGGCGTTTAATGGTACTTCTTAATTTAATGAAAGTATTCCAATTTATCCCAGTTAAAGAGATTGTCAATACAGTTGTTTAACTTCAATTAATTTCCCTAATGAAGAAAACACTGACACAGGTTTTAATGGCTAACTATCTAATGTAAGAAAATGCATATTTTAATTAGGAGGAAACATTAGCTCATAGCTTTCTTTATGTATAATGTTGAAGTTGTTCCGGAGTAAATAAATATGTTCTAGAAATCACGGCAAAACAAAATAAAATAGTTTTTGTTGTTGAAATTTTCGAGTGCAAGGAAATTCTTGTACAGCCCATTAAGCCCCATACACACTATCAGTTTTTCTGCTGAGTTTTTCCTTCAGGTTTACCAAAACCATGTAGTAGAAGGGCCTGCCTGATTGCATACATATTGAAACTCCTAAGGTTTGACCTCATATTATATGGTTTTGGTAAATCTGAGGGAAAAACTCAGCAGAAAAACTGATACTGTGTATGGGGCTTTAGGAAGAAACTCCGCTAGGGCTTGATCCCATGACTTGCCACCACAAATTCTCTGCCCATCGTTTTTTTTTGGGGGTGATAGGGATGAAAAGCAGGGCTGAACAAGACAGAGAACTGTTTGCTTTCTATTCACCAATGTATTTTGTCTCTAAATGAGTCGTTTCTGGGCATCAGAAAAATAGAGGTAGAGTGCCAGTGTATCATGGTCTGATAGAGACAGCGCCTGATGCTTGGCTGGCGTGGCCAGTAAAAATGCCCCCCTGTCCTTCTTATGCCCTGTGCACACGACTGGTTTTCCCGTCGGAATAAACTGAAGGTTTTTCGGACAGAATTCCGCTCAAGCTGTCTTGCATACACACGATCGACCGTCAAGAACGTGGTGGCATACAACATGTACAACAGGACTAGAAAACAGAAGTTCAATAGCCAGTAGCCAATAGCTTCCGTCTCGCACTTGCTACAGAGCATGCGTAGTTTTTGGTCCATCGGAACAGCATACAGACGAGCGGTTTTCCATATAGTAATTGGTTCTGTCGGAAATATTTACAACACGTTCTATTTCTAGGTCCGTTAGAATTTTCAATGTAAAAAGTCAAACAGGGCGTACACATGATCGGAATATACGATGAAAAGCTCCCGTCTGACTTTTTCTGTTGGACTTTCCGCTGGTGTGTATGCAGCATTACTGATGCTTCCCTGTGAGCTTTTTCAGCTCAGTGAACTCAGCATGGGGGCTCAGGTCACTTTGCTTAACAGAACATGAATTTGAGTGGCCCAGTTTGCAACTGTATTTCTCAGCCGAGGTGGAATGAGGTATCCTCAGCCCATCCACTGGGGTGTGCCGATGAGCAGACAGATCCTTTATTATAGCCCTTTAGGGCCACCAAATGTACTAGGTTTCATCAGACAGCTACAAGGGAACCTATCTTCTGATTCAAGTAAAAGGGAATTGTAATCCTTCAAGTTGTAGCATCATTAGATGCAACCTCACATTTACAAAATTTTAAAAAAATGAGAAGTCCGCTAACTCTCAAAATGATCCGTGAGATAGATGAAGTGGTAACATTTAACCAACAGTGTAACTTGAGCTTTGTACAATGAGGGAAAAAAGTATTTGATCTCCTGCTTATTTTGTACCTTTGCCCACTGACAAATAAATGATCAGCCTATAATTTTAATAGTAGGTTTACTATTGTGAAAGACAAAACAACTAAATTATCCAGATAAATGCATTTAACATTTTTTTTATTGATTTGCATTTTAATGAGTGAAATAAGCATGTGATCCCCTATCAATCGGCAAGATTTCTGGCTCCCAGGTGTCTTCTATACAGGTAATGAGCTGAGATTAGGAGCACTCCCTTAGAGGGAGTGCTCCTAATCTCAGCTTGTTACCCTTATAAAAGACACCTGTCCACAGAAGCAATCAATCCGATTCCATTCTCTCCACCATGGCCAAGACCAAAGAAGCTGTCCAAGGATGTCAGGGACAAGATTGTAGACCTACATAAGACTAGGGATGAGCTTGATGTTTTTGTCGAACATACGTTCAACTCGAACATCGGGTGTTCGCCCGTTTGCAGAATTTATGTTATGTATAGTGTTTACTGGATTCATATATTTATATCGTTTTGTTTTTATATTTATCAGCGCTGCACAGTTTGTTATATAGATTGCATTATCACCAATCTTGGGAAGTGTGGGACATGCAGGCAGCTGATTTTAGGTATATCACCTGTGTTTATTTTAGGTTAATTTAAGCTTAGTGTGGCAGCTCACAAGGCTTTTATCCATTGTTGTTTTTAAAATGAGCACTTTTGATTTTTCACATTCATGTCCCATAGACCAACAGTGCACACATATTTTGCCTGTTTGCATGTTCTGCTGCAATCCGAACCAGGGGGGTGTTTGGCTAATCCCTACATAACAGTGAAATGAGCTACAAGACCATTGCCTAGCAGCTCGGTGAAAGGGTAACAACAGATGGTGTGATTATTTGCAAATGGAAGAAACACAAAATAACCGCCAGTCTCCCTCAATCTGGGGCTCCATGCAAGATCTCACCTTGTGGAATTTCAATGATCATGAGAACGGTGAGGAATCAGCCCGAAACTACATGGAAGAATCTTGTCAATGATCTCAAGGCAGCTGGGACCATAGTCACCAAGAAAACAACTGGTTACACACTACGTCGTGAAGGACTGAAATTCTACAGCGCCTGCAAGGTCCCCCTGTTCAAGAAAGCCCATCTGAAGTTTGCTAATGAACATCTGAATGATGCAGAGGAGAACTGGGTGAATGTGTTGAGGTCAGATAACACCAAAATTGAGCTCTTTGGCATCAACTCAACGTGTTTGGAGGAGGAGGAATGCTTCCTTCCCTCAGCCAGGGCATTGAAATGGGTTGGACATGGGTATTCCAGCATGACAATGGCACAAAACACACGGCTAAGGCAACAAAGTCATGGCTCAAGAAAAAGCACATTAAGGTCCTGGAGTGGCCTAGCCAATCTCCAGACCTTAATCCCATAAAAAATATGTGGAGGGAGCTGAGGGTTCGGGTTACCAAACATCAGCCTCAAAACCTTAATGACTTGGAGAGGATCTGCAAAGTGGGACAAAATCCCTCCCGAGATGTGTTCAAAGCTGATGTCCAACTACAAGAAATGTCTGATCTCTGTGATTGCCAGCAAGGGTTTTGCTACCAAGTACTAAGTCATGTTTTGCGAAGGGGGTCAAATACTTATTTCACTCTTTAAAATGCAAATCAATTTATAACTTTTTTGAAATGCATTTTTCTGGGGGGGATTTTTGTTGTTATTCTGTCTCTCACTGTTAAACTAAACCTACCATTAAATTATAGACTGATCATTTCTTTGTCAGTGGGCAAACATACAAAATCGGCAGGGGATCAAATACTTTTTTTCCCTCACTGTATAGGGATTTCCAACTGGTAGAATAAAAGCACATAGTGGAGCACATATAGATATCATAATAAATATGTGTAAATATTAGCTAAACTTAAATGAATGTTATATACAGTATCTTTACAAAAGTGAGTACACCCTCACACTTTTGTAAATATTTTATTATATCTTTTCATGGGACAACACTGAAGAAATGCCACTTTGCTACAATGTAAAAGTAGCGAGTGTACAGCTTGTATAACAGTGTAAATTTGCTGTCCCCTCAAAGTAACTCAGTACGCAGCCATTAATATCTAAACCGCTAGCAACAAAAGTGAGTACACCCATAAGTGCAAATGTCCAAATTGGGTCCAAAGTGTCAATATTTTGTGTGGCCACCATTTTTTCCATCATTGCCTTAACCCTCTTGGGCATGGAGTTCACCAGAGCTTCACAGGTTGCCACTGGAGTCCTCTTCCACAACTGGTGGATTTTAGAGAGCTTGCACTCCTCCACCTTCTGTTTGAGGATGCCCCACAGATGCTCAATAGGGTTTAGGTCTGGAGACATGCTTGGCCAGTCCATCACCCTTACCCTCAGCTTCTTTAGCAAGGCAATGGTCATCTTGGAGGTGAGTTTGGGGTTTTCATGTTGGAATACTGCCCTGCGGCCCAGTCTCTGATGGGAGGGGATCATGCTCTGCTTCAGTATGTCACAGTACATGTTGGCATTTATGGTTTCCTCAATGAACTGTAGCTCCCCAGTGCAGGCAGCACCAGACCATGACACTCCCACCACCATGCTTGACTGTAGCCAAGACACACTTTTCTTTATACTCCTGACCTGGTTGCTGCCATCATACACGCTTGACACTAACGGAACCAAATACGTTTATCTTGGTCTCATCAGACTACAGGACATGGTTCCAGTAATCCATGTCCTTAGTCTACTTGTCTTCAACAAACTGTTTGCGGGCTTCCTTGTGCATCATCTTTAGAAGAGGCTTCCTTCTGGTACAACAGCCATGCAGACCAATTTGGTGCAGTGTACGGCGTATGGTCTGAGCACTGACAGGCTAACCCTCCACCCCTTCAACCTCTGCAGCAATGCTGGCAGCACTCATACATTTCTTTCCCAAAGACAACCTCTGGACATGACGCTGAGCATGTGCACTCAACTTCTTTGGTCGACCATGGCGAGGCCTGTTCTGACTGTAACTTATCCTGTTAAACTGCTGTATGGTCTTGGCCACGTGCTGCAGCTCAGTTTCAGAGTCTTGGCAATCTTCTTATAGTCTAGGCCATCTTTATGTAGAGTAACAGTTCTTTTTTTCAGATCCTCAGAGAGTTCTTTACTGTGAGGTGCCATGTTGAGCTTCCAGTGACCAGTATGGGAGAGTGAGAGCGATAACACCAAATTTAGCACACCTGCTCCCCATTCACACCTGAGACATTGCAACACTAATGAGTCATATGACAACTGGGAAGGAAAATGGCTAGTTGGGCCCAATTTGTACATTTTCACGTAGGGGTGTACTTACTTTTGTTGCCAGCAGTTTAGACATTAATGGCTGTGTGTTGAGTTATTTTGAGGGGACAGCAAATTTACACTGTTAAACAAGCTGTGCACTCACTACTTTACATTGGAGTAAAGTGTAATTTCTTCAGTGTTGTCACATGAAAAGATATAATACAATATTTACAAAAATGTGAGGGGTGTACTCACTTTTGTGAGATACTGTATATGCTAGATAGTGGACTAATGTGGACAACCCCAAGCTAAGCCATTTTGGAGAAGTTTATTGTAAGTAGATAACAGTCAATAGACTTCAAAGATTCACTTTCACTTTCTTCATCTAGATATTATGTCCTTTACAAAAAATAAAGCCATTTTTACTGCAATGCTGGTCTTATCCCTGTACAGACGTACTTCTCCAATTTCCATTAACCGCTTGCGGACCAGCCACCGCAGTTTTATTTGCATGGCAGGCGCGTGCCTGCAGCAAGCTCCGTGAGTCCGACCGCGGGTCCCGTGGACCATTTCCGCGGGAATTCCAGCGATCGTCTCACAGAGAGGGAGAATGTGGAAATGCTAATGTAAACAAGCATATCCCCATTCTGTCTAGTGACACTGTCCCTGATCATAGCTCCTTGTAATCAGGAGCGATGATCACCACCATTACTAGTAAAAAAAAAAGATGAATTAAAAATGCAATAAAACTATCCCCTATTTTGTAGACGCTATACCTTTTGCGCAAACCAATCAATAAACGTTTATTGCGTTTTTTTTTTTTTTTTTACCAAAAATATGTAGAAGAATACATATTGGCCTAAACTGAGAAAAAAAAAAAATTTTATATATATTTTTGGGGGATATTTATTATAGCAAAAAGTAAAAAAGATTGCTTTTGTTTTCAAAATTGGTGCTCTTTTTTTGTTTGTAACACAAAAAATAAAAACCACAGAGGTCATAAAATACCACCAAAAGAAAGCTCTATTTGTGGAAAAAAAAAAAGGACGTAAATTTTGATCCACGTCACAGGACCATGCAATTGTCAGTTAAAGTGATGCAGTGGCAAATCGCAAAAAGTGCTCTGATCAGGAAGGGAGTTCTTCTAGGGCTGAAGTGGTTAATGTTCGTTACCTGGATTGAATGATGGCCAGCATCATCCAACCCACTTCTGTGCCTGCGTGCTGAACACACCTCCCCTATTTGGGTGCAGCATCCAAGGGCTCACAATACCCCTAGACTAAGACAATCGCACATCATTATATGATGCCACTTTACATGAGTCAAACTGGCCTGAAGACTTAAGGAAAAATGTATGTATAGGATGTTTTTGTTAAGAAAATAGATAGGGGTGTTGCTTCAGGAAGGTTAGGGGAAGCCAATGTTCCTCTTTAATCCTTTAAAATACATGCATTGCCTACTTATGATAATGCTTGTATTCTTTAACACCTGATAATGTGTCAAAGTTTTTAGCAAAGTTTTAATTTTCAACCAGTTAAAAAAAAAAAAATTGTTCGACAAAGTTGACAATGGTATCTCAAATAAGTGGCTAGTTCCTTGAGTTGATTACTTACCTTGAAAAACCATGTAGCTATTCTAAACCCTTAAGGTTGGCCATGCACTGCTCGAATCTCAGCCGGTTCAGCAGGAAGCGGCCAAGATTTGAAACGTTAAAGGGTTGGCTGAATGTACAGAGTAGATCAATCGGTCAACTTGGGTATAACCAACCTGCCAGATTATCTTACAATTAGCATTAGTGGCTGCTATAGCCACTGCCAAAAATCACTGTCTTCTCTCGGCAGGGGCATCTGCCCCCCCCACCAGAAGCAGATAAATGCTTGACAGGAGTGATTCCCTTGTCAGCACGGTCTGTGTTGATGGGGGTGTGGGGATCGTGTAAATTGTTTTCCTGCAACCAAAGAAATTTGCGCCGTGTATACATTGGTCGAAATCTGAACTAATCTTTTCGAAAATCATAAATAAGCATTTTCATTTGAATTTTGCACCATTAGTGGGCTGCAGCAATGGACAATTTTCGTGTAGCCATCAAATTTGTGTGATCGGACATGTTGAAAATTTTTGGAAGAACTAACAAATTTCTTAAAGATGGGAAAATCGTTGGAGAAATAGAATCAAAGAAAAATGAGCATGAGCTGTGACCTGGAAAGAAAAGAAAATTCCCAGCCACAGAAATTCTATTCTGTAGCAAAATGAGGGCAAATGGAAGGCTTGGTTGGTTGAATTTTGGAATAAATGGTGGCACCATCGGATTACAAAACACACAAAATTTCAGATTTTCGAAAGGAAATTCATTTGGAATTAGGCGTGTTTTGGGATAGTGGCTAAGTAGCAAAACCATTGGATGATTATGACAGCCAGGGACCTAGCCACCTAAAGTCAGCATTGTCATAGCTCACACTTCTGCTTGGACAGCTTTACTTTACTGCTTACTTTGACAGCTCTGTTTCCCTGCTCTGCTTTGTTAAACATCCCGTAAAATCAACTCCTTATATCTCGCACTCTGGTTTTTAATTTATCTTGCGCTCCATGCCTTGTTGCAATTCCCGAGGTTGGTTTAAATCCTTGGCAGCTCTGAGGATCAGAGGGGTTAATCTAAACAGATCTTTCACCCTTTACCATACTTATTATATTTGTTATTAGCGCTTTAGGGTTCTGTGGGTTGGATTTGTGCCTGAATGTAGCGATGCAAGACGTCAATTTCATTTACTTGAAATCCCAAGGCCATACAACAGTTTTAGTTTAAAGCTGAAAACTCCTACAATATGCAGCAGATCAATCATTCACTCTATCTTCATTTCAGCGTGTTTGAAACTGATTAAAATCTTAAAACCAGCATTTTCTTTGGCTTGGGAATAGGATCATTACACTTGCTTCAGGGGAAGAGGCAGTAGGAAGTGAGTTTAATTAATTCTCAGTTTCGAGTCAGAAATTATTTTAAGTTCAAGTAAAATAATGCGCTTTGGAGTTTGTGTTGTAGGAGACGGGAATCAGACCTGTCATCTCTTCTAGGGCTGATCTGGGCCATGTTGGAATGGGTGGAACTAATTAGTGACAGTTGGAAGTACACATACTGTAGGAATGCCCATTAATGTCTACCTGACATTTTATGACAAAGTTAGACCGAAAAGTTAGGTTTCTTTTTTCTTCAGCATGAATATTTTTGTGTATTTTATGATATACTCCACTCAAGTCATCCTAATAACTCCCCAGTCTAATAAGCCCGTCTTATTAAAGTACAAAGATAAGGTTGTGAGAATGTTATATTTCATGGGCTCTGGTGATTTGAGGAATTGATTGGAAGAAAAGGAGCTATAGAAAGAAAATATGGAGGAGTAGTCAAAAGCTAGAGACTAGGTGGAAAATGTTATGTTAATTACTAATCCTAGATAACCTGAACATGCCTTAAAGGCGAAGTTTGCCCTTTCCAGAAAATAGACTATGCAGTCAAGGGGACCCAGTAGAATTCAAAAATCTGTGCAGCTTTGTAAAAATGATCACTCGTTTTATGGTTTTACCTGTAGGCCACTTGTGTCCCCTCAAAAGCCTGGCTAAAAAAACTCCTAGTTAGTAACCCCATGTCCTGTCTTTTTGCTAGGATGTCAATACCCGATAAGGTCTATGTGAAATAAGTTTGTTTGAAATATTTGCAGATTTATCAAAAAAAAATAATAATCACACGTACATAAGTATTCACATTCTTTGTTCAATATTTTGTTGAAGCACCTTTGCACCAATTACAGCCTCAAGTATTTTTGAGTATGATGTACAAGCTTGACACATCTATTTTTGGACAGTTTGTCCCATTCTTTGCAGGACCTCTCAAGCTCCAGCAAGTTGGATGGGGAGCGTCGGTGCACAGCCATTTTCAGATCTGTTTGGAGATGTTCAATTCAGGTTCAAGTCTGGGCTCCGACTGGGACACTCAAGGACATATACAAAGTTGTCCTGTAGCCACTCCTTTGTTATCTTGGCTGTGTGCTTAGGGTTGTCCTGTTGGAAGATGAACCTTCTCCCCAGTCTGAGGTCCACAGTGCTCTGGAGCAGGTTTTCATCAAGGATGTCTGTTCATTGCTGCATTCATCTTTCCCTCAATCCTGACTCGTCTCCCAGTTCCTTTCACTGAAAAACAGCCCCACAGCATGATGCTGCCAGCACCATGCTTCACTGTAGGAATGGTATGGGCCAGGGGATGAGGGGTGCCTGGTTTCCTACAGACATAATGCTTGCCAAAGAGTTCAATCTTTGTTTCATCAGATGAGAGAATTTTGTTTCTCGTGGTCTGAGTCTTTCAGGTGCCTTTTGGCAAACTCCAGGCAGGCTGTCATGTACCATTTACTAAGGAGTAGCTTTTGTCTGGCTACTCTACCATACAGGCCTGATTGGTGGAGTGCTACAGAGATGGTTGTTCTTCTAGAAGGTTCTCCTTTCTCCACAGAGAAATGCTGGAGCTTGGTCAGAGTGACCATCGGTTCTTGATCACCTCCCCGACTAAGGCCCTTCTCTACTGATCACTCCGTTTGGTCAGGCGGCCCACTCTAGGAAGAGTCCTGGTGGTTCCAAACTTCTTCCATTTAAGGATGATGGAGGCCACTGTGCTCATTTGGACCTTCAATTCTGCAGACATTTTTATGTACCCTTCCCCAGATCTGTGCCTCAATACAATCCTGTCTGAGAGCTAAAGACAATTTCTTGGACTTCATGGCTTGGTTTGTGACCTTGTGGCTTGGTTTGTGCTCTGACATGCACTGTTAACTATGGGACCTTATATAGACAGGTGTGTGCCTTTTTAAATCATGTCCAATCAACTGAATTTACCACAGGTGGACTCCAATCAAGTTGTAGAAACATCTCTGTGGAAATAGGATGCTCCGGAGATAAATTTTGAGTGCATGGGCTTTGCATACTTATGTACATGGGATTTTTTTTGTTTTTTATTTTTAAGAAATTTGCAAAGATTTAAAACAAACTTGTTTCACGTTGTCATTATGGGGTATTGTTTGTAGAATTTTGAGGAAAATAATTAATTTAATCCATTTTGGAATAAGGCTGTAACATAACAAATATGTGGAAAAAGTAAAGCGCTGTGAATACTTTCTGGATGCACTGTAACATGCAGATAAAACCACAAAATGAAGGTGCACAGATCTTTCATATCTACTGGGGACCCTTGGCTGCATAGGGTATTCTCTGGACAAGTGCCTTTAAAGTGGATGCAAACCCTCACATATGCCCAGTAAAGTGAACAGCCTTAGATGACACACAGAGATGAAAAAAATCCTCCTACATAGGTTTTACTTGTTTTTACGCAGTCTTCTTCTCACTACACCCCTTCAAAAGGGCAGATTGTGTTAAAAATCTCTTTTCATCTGTCAGAAGCACAGAGTAGAGGGCGGAGAGACTGCAGTTGCAGTGTATGAAAGCTGATTGGAGGAAAGGAACACACACCCCTTCACACAGCACAAGAACTGGGTTCTGAATAGACAAGCTCTCCCCAAACTTTTCTCATTGTGTTGGGAAAACGTCTCAGAAGTAACTCATGCTGATAACAGAGGAATTAAGCACCAGAGGGAAATTAAACATAGGCCCCTTTCACACTGCTCTGTAGCAAAATCACAGTACAATGCATATGAATTATAACTGCAATTTTGCTGTTTCAGATGTGTTTCCTTTGCATGTCTGGTGCATTTTTGGGCCGCCTGCACTCGTGCATTTTTATCGCAATTTCACCACGATTTTTATTACTTTCAATGGGAATCTGTGTTTTTGGTTTTCAAACTGCACCACAGATGCTGCATGCAGTGCAGTGGCTTGAAAAGTCCCAAAGGATTTAAAGGGAAAACTTTTTTATTGAAGAAGGAAAGGGGGGAGGGGCCCCAGGTGACCAATAGTGTAGCACAGTTCAAGGAGTACGAAACAAGTAAAATCATTAACAAGTTCAACTCATAGGATGACAGAGGTGACACTCTATGCTATAATGGGCTACACAGGATTGTGGACTAGTCCTAGACGCAGACGGTGGCTCTGTGAACCAGGAGAGAGGATGCTGTTGTAGCACTAACCCCCGAAGGAGCTGCTGGTTTGATTGGGCTTACCGGTACCTTCTTCTCCTTGATTTGTATCTAGGGGTTTCCTGTGGTAGATGGCCCAGTAACTTGAAAGACTGACTACAGATCCGCATAAAGGGATTTATATTTGCAAAAAAAGTAGACAGCGAACAGTCTCTTAAAGTAGGATCAGAGGTACTCTTAGTGTCAAAGTCAATAATGAAGGACTTGCTTACTTTGACTAAATCCAGAGAATGGCCATTCACATCTGGATGTTCACTCAAGTTGGATAGTCCCTCTCTCACAAGGCCTAGCAACCAACAAGGTGCTTAAATCAGGAACAAGTCTCTGCCACAGACGTTGTTGTAGAACATGCAGGAAACTAAAACTTGTGGAACACTCGTGTGATACCTGGATCTTTCAGCCAGCTTGGCGATATCCACGAGATTGGATTCACTTAGGTACTTCAGCCCCTCCAGGCTCTTGCTAAGAAGCCAACCCATACGTGGCCTTCTTCTGAAGAGTCCTCCCCTGGATAGCTATGAAGTTACTGGGTCTCTCCAACTACCAGAGACGGCATTGGACCACCTTGGAATCATTCTTTCGTTTCCTTGCCTCGGGCTAGCCAGTCCCGAGACAATAAGTCAGGTGGTTCCGCACCCCAGGCCATAGCCTTCCTGGGGGCTGGTCAGGAGGACCAGGACCATGGAGTCAGAACATACTTCTGGACCGGAACCCCACGAACCACGTGACATCTGCATCTTAATTACCCTCTCCCAGAAAGCACAGCAAGAATGTCAACCCTCTACTGGGCGGGCTCCGAGAGAAGGTGACCGTAAAGCACGCAACCAGAATGTGGTTCCATGCCTGCCAGAAGAGACAGTGCCCCCTGTGGCCAGGCTGAACATCCTATAGTCCAGCCAGACTGATGCTGAGGTCCAAATTTGAAACAATTGTACCCAAACCAAACTGCAGTTCAGGTGTAACCTTAACTTTCAAAACATAGTAGCCGGCACTACACTGTGAACACAAGCTTTCGTAGGCTGGCTGGCACCTGTCAAACCACGAGGAAAACAGACCTGGACTGGACTGGACTGGACTGATTTTTAAGTTATTTTATCCAGACTGGGCACCTGAGAGATACTTTAGTGTATATTTTTACACCCATGTGTACATATAATACATTTTTATTTTGGTCATTTAACACCAAACACAGGGCAGCGCTGAGAATTTTTGGTTCCTTTGTTCCCGATCTAAACATTTTTTTATTGCATTTTCTTGCAAAGTAAAAATGCAGGAAAAACTCACAAGTGGAGCTTTGGAGAAAGATAAGCAAACACTGCAGATATATGTGCTTTGCTCAGATTCCACGAGTGAGGTTTACAACCACTTTAACCAGCAGCTGACCAGCTGCTGTCGTTATACTGTGGCAGGTAGGCTCTCCTGGGCAAATCGCTGTAGCTGGATGCCGGCCCTTTAAACAGCTAAAGTAGGCGTGTGTGAGCGCACCCGCTCCATGGTGAGGGACCCTGTGCAAGTGGCTGGCGGGTGCAATGCCGCAGGCCAGAAGAATGTGTGTAAACACACACCCCTGTTCTGACAAAAGAGGAGAGACAGATCATCTGTTCCTACTAGTCACATCTCCATACAGTTAGAACCGCACACAAGGGAAGACATTTAACCCCTTAATCGCCCTCTAGTGTTAACCCCCTTCCCTACCATTGACATTTACATAGTAATCAGTGCATGTTTATAGTACTGAGCGCTGTATAGAAGCCAATGTGTCAAAAGTGTCCAATCTGTCCGCTGCAATGTCGCAGTCCTGCTAAAAATCGCAGATCGCTGCCATTACTAGTAAAAAAATTAAAATGGCATAAAACTATTCCCTATTTTGTAAAAGCTATACCTTTTGCACAAACCAATCAGTATTCGCTTATTGTGATTTATTATTTTTTTTTACCAAAAATAGTATATAAAAAAAAAAGTATAGAAGTATATATCTATTGGCCTAAACGAAAAAGAAGACATTCATATATATAATTTTTTTTTTTTTTTTTCGGGGGGGGGGGGGGATATTTATTATAGCGAAAAAGGGAAAATATTGTGTTTTTTTTCAAAATGTTAGCATTTTTTTGTTTATAGCAAAAAAAAAAAAAAAAACCCCAGAGGTGATCAAATACCACCAAAAGACAGCTTTAATTGTGGGGAAAAAAGAACGTAAATTTTGCTTGGGTACAGCGTCGCACGACCGCACAATTGTCAGTTAAATTGACGCAGTGCCATATCGCAAAAAATGGTCTGGTCAAGGGGTCAAATCCTTCCGGACCCTAACCAGTAACTACCGCCGTATTGTAAAATAACGGCGGCAGGAACCGCTGTGCCCCCCATATGGCGTCTCAGAAACTGCAAACTGGACTTCTTACGGCTTTCTTTCAATAATGACTTTTCTTGCCATTCTTCCATAAAGGCCATATTTGTGGAGTTTTCTCCCACCTGAGCTGTGGATCTCTGCAGCTCCTCCAGAGTTACCATGGGCCTCTTGGTTGCCTCTCTGATTAATGCCCTCCTTGCCTGGGCCTGTCAGTTTAGGTGGACGGCCATGTCTTGGTAGGTTTGCAGTCGTGCCATACTCTTTCCATTGTCGGATGATGGATTGAACAGTGCTCTGTGAGATGTTCAAAGCTTGGGATATATTTTTATAACCTAACCCTGCTTTAAACTTCTCCACAACTTTATCCCTGACATGTCTGGTGTGTTCCTTGGCCTTCATGATGCTGTTTGTTCACTAAGGCTCTCTAACAAACCTCTGAGTGCTTCACAAAACAGCTGTATTTATAGTGATATTAAATTACACTCAGGTGGACTCTATTTACTCATTAGGTGACTTCTGAAGGCAATTGATTCCACTAGATTTTCGTTAGGTGTATCAGAGTAAAGGGGGCTGAATACAAATGCACACCACACTTTTCAGATATTTGTAAAAAATTTGAAAAGCCATTTATCATTTCCCCTTCCACTTTACAATTATGTGCCACTTTGTGTTGGTCTATCACATAACATCCCAATAAAATACATTTATGTTTTTGGTTGTAACATGACAAAATGTGGAAAATTGTAAGGGCTATGAATACTTTTTCAAGGCACTTTTTTCAAGGTTTTAGCAGCTGCTGTGGATTTTATTTTTCGGTCTACATTTTGAATGTTTGTTTTAAGTGCAGACTTAAAATATTTTGTTTTATATGAAAAATTAAATACTATTTTAGCATCTAGTATTTAATAATAGTATTAAATAATATTTTAGCATCACTACAAACTCTGTGTTCCACCCCTCTACTTTGTGTAACATTCAATATGCTAAAGAACAGAAGTACTGTAATCAAGACAATATTGTGTTATTTTGTCCATGGAGAACTAAAGATCAGCCTCAGCTGGTTTCTGCAAGTATTGGTTTTAAAAATGTCCTATACAGATGTTAACCTTTAAGTGCAGTAGAGAAAAGTCAGGTCTCCAGACAGGAGCCAAGTCCACCTTTTGCAAAAAAATATTCACAGGTAAAAAGTGCATGTATTTTTTATTTTATTTTTTGCAGTCAGCTTGCAAAGCCGGTCAATGGATCGAGGGTGCAATGCAAGTCTCCTGCACCCTCTTTCTCCACCTAACTGTACTTAGTTATAGACTTTCAGGTAAAGAGATGGAGGGAATGTCAATGTACTATGAGTGCAGTAATCACCGCACTTCGTTTCCACTGAGACCTACAGTCCACTTGATACAGTAAATGGCAGGACTTGTAGTTTATGCATCCACAGACCTCTGTGGATGAATAATGTGGCAGAACAGGGCGCATACATGTCAAAAGTGACAGCTGCTACAGGAAATAAGTACCCCCACATGCTGCCAAAGTTGATGGAGTTGGGGGGGGGGGCAAAAAAGTGAAAGGGGCCTTAGTGCTGTTTCTCCTTTACTGTTCAATCACAGGCTGGGGGCTGGGGCAAGACCTGTAAGTATTCCTTAAAGTGTTTGTCAGGCCATTTTTATAAGTTTATGCCAGCCCCTCTATTAGAGGCTGGCATAGCACACTATGTAAGTCATTTTAAAAAACAAGTGTTGTAAATAACAATTTTGAGCTGTCTTCAGGCCAGCGGTTGCTTTACAGATCCGATGGATGGTTTCTGCGGGACGTCAGCTGGGGAGATCACGTGGCCGCTTGTCTCCCCCCACAGAAGCTTTCCATCGGAGCTGTAGAGCGAGTCACATGACCAGCCTGAAAACAGCTCAAAATCGGTATTTACAACGCTCGTTTTTTAAAATTACATAAAATAGTGTGCAATGCCAGGGGCTGGCAGTGATAATTCCAATTTTTTTTTTTTTACAATAATAGCAGCAGAGGGGTGGGGCTGGGCCGGAGACAGACACAGAGAGGGAGCTGACAGGCAGGAAGGAGGAGGTGAGAGAGGAGAGAGAGGAGAGCAGAGGGGACAGCAGCATATGATGAAGGGATGCACTCTGACCACGGTGGTCAGGGCTCAGCAGCGCTGAATTTTGTGGTCAGTATAGAGAGGGCATACAGGAAGTGGCAGGTTCAGGGAGTTTATTTTTTACAGTTTAGAGGGGGGCAGCATACACAGCACAAGCACTGTGCTGTTTAATCTGCATTAAGGGACCAGGATCTGTATTTTTTTTTTGGGGGGGGGCGGTTAACAAACACTTTAACTGCAACATAGAATAATCAGGTATTCTTCCCTACCAGTTGGGACTACTGTTTGGCAGAGCTGTGTACATTTCATAACTGGATAGGCAAAAGTACAAAACGTTTGACAGGTAAACCGTTCCAATATACTCTATATTACCAAAAGTATTGGGTTGCCGGTCTTTACATGCACATGAACTTTAATGGCATCCCAGTCTTAGTCCGTAGGGTTCAATATTGAGTTGGCCCACCCTTTGCAGCTATAACACCTTCAACTTCTCTGGGAAGGTTTTGGAGTATGTCTATGGGAATGTTTGACCATTCTTCCAGACGTGCATTTGTGAGGTCAGGCATGTTGAACGAGGCCGGCTCGCAGTCTCCGCTCTAATTCATCCCAAAGTTATTCTATCGGGTAGAGGTCAGGACTCTGTGCAGACCAGTCAAGTTCCACCACCCCAAACCCACTCATCCACGTCTTTATGGACCTTGCTTTGTCCACTGGTCCATATTATTTGGTGAAAGGGGGATTATGGTAATGGGGTTGTTTTTCAGGGGTTGGGCTTGGCCCCTTAGTTCCAGTGAAGGGAACTCTTAAGGTGTTAGCATACCTAGACATTTTGGACAATTGCATGCTCCCAGCTTTATGGGAACAGTTGGGGGATGGCCCCTTCCTCTTCCAACATGACTGCACACCAGTGAACAAAGCAAAGTCTATAAAGACATGGATGAGCGAGTTTGGGGTGAATGAACTTGACTGGCCTCAACCTGATAGAACACCTTTGGGATGACTTAGAGTGGAGAATATGAGCCAGGCCTTCTCATCCACATCAGTGCCTGACCTCACAAATGCGCTTCTGGAAGAATGCTCAAACATTCCACAGACACACTCCTAAACCTTGTGGACAGCCTTCCCAGAAGAGTAGCAGATGTTAGAACTGCAAAGGGTGTGCCAACTCGGTATTGAACACTACGGACCAAGACCGGGATGCCATTAAAGTTCATGTGCGAGTGAAGGCAGGCGTCCCATTACTTTTAGTAATATAGTGCATTATAACATGGCCATAACTTCACTTTAAGAGTTGTTGCAGCTTAAGACCCCATTCACACCTGAGCGTTTTGTAGCTTGACGCCTGAAGCTACAAAACGCTGGAGGGGAAAAAATCCATTATTCTCAATGGAGATGGTTCACATCTCCACTCCAAGTCGCCTGAAGCTCAAACAAGTTCGCGAATCGGGCTGATTTGGGCGTTTTTCTTCTTTTAACATTGGTGACCTTTTGCCCTGCACAAATTCACGGCAAATCGTGGTAAAAAAACGCTGCAAATCGCGGTAAAAACGCTATGCTCAGGTGTGAATGCAGCCTAATGAATCAGGACGCAATACTGAACCCTATGGACAAGTTCATGCACGTGGAAATACAGATGTCCCAATACTTTTGGTAATATAGTGTATGTATTCAGTCTGTGTTTCACATTTCTTTAAACTATCCAGCATACACAGTGCAGTAAATCAGAATTGACAGATATATGCATGAAGTTACTCCAGGGAGGCCCTAAGTTAACTGGAAATACATCAGTTATAATTAGCATGAAGTTCCAGAACACCCAGCAATGCCAAAATCTACAGAGCTTAAAATGGTATAGGGGGGGTCTCCTCTCTTGGATCAAGTAGTCACTGTCCCCATAAATGAAGGGGATAGAGACTTTTTCACATGCAACCAAGTGAAAGAAAAAGGTAAGAACTAGAGAAATGTAGGAGTGAGAAAGAGAACAGTAGGGAAAGGGGGGGGGGGACACAAGTTGAGTGGGGGGAGGGACAAAGGTGATAAGTAAGACTGGTATAGCGGCTGGCAGAGGGTTGAAGGACCCCCAATAACGTAACATTAGTATGCCGTGTCTTAGTACCCTCCGGATGTAAAGAAGGGGTTTCCTTCTTCCGAGAATGTAAATATGTTCCAATGAACCCAAGTTTTGGAATAAGCCTCATGCCTGTTTTGGGCAGAAAGTAACAGGTTTTCCATCTTGTTCATCTCTTCAATTTGAGAGCCAGAGCAAGACAGAGGGTGGTTGGGAGTCTCTCCAACACATTGCAATGCAAGATCTGGCAGCATTAAAGAGATGACGTTTTCTTAGGAATATTCGAGACATGTACAGTGGGGAAAAAAAGTATTTAGTCAGCCACCAATTGTGCAAGTTCTCCCATTTAAAAAGGTGAGAGAGGCCTGTAATTGTCATCATAGGTATACCTCAACTATGAGAGACAAAATGTGGAAACAAATCCAGACAATCACATCTGTCTGATTTTTGAAAGAAATGTATTTGCAAATTATGGTGGAAAATAAGTATTTTGTCAACATCAAAAGTTCATCTCAATATCCTTTGTTGGCAATGACAGAGGTCAAACGTTTCCTGTAAGTCTTCACAAGGTTGTCACACACTGCTGATGGTATGTTGGCCCATTCCTCCATGCAAATCTCCTCTAGAGCAGTGATGTTTTGGGGCCGTCGCTGGGCAACACAGACTTTCAACTCCCTCCAAAGGTTTTCTATGGGGTTGAGATCTGGAGACTGGCCACTCCAGGACCTTGAAATGCTTCTTACGAAGCCACTCCTTCGTTGACCGGGCAGTGTGTTTGGGATCATTGTCATGCTGAAAGACCCAGCCACGTTTCTTCTTCAATGCCCTTGCTGATGGGAGGAGGTTTGCACTCAAAATCTCATGATTCATGGCCCCATTCATTCTTTCATGAACACGGATCAGTTGTCCTGTTCTCTTTGCAGAGAAACAGCCCCAAAGCATGATGTTGCCACCCTCATGCTTCACGGTAGGTTTGGTATTCTTTGGTTGCAACTTAGCAGTCTCTCTCCTCCAAACACAACGAGTTGTGTTTCCACCAAACAGATCCACTTTGGTTTCATCTGACCATATGACATTCTCCCAGCCCTCTTCTGGATCATCCAAATGCTCTCTAGCAAACCTCAGACAGGCCCGGACATGTACTGGCTTAAGCGGGGGGGATACGTCCGGCACTGCAGGATCTGAGTCCCTGGTGGCGTAGTGTGTTACTGATGATAGCATTTGTTACGTCGGTGCCAGCTCCCTGCAGGTCATTAACTAGGTTCCCCCGTGTGGTTCTGGGATTTTTGCTCACTGTTCTTGTGATCATTTTGACCCCACGGGGTGAGATCTTGCATGGAGCCCCAGATCGAGGGAGATTATCAGTGGTCTTGTATGTCTTCCATTTTCTAATTATTGCTCCCACAGTTGATTTCTTCACACCAAGCTGCTTGCCTATTGCAGATTCAGTCTTCCCAGCCTGGTGCAGTTCTACAATTTTGTTTCTGGTGTCCTTGGACAGCTCTTTGGTCTTCACCATAGTGGAGTTTGGAGTGTAACTGTTTGAGGTTGTGGACAGTTGTCTTTTATACTGATAACAAGTTTAAACAGGTGCCAATAATACAGGTAATGAGTGGAGGACAGAGGAGCCTCTTGAAGAAGATACAGGTCTGTGAGAGACAGAATTCTTGCTTGTTTGTAGGTGATCAAATACTTATTTTCCACCACAATTTGCAAATAAATGATTTAAAAAAAAATCTGACAATGATTTTCTTGATTTGTTTCCACGTTTTGTCTCTCATAGTTGAGGTATACCTATGATGACAATTACATGCCTCTCTCATCTTTTTAAGTGGGAGAACTTGCACAATTTGTGGCTGACTAAATACTTTTTTGCCCCACCATAGGAGAAAGAGAGCAGGACCCCTCTTAAGCAAGATTTGTCAAAACCCAAATATTCAAGAACTTATGGTAGAAAGAACTCAATGTAAGATCTATGCTTTTGCCAGTGATTTGCTCTTCTCATTAACAAATCCAATGATTTCCCTTCCTAATCTTTTCCAAGAGATGGAAACTTACAGTTGTGGGCTCCTTGAGGGTAGGGACCAATGTGAGTACAGGGATAGGGGCAATTGTAGACACTCACTCAGGTTGAACTGGATGGACTGGTGTATTTATTCAACCTTACTATGTAAGCACTCTATCCTACTTTAAGATTAATTTTTCTAAATCAGAGGCGATGGGAATAGCAGTCCCCACCACTCAGATGAGAATACTGAAATCTAGTTTTAATTTAAGTGGATGGCTCAGGCTTTGAAGTACTTAGGGACTTTGATTCCAGCAGACCTCTCGCATACATATGAGCTTAACTGTGCACCACTCCTTTGGGAGGTGTGAACTCTCCTGGAGAGGTGGCATAAGGGATACCATTTGTGGTTCGGAAGCGGTAACATTATTAAAATGAGTATCCTACCAAAATGCTTATATATGTTTCAGGCTATACCTATACCTATAGATATACCTATGCAATACTTTAAACGGATACAGGCACTTTTCACTGGATTTATCTGGGCATATAAAAATCCAAGGATCAGAAGTGCTCTCCTGATTTTTCCTAAGCAACATGGTGGATTGGCAATACCCGACTTGTACAGATACTATTAGGCAGCCCACTTGGGCCACCTGATTGATGCAGGCATGGGGACATACAAACTTGGCCTAGCTTCGAACAGGCACAGAGCAGTGTAGCATTAAATAGAGCATCATGGTGTGTTAGCGGCCTCCCATCCCATATTAAGACCCACCCCCCCTGATAGGACCCACATTGAGGCAGTGCTCAGGGCTTTTTTTTAAAGGCAGGCTTTCATCATACTCTCCACTGCTCCCATTCTTGGCGAACCCACAATTTGCCTTGTGCCTGAGGGAGGAAACTTGGATGGACTAATGGAACAGGGGACCTATTAGGTCATATTAGCTATCATTTCATCTGGGGAATGGGTTATGTTTCAAATGTTGACCTTGGGAACCGGGCGATGTCAACTGGATTTATGCAAGCAGCTCAATACCTTACATGCTCCTGATGTTTATGAACGTAATTTACTCCTTTGAAAAGTACTGTACCGAGAGAGGACTACTCTAATACTATCTCAAAAGATATACACTTTATTGGTAGCACCTCCTGAAGACTTCCAATTGGCATTCTTTCAGAAATGGGAGGTGGACTTGGGCATAATCTTCACAGAGGAACAGCGAGCTAACATAATTCACTCCATATTTGAAACCTCAAATTGCACAAAAATGCAGGAAACAAATGATATGACCTTTTTGCAGTGGTACTGTACTCCGGCCCTTCTTCATAGATATTTGAGAAAAACACCTCTAAACGATGCTGGCGCTGCCGGAAGGAGCGAGGAACATTATTACATGTCTTATGGTCATACTCCAGACTCAAGAACTATTGAAGAGCGGTCCGAAGGATCACTCAAAGATTCAGTGAGCCTGAGATTCCTGAAGACCCAACTTTTTTTCTTTTACACGACACTAAAATACCGGGTAAGACCCCCAAGATTCTATTATGGGCCACCTTTTGAATGTGGCTAAATCTTGCATCAACCTTACCTGGAAGCAGATCCGAGAACCTTCAGTGGGGTTATGACTCAGAAAGTTGAAAGAATTGAATAGTAGGCTTGTGCGATTCGTTGTGTAACAAATCGAACTTCGGCCCAATTTTGCATCTTTCGGACATTCGGATGCATCTGAATGTCCGAATAAAAAAAAGAATGAATTTCAACTAATATGAAAAAAAAGTATAGCGTATATAACAAATGAATTCTACATGATTCGGTAATTCGTTAAAGATCTAATGAAACAAAAGGTCAACTCAAAGTAAATCTTACAGTCCAATCAGCTGATTAATTTTGTGCTGGAGATGGATAACTGGCAAAGTGCATTCCTGAGAACTGAGTGAGAAGGGTGTTGTATTTGAGCAGAGGAGAAGAGATATTGTCATTGTGTGTGTTAAAAGATTCAATAAACAAATGACTTTCCAAACTACGAATCATTAACACAAATATATATATACATACATAAATATTGAATTTCGAATACAAACGAAATTATAGCGCATATAACGAATGAATTCAACATGATCCAGTATAATGAATATCAACACTGTACAGAAGTAACAAATTATCCGAAAACTTATTAACGTAACATAACGAATATAACAGAACTAAATTATGTATTTTACAAATGACAACGGATCAAAGCTAAACAAAATTTTCTGTTGTGCACAAGTCTATTGGAAGATTTGGTTTGTACAACTAGGCAAAAGCAAGAGATATATAATTAAATCTGGGCTCCATTGAACCTTTTTATTAATTCAGAGGAGGGAAGGAACTTTATTGATGAGTATTTCAATAGTTCAGGATAGAGGGCACTGTCCTATTCAAACTAGCTTGGCTCCTGGTGAGAGTGGAATCCTGCTTGCTCGATTGCTGCCTGTGGGGGGTGGGGAGGAGGGATTGATTCTGTTTGTTTTTTTGGGGGGGGGGGCGGGGGGTTTATTTTTTTTGTTGTTTTTTTTAAGAAGGAAGAAGTAAGGCTAAAAATTCTTATTACTGCACAGAGATACTCCAAAGGAGGTCTTACTGAGGGACTTTGAGTCTGAGAGTAGACTATGTTTGTACAGGAGCTTATGACCGAGAGGAAGATATTCAGATTATGATGTTGATATGAAATACTGTAATGCTGATAGCTCTAACCTGTTGGATGGGAATGTATTACCTATTAATAAGGTTAAAAGTATTTAAGATATGCAAGTTATATTGTTCGGAGCCTGTATGCGTTTCCCTTTAATAAAGGATGAATAAAAAAAATTAAAAAAGATGGTGTAAAACTGATTTGTTGTATGTTTTCTTAAGAATATTCAAGACATGTAGGAGAAAGAGAGCATGGTCTTCTGGGAGGATGTAATCAGAGAATTTTTGAGAAATACAATGTAACTCCTTCCAGAAATGTTCCAATTTTGGCCAGGACCAAAAGATATGTAGTAAAGTCCCCTTTTCATCCTGGCATCTCCAGCATCTGTCAGGGGTTGAAGGAGAATATTTATGAAGTATTGAGGGTGTATGGTACCATCCGTTGAAAAGTTTAAAATTGGTTTCTTGGGCACATGTACAGATGGATGAGTTTAGGGCAAAACAAATAATCCGTCCATGTTCTGTCGAAGAAAAAGTGTTATTTAGTGTCAGTTCCCACTTCCGTATGAAGGGGGGAGCATAGTCATCAGGTTCTTAATTCAGCAGCGCATACAATTGCAAGAGTGAGTGGGGGAGGGGACCCGATTCCTCACAAATATGTTCAAAGGGAGTCAACTGTCCTTGGAAACTGTCCTTGAGCGCAAGGGAGTTCAAAAGTGTGGGAGCTATTAGGCACTCCAAAAGTCAAGATGGTAGTGTCCATTCGCTGATAATGAGGGCCAATGTGTGGATCCCAGGAAATGTGAGGCTTGGTAACATTGTGGGTCTAGGAGTGCACAGAATGGTTCCCCTTGCAGTCCAGGAGAGAAGGGAGGATTCCCCACAATAGGGTAAAGGGGTGTGTGGACAGGTAATGAGATAGTAGAGCATATCCGGGAGAAAATACTCAATGTGAGTCCTGGGGTTGGGTGCATTTTAGGAGCAGGGGTAAGGTCAGCAAACGCTGCTCAATATGTGGCCATAGTTTGAGTTCAACATGTCTACACCAAGTACCGTCACGCTACCGTGTTGTTTAGGCAGATTCCAGAGTCATCGTTGTAGTCTAGGTCTTTTGTGGGCCCAAATAAAATTAACTAGCAGGGTGTTAATTTGTTTGAATAATTCAGAGGGTATACAAATTGGCAACTCTTGAAAGAGCTATGAAAATTTGGGCAGGCATTTTAATGATGTTGCCTCTTCTGAACCAGGAAATTAGATCCTGATGCCATGTGGAAAGCAAGGTTCGTACTTTACTAAGCAAAGGCGGAATCAGTCTGTGTATTTAACCATTAGTCTTAAGTTCGGATTTAAAACATGTGAGCCTTCTATTACAATACAACCCTATCCATATGTCATCAAAAGCATTTATAAAGAGAAAAAAAGATGCATATTTCTTGGAGTTTTACTAGGTTCAAACTAGGGTTACAGGAAGCAATTTTAATTCTGAGTAAATGTATTTTTGCTTGATGAGATATAGGGAATTTGGCTATGAAATTCGTTTTGAGGCGCTCCGAATCTTGGTAACAGCCCTGAACTTTGCACATGGCACTTAAGATATGGAGCATCTCTGCAATATTCATTAACTGTTTTGCTGTAGTCAACAAAAGTGCCTATTTCAGTTCATTGGAGGAATTTGTATCAAATAAATCAGTGTCTGTGAGTGGACAAAGAAATAGTGACATTTCTGCAGAGCTGGTCTAGCTGGTAACTGTAATTGATTTTGTTTCGAGTCTAGTTCAGTTATTACGCTCACAATTTTCAGGACATGTTCTTACTTTCCTGCTCAAGTAGGTTTTATTTTATTTATGTTCAAAAGACATTTAGTTACTCTGTTGGTTCTGGTTCAGCAAACATAAAAAAGGCAAAAGAAAGAATATCCTTAAAAGCTACACATCTTTGTGATCCAAAGGCCTTTTTTTTTCACACCACTGTACCTAATAACATGATTGTGTGGGTTTCAAAACAGATGATAAAATGTGTTTTGGACCTAAAAAAAAAAAACTACAGAATACTTACAACTGAAAAAAGGCCAATAAACATAAAACTACATAATATACATAAACAGATTTGTACGAAATCTCAGTATCGTTCTAAGGCATACCTCCCAACTTTTAGAGATGGGAATAGGGGACACCTATTACCAAATATAGGTAGACATAGAACACACCCCCTTAAAGGAAAAATTATGCATAAAAAAAATAGTTAAATCCTCAAGTGCTTTTTTTTAACCACTAGTATTCCTTTATACTAGCTTTGAAACCTAAAAATGCAACAGTTTAGAAATTGTATGAACGGTTTAGCACTGGGAATTTTAAAAGATATATAGTGCATTTTATATACAAGTATTTAGATCAGACCAAAATGAGGGACAAATGAAGAGGAAAGAGGGACATTGTTGCAAATCAGGGACAGTTGCGCGTTATGTTCTAAGGTGAACATAAAACAATTGGGGTAGATGGGTGTAAAATTTGAATGAACTATTTCACATTTATAGCTTGGGGCATAGTCAGGGAGCATAAAAAATTAACCTTACAAAAAGACAAGCTTTTTTTTCCTTTAAAATTATTCCAGCACCACCCCAAACTCCTGCTTCTTGGACACACACAAAGAGGAGAGCCTCTGCTCTTTATAACTCCAGTGGCCCAAGACACCCTCTGCACATTTCAACCGTTACTGATCTAAATACTATTGTTTCAAGTTAAGCTGGCCATTCATAGATCGAAATTCAGCTGGACCAGCCAATGTTTGATCTATGCATGGACACTATGGTTGAACACAAGTTGATGTGCTGATCGACCTCTGTTCAACCAGCCTATTGGAAAATGTCTGCTTGATCAGAGCTGCAGACCATAGCCTGATTTATAATAAATCAATTGTGGTTTAGTCTATACTATAGAGTTTCCCCTTTTTTTCTTTCGCCATCATTTCTTTAATCCCTGGTCGTTACCTGATCTTTTGAGACATTTTGAAGTGTGGTCCAGGTCTCTCATCTGTCTGTGGTGTGACTCAACTCCCTATGGAAAAGGCCCTGGCTGGGTACCTGTTGCAGGCTTCCTTTTAGCTTGCCTCTGGTAAGCGCATATATATTATATATATATAGTGCAGTGTTGATTTAAGGTGTGTTCTGCCAGCATGTTTTCACTTGTCATTTTGGATTGTGTCTTTAACATCATCACAACTTTAACCACTTGAGACCCGCGCTATAGCCGAATGACGGCTACAGCGCGGATCTCCTTTGCCGGGACTACGTCTATTGACGTAGTCCCGTGCACAAGCGGCCTGCGCGCCCCCTGAGGGGCGCGCTCTGTGATCGGCGAGTCTGCGAGACTCGCCTGATCACCGATCAGTGCAAGGGGTCGATCCCGACCCCTTATAACGTGATCAGCTGTCAGCCAATGACAGCTGATCATGTGATATAACGGAGCCGGTAATCGGCTATGCGCGAGGAGAAAAAAAAAAAGCCGATCACCGGCGGCCCTGCCAGTGCCACTGATGTCCCGATCACGGCCAGCCCTGCCAGTGCCCACCTGCCCCCTGCCAGTGCCCACCTGCCCCCTGCTTTGCCACATGAATAAAAAATGTGTCCCCCCTGTCAGTGCCACCCAGCAGTGCCCACAGTGCCACCCAGCAGTGCCCACAGTGCCACCCAGCAGTGCCACCAGCAGTGCCCACAGTGCCACCCAGCAGTGCCCACAATCTGCCTCAACAAAGGTGCTGCACCCCAGTGCCACATATCCGTGCCTATCAGAGCCACCTATCAGTGCCACCTATCAGTGCCCATCAGTCCCATCTATCAGTGGTACCTATCAGTGCCCCTTAGTGCCACCCATCCGTGCCACCCATCTGTGCCACCCATCCATGCCATCTTATCTGTGCCCGTCTTTGCCCATCAGTGCCGCCTTATCTGTGCCCATCGGTGCCGCCTTATCTGTGCATATTAGTGCCGCCTTAACTATGCCTATCAGTGCCCACCAGTGCAGCCTATCAGTGCCCACCAATGCAGCCTATCAGTGCCTCATCAGCGCACTTCAATGAAGGAGAAAAATGACCTGTTTGCAAAATTTTATAACAAACTATTAAACATGATTTTTTTTTTTTTGCATCTTATTTTGTTTGTTTAGCAAAAAATAATAAAACTCCCAGCTGTGATTAAATACCACCAAAAGAAAGCTCTATTTGTGGGAAAAAAATGATAAAAATATCATTTGGGTACAGTGTTGTATGCCCGCGCAATTGTCATTCAAAGTGCATCAGCGCTGAAAGCTGAAAATTGGTCTGGGACTGAGGGGGGTTTAAGTGCCCAGTAAGCAAGTGGTTAATCACCTGTTATTCCTTGACAATTTAGATTGTTTATGGACTTTTCTAATTGTACATTTTTTGGTAGTGCTGCTGTTTTTGTTTTATATGAACAGAACAAGCATTGGTAACCTTCTCGTCAGATGATTACATTGCTGCCAAGGCTTTTTTGTTGAAACATCTGTCAGCAGTATCGTATCATATCGAGGTTCCCAACAGCAGCCACCATAACGTGCATTTATGGGAACATGTTGCAGTTTCTAGCTTTCTTCTCCTACAGCGTGCAAGCACTCTCTGTACAATGCACCTGTCTTCCCATTTTGATACAGCCAGTGAGGATGGGGGATCAGATTCTTGACAAACTGAAGAAATGTTGTGTCAGGCATTTCAGTCAAGGGAAAAAATCCTTAGTCGCCCTCAAGTCTGTCAAGAATGTTCCTTCCAATATTTCTCATCTACAGTACTTAAATGATGAATCCTCAAGACATTGATAGAGGCAGACATGGCTGAATTCCTCAGTAGATATGGTGTAGGTTAAGCTGGAAAAAAGAAATGTGCATCATTCAAATCTTCAGTGTGAAAATAAAAAATATTTCTAAAAAAAAAAAAAAAAAAAAAAGTTAAAACCTGTTGATACCAATTGTGAAAGAATAATTCACAAATTCACAGCTATTGCGGTAAAACAAAATCATCAAGATTCACTTTAGAAAGTAAACCTTGAGGGAACACAACCAACCTGGCCAAAGGTATTGCCATAATAGATCAGGCCAACCTACACTGTAAATTGAAGCTGAATTTATGGCAAAGCTAAAAGCCCTACATTTAAATATGGGCCTTCTATGTAATTCTCAAAGGCATTGCTTGACCACACACCCTCCTATATAGCTGGATCCAAGTGCTGTATATTCTGCTTGCCCAACAAATTAAAAGTGGTGGTAAATAAAAATTGTTGCTTGCTAGATAATGCTTTCAAGTGAAACCATTAAAGCTTAAAAAATATATTTTATGTTAACATTTTAAATTAGCATGGTAAAGGCAAAATTATAAGAAAATGTCACTTTGAAATCTCTGCCCTGGTTTGATGCAAGGGCAGTGCTGTTGCTGTTCATGATTAATTAGGTGAAATAGTTGATTGAACAATTAATCCAGAAGATCGCAGTGCTTTTTTACACCAATAGATGTGCTACATATATGACAGCCTGTGTGCCGAGCCATTCACCATTGTATACATTGATGTATACAAATGTTTCTTCTTGCTATGTGTACTACTTTTCTTTCTTATAAACTATATTTAGGCAAAGGAAGACTTACCTATTGCAGTTTTCAATATTCTATGATGGAGTTGTTTGATAGGATCTAAATGTAAGAAAATATCTTCCCCATAATTTGAATCTTTAAACGCAAACCAAAAGTTTACTACCTGTAGATCCTGACATTTCTTTCCAGTAAACCTAATTTCCTGTGTAGTGCTGACAACAGTGCTGACAACACTGTAAGGCCACTGCTAAAATGACAGCAGTGTTGTCAGACCTCAGCACTGCATCTCCCTAATCTTCGGTAATGTATATGCACCCCATCCATCGGCTACTGGTCTTGTGACCACAAGAATAGCACTTTTTTTTTTTTTTACAAGACAGCATGAATAGAGGAGTTACTGGAGTTAAAAAAAAAACGTATCTTGCCATCTACATTAGGGAAGTGTATGTGATCAATACATATGATAATGTTCAGTATATAAATTCATTTTCTTTAGATTGCACAAGTTATTTACTGGCGTATAACACATACTCCAAGTTTAGGAGGGAAGTTTAAGGAAAAAAACTTAAATTTTAAATGCCCATCAATGCAGCCTTATCAGTGTCCATCTACAGCCTTGCCCAAAATTGCAGCATGATAGTTTTTAAATGTTACCGCCGACAAGATACAGAGCCAGATGTCCTGTGCACTCTGCTCCTCTCGCAGTTCCGCCCCTTGGTGGGACATACATTCTAGGAGGTGTTACTCTGTGTGACTGCAAGCAGAGCCTAGCCGAGTACATAGTACTCTATCTATTTCGGTGGCGTCCCTCCTTCCCCTCCGAGGCAGCGGCTCAGTATATAACACGCACCCACGATTTCTAAGAGGAAAAAAGTGCGCGTTATACACCAATAAATACGGTATTTATTTTTTCCATTTACATGTTGGTCAAGCTGTCTAAAAAACTGAACAGTGCAGGGAGCAAGCTAATACTGCCAGGGCCACTTAAAATAGTTGCAGCCAACAGTTATTACAAAGCTGCACTCTAAGCACATATAAAAGACACAAACTGATGCAGCTCTGTTATCATTAAGACATCATTAAATAAATCTTTCAAATGCAAGCAGTAGTTTGAGTAATGATAGGAAGAGAAAGCATAGTGATAGAGAAATTAGCTCATCAGTGTGCTGCTTCTCCTTTCACTGCCCAGTCTTAGGACTGGGTTAAATGATGCTGGCTGTAAGATTGCGTTCATACAGTGGCAGAACAAAAGTACTTCTTTGGAAATCACTGGATTGAAAGTAAATATTGCAGCAAAGGCTGGCTTTGTTATTTTATTTTTTTAATGGATTATTCATTTTTATCTTGTTTTTTATGGCCGAAACTCTGCTTTATAGTATGTCCAAGCCTCTGTCAATTTCACATTTGCTTCATAGATTTTTCTGCATGGAGAAAATATAAACAGCAGCATTTGAACTATGAAAAGGGTTTATTAATACAATTATCAGAATACCTCATTTCCACTCCTTTCTGTCCTAGCGATTTTCTAGTTGTTAGTCTCTTGACTGTGATTTACTCAGCCTTCTGCTGGGTTCCGTCAAGAGCTGAGTCAGGCTATTGCTGGCTATTGAATTCTGTCTGCACTGAACAGATGTGCTATTGATTTCACATGATCTATCAGTGCCTTACTGAAATCAGTATCCGATTTGTCTCAATTGATGCTGATCAGTTGGGTATAGACCAGGAAAACAACTGTTTTACAAATTAATTCTCATAAAAGACCAGAAAGCAGTACTAGAGACTGGCTAAAGTTTTGCAAATGAGAGTAGGGAGATTTGGGTTTCTAAAAACTAGCCTAATAATCCCTACTTGCTTATAAGACCGTCATGAAGTTTAGACTTTATGGGACCTTTATGGAATTTAGACACAATTAGCTCGACACATGATCCCTCAGAATCTGCCATAACCATGGCTGGCTCTGCCAGTTAATGGGAAGCGGTGTCTACAGTATGAAAAGTGTGCCACAGTCTCATTAAAATCTTTTGCATTACTGGCATTTATTAAAGTGTGCATGGCCACTCTAATGGCTCTTATGTCCCCAGCCTATATTGGTATCTATGGTATCTTTTGTCCCCAGCCTATGGGTAGCCTATATTGCTTTGCGTTTGAAAAGCTCCTTTTGAATTGACATGGTTGGCAAACTGCAGGTCAACACATCCATAATGCAGCATATGGCAATTTTTCCTGCATTATGCCACAGTTAATGCTTGATCCACATCTTACCCAGCCATAAAGGCTGATTGACAGCTTGAACCTGGAAGTGCTCAGGGCTGAATGTTTCTGGGTTTGTTCTTCACAGGGTAAATCAGCAAATGGTGGTTTGCTCATTTCCCTCCACTCTCTATCTGGACACCTGCCTTGGAGGACCTTGGCACCCAGGTAGGACAGGTGAGCCTCGGACGCATGGTTTGGGAGGTAGAGTGGCACTTTTCACAGCTCATGGAAGTGATTGGCCAGCTGTAAAGAATCACCTATACTGGAAATCTTCTTACTGTGAGAAGGTAAACTGCCAGTAATCTTTACGTTGGCTACAGCAAAAGGGTTAAAGAGACCCCTTTAGAGTCCACTTTCAGGTAAAAGAACAGAAAATGCAAGCCCTTTTAAATGTTTACTTGCAGAGTTTTGCCTTTCCATAATTATTTTATATTCACTTACAATGTGCAGTTCAAACATGCTAGCAAATTTCACCAGGAAGAGTCAGTTTTCTAGCACATCCCCATCACTCCTTGCATACCATTATCCTCTCCTCTTCTGGAAATAGCTAATTACTCTCTTACCATTTATTTAGCAGCCTGAGAGTGAAGGGCAATTCT
The DNA here is from genome assembly GCF_037356315.1 of Lithobates pipiens. Taxonomy (NCBI): domain Eukaryota; kingdom Metazoa; phylum Chordata; class Amphibia; order Anura; family Ranidae; genus Lithobates; species Lithobates pipiens. Next base: position 64,956,038 of record NW_027507791.1, read on the forward strand.
ACAGTGCCTTGAAAACGTATTCATATCCCTTGAAATTTTCCATATTGTCATGTCACAAACAAAAATTTAAATGCATTTTATTGGGATTTTATGTGATAGACCAACGCAAAGTGGCACATAATTGTGAAGTGGAAGGAAAATTATAAATGTTTTTCAATTGTTTTTACAAATATGTAAAAAGTGTGGCGTGCCTTTCTATTCAGACACCCCCCCCCCCCCCTGCAGTGGGGATGGGGTGTTCAGCGTGATGTGCAGTTTTAGTTTTCCACCACACATAGCGTTTTTTTTTTAGGCCAAAAAGTTCAATTTTGGTCTAATCTGACCAGAGCACCTTCTTCCACATGTTTGCTGTGTCCCCCACATGGCTTCTCGCAAACTGAAAAAATGACTTCTTATGGCCTTCTTTCAACAATGGCTTTCTTCTTGCCACTCTCTTATAAAGGCCAGATTTGTGGAGTCCACAACTAATAGTTGTCTTGTGGACAGATTCTCCCACCTGAGCTGGGGATCTCTGCAATTTCTCCAGAGTTACCATGGATACTCTCCTTGCCTGTCCTGTCAGTTTAGGTGGACGGCCATGTCTTGGGAGGTTTGCAGTTTTCCCATACTCTCCATTTTTGGGTGATGGATTGAACAGTGCTTCGTGAGATGTTCAAAAGCTTGGGATATTTTTTTTATAACCTAATCCTACTTCTCCACAACTTTATCCCTGACCTATCTGGTGTGTTCCTTGACTTTCATGATGCTGTTTGTTCACTAAGGTCCTCTAACAAACCTCTGAGGGCTTCATAAAACAGCTGTATTTATACTGAGATTAAATTACACACAAGTGGACTCTGTTTACTAATTAGGCGACTGAAGGCAATTGGTTTCACTAGATTGTAGTTAGGGGTATCAGAGTAAAGGGGGTCAAATACAAATGCACCCCACACTTTTCACATATTTATTTAAAATTTGTGGAAAACCATTTATCATTTCCTTCCACTTCAGTTATTTGCCACTTTGTGTTGGTCTATCACATAAAATCACAATAAAATACCTTTGTGTTTTTTGTTGTAACATGACAAAATGTGGAAAGTTTTTAAGGGGTATAGATACTTTTTCAAGACACTGTATAGAGCGTTACTCAAGAGACAGCTCTGAGTCTGTAGGGGCTGCTGAGATAGATCACACTTAAGACCCCTTTCACACCACACCGTCGATAGCGTGGGTTTTTAGAGGCGTCTTTTTAGTGGCGTTTTTACCGCCGGATTTGCGGCGGATTCGCGGTGCATTAACCCCGCTAGCGGCCTCGAAAGGGTTAAAACCGCCAGCAATATGCCGCAATAGCGAAGTTTTGCCGGCGGTATTACAGTGCTGCCCCTGATTAAAAAGGGGAGCAGCGGTAGAGGAGCGGTAAACACACTGCTCCTTCACCGATCCAAAGAAGCTGCTGGCAGGACTTTTTTCTGACGTCTTGCCAGCGCACCGCTGTAGTGTGATAGCCCTCGGGGCTTTCACACTACAGACAATGGTGCAGCTTCTTTAGGGCGTTTTGCAGGCGCTATTTCTAATGCTATAGCGCCTGCAAAACGCCCTGGTGTGAAAGGGGTCTTAGATGATGGCTCCCAGCACCAGTCTCAGGGCTTTGCATGTCCACCCAAGGAAAGTTTTTACAGGTTAATGACATGTATAAAATATATTACGTTCATTTTATGGTAAATTGTTGTTGAAATAGACCAGGTGCTCTCTCGCTCACATACTCTGTCTTGCTTTGGACTCCAACATACTCCTTTCCTAGTAACTGTGCCTCATTTTTACCTTGCACCACATCCCACTGTGCATCACCTTTAACTCCTATATTTTCAAAGCCAAAACTGTTTTCTCTTATATTCACCAACCGACACAGCTCCTCTCTGTAACTAAATGGGTTTGTTAGCCTGCCACTAGGAGAACTAGGCAAAATTGTAACACAATACACAGAATTGTCAGTACCGCCCAGGGGGCGGACCCTGTGCTATTAACCCTCCCTGCTGCCCCAGCAGACTCCATTTTATTTTGCCTAGTGAAGGAGAATGACCTAGCCCTTTGGTCCATTTTTTTGATGCAGGATTTATGCTTTTGCGCAAGATGAAAAATCCTAAAGAAGTTGGTGATTGTGCTGACCCAGCATCTGGATTACCTAGGTTTACTATTGGAAGCGAGGGTCTTTCTCCCTTCAGACAAATTGCAGACTCTCAGATCTGCGGTCAAACTACTGATGAACCGCAAGTGGTCGTCGCTCCGCTTTTGCATGTGAGTACTGGGGCTCATGGAAGCCTCCTTCGAGGCAGTATCTTATGCCCAGTTCCACACCAGAGTCCTGCAGGAGGAGATTTTGACAAACTGGGATAAATCTCCACTGTCCCTGGATCGGCAGATCCAGGTGAGCCAGCCAGTCAGGGACTCCCTGATCTGGTGGTTGAGGTCCCCGGTGATTCAGTCCAGAAAATCGTTCCTTCCTCTGAAAAGGACGGTGATCACTATGGACGCCAGTCTATCCGGCTGGGGTTGAGTGATGGGGATTCAGTCGGCTCAGGGCCTCTGGTCGACGGAAGAATCCCAGTTGCCGATCAATCTGCTCGAATTGAGAGCAATCAGGCTGTGTCTCCACACATGGTTGATGTGTCTTCAAGGGCGTCCGACCAGGATACAGTCAGACGCCACGGCTGTGGCATACATAAATCACCAAGGGGGAACAAGAAGCTCAGCCGCTGCTCGGGAGGTCGCTCACATACTTTGGTGGGCAGAGCGACACGTTCCGGCCCTGTCGGCCATTTACATCCTGGGGGTGGAAAATTGGCAGGCGGACTATCTGAATCGACAGATGCTGGACCCAGGAGAATGGGCATTGCATCCGGAGATATTCAGGCTGTTGTGCCTGAAATGGGGCACACCAGATGTGGATCTATTGGCCTCCCACCTCAATCGGAAGGTGCCTTGATTCGTGTCCAGGACAAGAGATCCGTGGGCAGACGCATCAGATGTGCTGGTGGCTCCATGGGATCAGTACCAGCTGATCTACGCCTTCCCTCCGCTAAAACTGTTGCCACGCTTTACCATCTCTGGCTTTAACAGCATGGCTATTGAGAGCCAGGTGCTGAGGAACCGGGGTCTGTCGGACTCGGTGATCCAGACTATGTTGAGGGTGCGGAAATCTTCAGGGAAGATATATCATCGTACCTGGAAGGCCTATATCTCCATGTGTGAGGAGAAAGGGTGGCATCTTTTCTATATCCAGGATCCTGCTGTTTCTTCAGAAAGGTGAAGACCAGAAGTTGGCATTGAGCACCAGCGACCCCTGGCATCTTTCATTAGTGAGTACCTTTGTTCAGGGGCTACGACATGTAGTCCCTCCGGTGCGTCCACCGTTACCTCCGTGGGATTTGAACCTGGTGTTGTCGGCGCTTCAAAAGCCGCCGTTTGAGAATATCAAGGATATTCCCTTGTTGGCCCTTTCGCAGAAAGTGGTTTTCCTAGTGGCCATAACATCGGCCAGGAGGGTTTCGGAATTGGCGGCCTTGTCCTGCAAGTCGCCTTATCTGGTCATCCACAGGGATAAGGTGGTTTTGCGTCCGCAACCGTCCTTTCTCCCGAAGGTGTTCTCGACTTTTCATATCAATGAGGACATTGTATTACCATCGTTGTGTCCTAAGCCGAAGCACCCCAAAGAGGTGGCCCTTCACGCTCTCAACATGGTTAGGGCTCTAAAAGTGTATTTGTCTGCCACAGCTCCTTTTCGGAAGTCAGACTCGCTGTTTGTTTCGGTGGCTGGTCCAAAGAAGGGTATGGCGGTCTCGTCTCCCACCATTTGTAGGTGGCTCAGACAGAGTGTAGTGCAAGCCTACGCCTTGAAGGGGCAGGTGCCCCCCTTTCTGGTCACAGCCCACTCTACAAGGGCAATCGGAATGTCTTGGGCCTTCCGACACCAAGCGTCGGTCGCTCAGGCGTGTAAGGCGGTGACCTGGTCGTCTTTCCATACGTTTACCAAGTTCTACAAGGTAGACGTCGGTGCATCGGCTGATGCCTGTTTTGCCCGCAAAGTTTTTCAGGCGGCCGTGTAGTTGCAATTGAGATTTTTTCCTGGTTTTTCGATGAAAACGCAGTACTGTTTGTTAATGCACTGTTGCATTACTTCCGCAAAAAGTTTGCGGTGTTAGGGATTTCTCCTGTTGAGAATACTCGGTTATATGGCGGTGTGTTTTTCCGTACACTGCTGTTTTTTGTGGGTTTAGTTTCACTAGTTCCCACTTGCCATGGTGGATGAAGTTTAATGCTGTTTTTTTCCCACCCCTCGTTTGGCACTGCTTGGGAACGTCCCATTTTGTTACAGAAAGGATCTGTGTCGTAACTCACCGTAAAATCCTTTTCTCTGTAATTCACCGACCGACACAGCACCCACCCCTCCTTTTCTCTACATTATACTGCTTGTTGACGTACTGAGTCTGCTGGGGTAGCAGGGAGGGTTGTTAGCACAGGGTCCGCCCCCTGGGCGGTACTGACAATTCTGTGCATTGTGTTACAATTTGGCCTAGTTCTCCGAGTGGCAGACTAACAAACCCATTTAGTTACAGAGAGGAGCTGTGTCGGCCGGTGAATTACAGAGAAAAGGATTTTACAGTGAGTACAAAAATCCTATTATTTTAATCGTACAGTACAGGATACAGGTAAGGTATTTGTATACCATACCTTCAAGTGAATGGATACTGAAAAGCTTTTGAACACACCCAGCTAGGCAAAATGGCACCACTATAACCCTACTCTGTTCTCCGATTCCTCAATTTTTTGCGCTTGTCTTTGGTGATGGACCTCTTCTCCTTCCAAGAGAAACCAGCTTCGCTAATTGTGATGTTTTTAATAATCTTTTTCTTAATTATCTTTTGATTCTTAAATTAACCCTCACCATATAATACTGTCTACACATTTCCAAAATAATGGGCGAAGCCTAGACTTCATATAGATTAGTTGACAGGGTCATCCTGCATCTCTGACCATTACTGTGTAAATATTTTTGCAATGTATTCACTTGCCAGTAATAATGCATCAAACTTGGCACTAAAATTCAATGACTCAGAGCTCGATCTCAGGTGGATGACGATGACCATGCGTGTTACATCACACCATAGGTCGCACACTTTAACACCACTCCACTTTCGCCTAGATCTCTTACAAGGTATTCAGGCAACTCCTCACTATGAGGAATCCTTGCAGGATGGACTACACCTGGGTTACCATGTACTCCTTCCAGACACAACTGGTCTCCCACTCTACTCTGTGAGTACCTCACAGGAGAATACCCACAGGTAAACCTTCTCTCTGCCAAATGCCCACATAACACAAAGCTCAGAGTAAGCATACATCTGTTGCAAACACTGGTCTTGGCATCAAATTCTAGCTCGAGTTCAGGCATGCAACAAGCAGCCTACTCAACAAATGCAGAATTCTCTGCATCTATATTACATGCATAATGCTTGCTAACGTTGAAAAGCGAATTGTGTCTGTCTGCAAAAGCCTTGGCATAGTGCAGATTGATTCGCTTCCATCTCGCCATAGTGAGATAGGTTGAAAAAAGACCAGCTAGTTCAAACTATAAAAAGGGAGAAAATTATATATATATATAAGGGATCAGCTCGATGTTCAAATCAAATGTAAGTTCGACTGTAACATTGGGTATTTGCCAAACAGTGAATATTATGGGGCGTTCGCAGGAAATGCGAGGGCTGCAGGAAAATAGGAGGAGTTAATGATAATTAGGATAAACTAAAGGTTACTAAGGGGTTAAATAGAGATGAAAACAATTTTTTATTAAAAAATATAAATCTGGATGTGTTTTTACACACCAACATCCCAACTTAATTTTAAGATCGTAGTGCATTGCTGTATGAGGATTGGGTAAAGCATGCACCTGACCTGCATGCTTTGGCTAATCATGACTCAGCGGGACTAATGCCACGTACACACGGGCGGACTGTATGGCGTACTTAGTCCGTCGAAACACATTTCAGTGGACAGTCCGCTCGTGTGTGGGCTTCAGCGGACTTTTTCAGCGTGCAGTCTGGCGTACTAAGTATTTCGGATTTTTTGAAATTCTGTCCGTCGTACTTTGGTTTCAGCGGACAATCCGCTCGTCAGTATGCTAGTTCGTTGGACTAAGAATGGCGCATGCCCAGAAAGGATTTACACGGCGGAAGGGTGCTTTGCTGTGTCTTGGACTTCCTATTTCTAGTCCCGTCGTACGTACTGTACACGTCATCGCGCAAGCTTTCGACGGACTGTTTGTGCATCCGTGTGTGGTCAAGTCTGTTCAGTCGAAAGTACAACGGATTGTATGACGAACTAAGTACGCCATACAGTCCGCCCGTGTGTACGCGGCATATGTCACCACACTATACAAGGCTGCTTACATAGCAGCCATGTATAGTGTTTGGATGGAGATAGGTTGAGCTAGATTAGGCAGGCAGGTTAGTTAGTGGCAGTGTACTTGATTATCTATACATACAGTCTAGTGCGTGTGTATATGTATATATATATTCTGCATTTAGCATAGACTAGATATTCAGTGTAGACTCTATATTCAGTCAGTGCAGGCAGTGTATTTGATACATACAGTTGTGCTCATAAGTTTACATACCCTGGCAGAATTTTTGATTTCTTGGCCATTTTTCATAGAGTATGAATGATAACACAAAACCGTGTCTTTCACTCATGGTTAGTGTTTGGCTGAAGCCATTTATTATCAATCAACTGTGTTTACTCTTTTTAAAGGGGTTGTAAAGCCTCATGGTTTTTCACCTTAATGCATTCTGTCATGAATTAAGCAGCCCCCGTTTTACTTACCTGAACCTAGTCTTTCTCCCTGGGGATGAGCACACCAGCTCTAGCTGGTGTCTTGTGTCCTGATTGGATAAATTGACAGCAGTGCAGCCATTGGCTCCCACTGCTGTCAATCAAATCCAATGGCATGCCCATTTGAGTCTATGGATGCAAATGCTGAACTTGGGAGAGATCCCACAAGGTAACCCCCCTCAGGAGAGCGCTTCTCCTAGGGTGTAATGTATTGCAGGGAGGAACTGTGAGAGATGCCGGGGGACCCCCGAAAGGGAATATTCAGGGCCACTCTGTGCAAAACGAGCTGCACAGTAGAGGTAAGTATGTCATGTTTGTTATTTTAAAAAAAAAAGATCCTTTACAATCACTTTAAATCATAATGACAACAGAAACTAGCCAAATGACCCTGATCAAAAGTATACATACCCTGGTGATTTTGGCAATATAATATGCACACAAGTTGACACAAAGGGTTTGAATGGCTATTAAAAGGTAACCATCCTCACCTGTGATCTGTTTTCTTGTAATTAGTGTGTGTGTATATAAAAGATCAATGAGTTTCTGGACTCCTGACAGACCCTTGCATCTTTCATCTAGTGCTGCACTGACATTTCTGGATTCTGAGTCATGGGCAAAGCAAAAGAATTGTCAAAGGATCAGACACAACTGTAATTATATATATATATATATATATATATATAATATATATATACATCCCCCCCCCCCCCACACACACACACACACACACACACACACACACACACACACACACACACACACACACACACACACATTCTCATATACACAATCCTATACCCACAGTAGATCCAGAGGAAGGCATATTCCCGGGATTAAAATTTACATATAAATGTTAGTATGCAGCTATATTATGTACATATAGGAAATAATCCAGTCCTTTTTTTAAAGCAATCTACAGAGTCTATTTCACATTTTCACAGCTCTTACTGTAAAGAAAATATGGCGTATTTGGAGATGAAATCTCTTTTCCTCCAGATTTAAAAAGTGCCCCCTTGTCCTCTGTGATGAGCCTTTGGGTACAAAGAGACCTACAAAAGCTTACAAAACATTCCCTGTTCAGATATTATAATGTGCAGTCTGTAATGATGGGGTTACTATTGAAAGTATTCTTATGCCTCCAGAAATTAACTCACATGCAGTGGAAAAGGAGTTTCCACAAAAATGGGCTGTTCTTGTAGTTGACCCCTACCATCTCTGTCCTGAACAAACATCCCACTGTACTTTACTATTGAAGATGTTCTGTCTTTTAAAAAAAATCTGCTGACAGAACTATTAAGACACTCTTGAAAGCTCTTTAACCTTGTAGACCCAGGCCCTGCAACCAGCTCTTGTTGCTATTTCTGTATATGGACTAAGACAAAGAGTAACCAACATGATCCTGTATTTCAGAATTTTGCTAATGCAGAGCAGTTACAACTGCTTTCTGCTCCTTTTCTCTATAGATGCCATGGGACATCTCCATTCATATGGGCAGAATCTTATGGCTAAAGGCTTGGACAGCAGAAAATGCCTGTAAAAGGCACCTCACACATGCGTTCCAAGGAAAAGGTCTGTTGGGTGAGACTCTTGACCAATTCAAGAAGGGAACAGGTGGGAAAAGTATCCCATAGTGAGATTTACTATGAAAGTTTTAGGGTTAATACTTGCCTCCTTTGCCCAATTACATTCAACGATGCTCCTACCGTATATTTTGTCAGCATGGAAAAAGCAGGCTCTTTCCCTGGACTTACCCATACTCCTATCCAACAGATGAACTTTCTTGTCCTGTGGATCACAACTCCAGCTTTAACAGTAGGAAAATCTTTCCTTCATTACTGTAGTTCTTACAATAGACGCAAGTCTGTCAGGCTGGGGGACAGGAGATATGGTCAAGATAGGAAACTAAACTCCCAGTCGACATCCTGGTGCTCAGAGCAGTCAGGGTGTTCTTCCAACACTGCCCCCGTACCCCCCAATATAAAGGGACACCCGATTCAGGTTTCATCAGATAATATTGCCACTGTAGCATATATCAATAATAAAGAGGGCACGGAGTGCCTGGCTGATGAAGGAAGCAAACCAGATTATCTTGTACACAGAAACTCACTGTCCTGCAATTTCTGCAAACCACATCCCAAGAGTAAACAGCTGGCAGACAGATTATCCCAGATGCCAGCATTTGGACCCTAGGGAAATTTTGTCTTCATCCAGATCTATTCAATCTGATATGCCAAAGGTATGGCCTTCCTGGCCTCCACATACAACATCCTATCGGTTTCTTGCCAAAACCAATTCTGGTTTTGGATGCTCTAGTTATTCCCTGGTCTCAGTTCAGACTAATTTATGCCTCCCCTCTACTGCGGATTCTGCCTCACCTTTTTCACTAATTGAGCAGAAAATGAAACTGAAGGGAACAGGTGGGAAAGGAATCCCACAGTGAGATTTACTATGAGAGTTTTAGGGTTAATAGTTGCCTCCTTTGAGGCAGTCGTTTGGACTCTAGGGAAAAAGCGTCTTCATCCAGATCTAGTCAATCTGATATGCCAAAGGTGGGGTCTGCAGGTGTGGCATTCCTGGCCCCCACATACAACATCCTATCTGTTTCTTGCCAGAACCAATTCTGGTTTTGGATGCTTCACTTGGCTTCTCTGGTCTCAGTTCAGGCTAATTTATGCCTGCTTTCTACTGTGGATTCTGCCTCACCTTTTTCACTAAATTGAGCAGAGGATGAAACTGGTATTTTACTGGTTCCAGAGTAGCCCAGAAGAACCTGGTAAACAGACATACTCTGATTTGTTGCAGATGATCCCTGGCCTCTTCTCAACCTCTTCCCTATCTCAAGGCCCTCTCTATTCCACCCTGCTTCACAGTTTCTGCCTTTAATGGCATGGCTGTTGAAACTCAGGTCCTAAGGATACAGGGGTTTCTGAGTCTGATTCCTACCTTGCTAAAAGCAAGAAAGGCCATTTTCAGGAAGATTTACTATCTGACCTGAAAATCTTACTTTGTCTGATGCAAGTGCAGTCTGTTTAGTCTCGCATTCATTCCAGCCTTCCTGAAAACAGGTCTTGGCCTAAATCTAGTTTTTAGCATCCTAAAATGGCAGATATTGATCTTATCCAGCTGTGGACCCCTGGGACCTTAAAATGGTTCTCTCCGCCCACCAGATTCCACCAACTTTCCAGCAAAGTAGCTTTTAGGGTAGCTATCACGTCTGTCAGACATGCCTCTGAACTTGCATCTCTTTCCCGTGAAGAGCCTTTCCACATACTTCACTGTGATAAGGTTGTATTATGCCCAAGACCTTCCTTTCTTCTAAAGGTGGTTTCAGCATTCAGCGAGGACATTGTTCTGCCACCTTTGTGCCTTGTCCTTAAGCATCCAAAGTCCCTCTACAGTGTCTGAACTTAGAGTCATTAGAGTATACCTAAAAGCTACTGATTCCAATAGACAAATGGATTTGCAGTTTGTTCTTTCCTTGGGACCTCACAAGGGGGGGGGGGGGGGACTCGATTACAAGAGCTTATGCTTTTAAACAAAAATCTCCTGCGCTATTGCATGCCCAATCTAACAGATAAGTATGTGTATCCTGGGTCTTTAGGCTCCAAGCCTTGGTTTGCACAACTGTGTAAGGACACCACCTAGACATCTGTTCATACTTTCTCAAAATTTTACCAAGTGGATGTCAAGTCTTCTCTTGCAACTTTTGGCAGCAAGGTTCTAGGAGCGTCACTCTGAACTTGGGTCCCCATTGTTTTTTGGACCAGTTGGCACAATTCCATTTGCCTACTTGTTTCCCACCTATGTATTCGTTGCTTGGGAGTGTCCTATGGTGTATGAATAAGTTGCCTGTGTCTTTTACTGTTAGATCAAGATAAGAGGAAACTGACTTACTTGTAAATTCAATATCTTGAAGTATAGTACATGGACCCCCTCCCCAAACTCTCCTTACTCTGCATTGCTGCCTACAAAAGAAAGGATTCATGGAGTGGGGTATGGTTATTGGGGAGGCACTCAAAAGCTTGCCAGTGTCCAGGCACGTGGAGGTATGAGATTATAACACATGGTGTATGAATAAGTTGCCTATGTACTGTACTACAAGATTTACAGGCAAGTCAAAATTCCTCTTTTTGTCTATCTTTGATAGCGCAAGGAATTTTTAAAACACCCAAGTAATTTTTTTCCTATGTGTCTGGAGGTTTTTTCCTTCTTGGGAAGTTTTCCTTTTATTGTCATGTAGAAATGGGAAGCAAAATTCCCACCAAAGTGAAGAACCAGAGCAAGTGCTCCCACTGTAAAAATTCAGCTTTATTCCTGCTCTGGTGAAAGCTCAAAATGTTGTATTTTCCCATCACTTTCATTGACAGCCGTCACCAGGATATATTGTGAGAATGACATCCTATGCAGAAACAATAACCTAACGGAGGTTCTAACCCATTTTGCCTATAGATACACTTTGAATTTAAAATACATTCAACACTAGCTAATCTATCGTGCAAATACTGAAAATTTACTAAATTAAAGGAATGGATACAGCCTAAATTAATTGCAGTGAGCTAATCTAATTAATATTAGAGCAGGCAATTAAATGCGTTAAATAAAATCAATGAATTTATCATTACGTCCATGACTGCACTACTGCGTTAAGTCGATGTCATGTTAATTATGCTGTTGCAAGGTACAGTTACGATGCATTATTTATCGGCCTATCAATTATGCAATCATGCAGTACTCATAAACTGGGACATTAACGCTCTACTTAATTAGCCAAACACGCTCGTCTGCCTCGTGCTTCTTGTTTAAAATAATAAAAGGCCGTAATTTTTTAAGGCTGGAATTCATGAACAGGTGGATGGAAATGATCTACCAATGAATAAACAATCAACAAATTTAATTGAAATGGTTGACATTTACAGACCTGTTGCGGAAAAAAAGTTTAATGCCATTAAACCTTACATTTTTGTGGATTTATGCACAGGCTTCTTTAATCTGTATTTTGTTTAATGGCAGTAGGCATCACAAGATTCAATTATGTTAAAGCTGAACTGCGGGCAGATTTAATAAAACACAAATGAAGGCAGCAAGTTAAAGGAGTTGTAAAGGCAGAAGGTTTTTTATCTTAATGCATTCTATGCATTAATGCCAGGGTTGCGAGGAAGAGGCTCTTGATAAGGCCTTATGTCCCTATAAACCTGGGGACAAGGTTCTTTCGGAAAGGAGGGGGGGGGGTTCCCCACAAAGCACCACAATATTGAGGGCATGTGGCCTGGTATGGTTCAGGAGGAGAGGGGATGTGCTTGCTCGTCACCATCCCCCCTTTCCTGGCCTGCTGGGCTGCCTGCTTGACTAAGGCTTTGGTATGTGTGTGGATTTTGGGGACCTCACACCCTTTTTTTTTTTTCGGTGTGGGGTCCTCCTCAAAATCTATACCAGATCCAGAGGGCCTGATATAGATTGGAAGGGGGGGGGGGTAGAAGGGCACTCTGATAGATGATGTTTCATGAATTGAGCCCATTATCCTTTATGGGCTTGATTTAGTCCTCAAGTTAGATGCCTGTAGTGTAAACACTTGCAGCAAGACATATACCAACCATTGGATGCAATATACACTTTAAGAACTGCAAATCTACCATATTGTATTTCTTTTTATACTTTGTGTTGGCAAGAAAGAAAAATAAATAAAAGAATCAATATGTAGTCAGACTGGCCCACTAGAGACACACATTTCCCGCATCCTGGCCCTGCAGTAGCTGTGCAGTCTAGGTTGTCTGTAATGACTCCCCTGGGCATATACAGAATGTAGTGTTTGAGTTGGTTGATAGTACATTTCAGTACATTAAGCTTACAGAGTCAAGGGACTGAAGTAGAAAATAGAAGCCATCCTGACAGTAAATTGTTTAATATCTATTCTCTCCCTTCAGGCTTTTTTATGCAGTTCAGGAAATTAATTGAACTCTTAAGTTTATGTAATGCATCAAAGAACTGAAAGAGGAATGTGAATTAAAGTGTGCCTGATGCCTACACACTGCAGAAAACTATTTTGTGGGTGGAGGGCTATCTGCTGCAGAATTTTTTTTAAAGGGATGAGTAAAACAAATGGTAACATTTGGGCAAAATATTGACAAAGCAAAAACCATTTTAGTAAAATGCATTTGAATTAATGGGATGGCAACAGTAGGATTGTTTTAAAAAGCGCAATGGCCTTTAAATGGATACAGAGGGTCATGGAAACCCTTTAAAGGTAGATATGGATGCATGGTATGTATTTTAAGGGACACACCTTTAAATTGACATGGCATGTCAACACGTATAAATGCATAGTTCCCAACTGTCCCTGATTTCGAAGGACTGTCTCCGATTTGGAGCCCTCTGTCCCTTATTTCCCCTCATTTGTCCCTCATTTTGGTCTGATGTATATATCTGTATATAAAATGCACTTTTTATCTATGAAAAAGTGTTTTCCAGCGCTAAACCTTTCATCTGATATTTCAATTGCTGCATTTGTAAATTTCAAAAGCCAATATAAAGGAATAGTAGTAGTAAAAAAAGCACTTGTGGGTTTAACCAATCTTGTTTTTTTTTTTTTCTTGTTTTTTTACAATTCTCCTTCAAGGGCATGGCAAGGGGTGTGTCCTATGCCTCCATACTTTTGCTGATAGGTGTCCCTCATTCCCATCTCAAAATGTTGGGAGGTGTGTAAATGTGTTCATGCATTGGCATGCAGTGCAATGGGCCTTGCAACCAGGGCTGGATCAGGCTAGGCCACATAGGCACCCTAACTGCGCATGAGTACCGTTTCCCTATTCATTCCTAAGGGGCAGCTGTATTCTGCAGGACCACTGCAGGCCTCCATGGGTGGATGCACATAGTCCACCCCTCCAGGCAGTTATACTTATCCAGCCCAACACCCTGACAGCTTTGCAGGACTGCTGAGGCCCTCATTAACAGAGCAAGCTTTAAATTATGAAGCAGGAAACCATGAATGGGCCTAAGCAGCCAACCACCAGGCCAAAACACTGTCACATGGGGTGGGGTTAGGGTGCCATAATGTCATCGCCCTGTCCAGGCCCCAGTATCAGATGTCAGACAGAACATTTTAGGAAAGCCATCTGTAACTAACAAAAACTTACTGAAATGTTGGAAACAGTTTTAATATTGTTTTTTTTTACTCTTAAGTGGCAAGACACAAACTTTTCAAACAGCATTTTTCTGTCTTCCATGGTAACAGTTGTGTCCATTACACCCTAGCCTCCTAGTATTTCTGTACTAATATTCATATAGTATGGTGGTTGTACTTTTAAAAGACTTAAAATGTAATTCAAGCCCAAACATTTTTTTTTTGGATAGTGCGGGGAAGGTTTGGAAGAGATTTTCACTCACCTGTGAACATATGAGGGCAATCTCCAAATAATCTTTTCAAAAATAATTACATATAAAATATCAATATGCCATACTTTATATTTGGCTAAATAACAAAGAAAGTATATACAAAATCACCATACATTCGCTGCTTACTTCAGATCATGACCTACAAATGGAGGTCACTCAAGGTAAATTTTAATTAGTGCAGATCATTTTTTATCTCTCCAGCTACGAAAAGATAAAGGAATAAGTGCATAAATCCTCCTCAAGTAACAAAACAGTCGGAGAAGTGATGGTCCAGCTACTTGGGAAACTGTAACAGTCCTTACAGTGTTTATTGCAAATGACTTTGCAAGAGTCTTCTTGGCACCCAGCAATTAAAGGCATTTATAAAAAATAAAAATAAATATCCCTCTGTCGTTTGATGAGCTCATTAGGGGGATAATGAACCATAGACAAAAACTTTAATAATGTAATGATAGCATGTGCTACTGGTAATTGAGCAGATAATATTGTAGACTGTAGCCCTTAATTTACAAGGTATCATCTAAATTCCAAAATCTGTAAGGTAAAATTTGTTCTAAAATGGAGCAGAAAATAAGTAATTTGTGAACATTTTTTGAACTATAAATTCTTCAAAGACCCCGTCACCCACTTTATTTTTTATGCACTTGCTAATACATTTGACTACTGGAGGAAAAGCCAATTCCCTAGCACAGTATCCTCCCTCCTTGCATGTCATAGCCCTGTCCTCTGTTGGGATTAATTACTGGCTGTGCTGGCCCAGCTCTTCCACCCCTCCTTTCATAAGCTTAAATGTAGCAGCCAGGGGAGAAGCAAATAGGAATACTATGGAGTAGGGATGAGCCGAACACCCCCCGGTTCGGTTCGCACCAGAACTTTCGAACGGACCCCAAATTCGAACGAACTTTAGAACCCCATTGAAGTCTATGGGACTCGAACGTTCGAAATTAAAAGTGCTAATTTTAACGGCTAATATGCAAGATACTGTCCTAAAAAGGGTTTGGGGACCTGGCTCCTGCCCCAGGGGACATGGGTCAATGCCTAAAATGTTTTTAAAAATGTCCGTTTTGGCGGGAGCACTGATTTTAATGACGATTAAAGTGAAAAAAAAAGTGAAATATTCCTTTAAATATGGTGCCTGGGGGGTGTCTGTAGTATGCCTGTGAAGTGCCACGTGTTTCCCGTGTTTAGAACAGTCCCTGCACAAAATGATATTAAACGGAAATAACACCATTTAAAACTGCTTGCGGTTTTAATGTTATATCTGGTTCCTGCAATATGGTTGAAAATCATTGAGAAAAATGGCATGGGTAGCCCTCCCTGCCCATTACCAGCCTATTTGGGTCTTGTACGCATATTAAGGGGAACCCTTTACCCATATTAAAAAAAGGAAATGCGTGTGGCCCCCAGGCCCTATATACTCAGAACAGCAGTATACAGGCGGTTCAAACAAGACAGGGACTGTGTAGGTTTGTTGTGTTAAGTTGAATCTGTTTGTAATTTTCAACTGGTACATTTTTAAAGTGTAGCTCCAGTCAAAAAAACTATTTTTAAGCTTTTTGGAAAACATAGGGAAGGGTTATCACCCCTGTATAATTTGTTTTGTCGTCCATCTTTTTTCATCTCACTTGCTGTTGTCTCCTTCCGTTTGCAAGTAGGAGATGTTTGTAAATTGGATGTTTGAAAGTAGGGGCCTGCCCTATATGCTCTGCAGAAATGGCGGAACAAGGTGTTGGTTTTGCCACAACATTGTAAGCCCTCAAAGTGACTCTTGGTGGGTGCTGGAGCGCCCTGCTGTGAACGATTATATCAAGAATTGTAATTACATGCCATTGTTGAACAGTGGTAGAAAAATTGACCTTTGGTGGTTGTGGTGCTGGTGCCACAACACTATAAGTCCTCACCGTTACTCTGGGTGGGCACAGGAAGGGGCCCTCCTGTGAAATATTATATCAAGAATTGTAATTACATGTCCCTGTTAAACAATTTGGCCTTAGGCACTGGTGCTGGTGCCACGACACTGCAACCTCTGCCATATACCCTAGTTTTATTGCAGGAATTAGCCCTGCTGCAAAGCATTGCATCAAAAATTGTAATTAAACGCCCCTGTTAAACAGGGGCAGAAAAATTGGGCTGATGGTATCAACCAGAACCAGAAATGTTCTTCCAACATATCAGCGGAGGAGGAAGAGGATAGACAATCAACATAACAGGACAGTCACTCAGCATCAGCATAGGCAGTCTTGAAGGGATGTGGTATTTCAAAAAAAATTATTCTGTTACATCAGCTTCAGGTGCTTGGTAGCTGTGGGTGATCCAAGACTGATTCATCTTGATGAAGGTCAGTCGATCAACTGATTCGGTGGACAGGCGCACCCTGTGATCGGTAACAAAGCCACCAGCAGCACTGAAGGTGCGTTCCGAAAGGATGCAGGACAGGCCAGTAGCTCAATTGCATACTGTGCAAGCTCTGGCCAGTGATCCATCCTCAAGACCCAGTAAGCCAGAGGATTTTCGGTGGGAAAGGTGTCCAAGTCTGACCTTGCCCCTAGGTATTCCTGCACCATGTAAATCAGACGCTGGCGATGGGTGCTGGAACCGATCATACCTTGGGGCTGCGGACTAAAAAATTGTCTGAAAGCATCAGTCAGACGGCCACCTTCTCCACCGCTCCTTCTGACCGATGCCTCAGCAACACGTTGTCCAGGACCAGGAGTTTGTAACCTCCCAGTCTCTGGGAACGCGTTGCACAGACCTTTCTGCAAGGCCTCCCGGAGATGTCTCATCCTCTGCTCCCTCTGCGATGGCAAGATAAAGTCGGCAACCTTACCCTTGTACCGTGGATCAAGGAGAGTGGCCAGCCAGTAATGGTCCCTCTCCTTGATCCGAAGAATACGAGGATCCTTCCGCAGGCTTTGCAGGATCAGGGAGGCCATGCAGCGTAGGTTAGCTGAGGCATTCGGTCCGGAGTCCTCTGGGTCACTAAGGACAACATGATCCGCAGCTACCTCCTCCCAGCCACGTACAAGTCCATGTGTTTCTTGGGACTGTAAATCATCCCTACAAGACTGCTGCTGCTGCTGCTGATGCTGAGTGCCAGCCTCCACCTCCATGCTGACACAATCATCCTCCTCCTCCTCTTCCTCCTCCTCATCCTCTTCCTGTGTGATGGCTGGCACAGCAGGAACACTGTCTGGATAAAGGGGGCCTTGAGAGGCAAGGAAGTCCTCCTCTTCCTGCCTCTGTTCTGCCTCAAGTGCCCTGTCCATTATTCCACGCAGCGTATGCTCCAAGAGGTGGACAAGAGGTACAGTGTCACTGATGCATGCACTGTCACTGCTCACCATCCTTGTGGCCTCCTCAAACGGTGACAGGACAGTGCATGCATCCCTGATCATGCCCCACTGGCGTGGTGAGAAAAAACCGAGTTCCCCTGACCCTGTCCTGGTGCCGTAGTCGCACAGGTACTCATTGATGGCCCTCTGCTGCGTGTGCAGCCGCTGCAGCATGGCCAACGTTGAGTTCCATCTGGTGGGCATGTCACATATAAGGCGGTTCTTGGGCAGGTTCAACTCCTTTTGGAGCTCAGCCAGCCGAGCACAGGCATTAAATGATCGGCGGAAATGCACACAGACTTTCCTGGCCTGCTTCAGGACATCCTGTAAGCCGGGGTACCTGCCCAAGAACCGCTGCACCACCAGGTTAAGGACGTGAGCTACACAGGGCACATGGGTCAGTTGTCCCTGTCGGAGGGCGGAGAGGAGGTTGGTGCCATTGTCACAAACCACCATTCCTGGCTTAAGCTGGCGTGGCGTCAACCACCTCTCGGCCTGCCCCTGCAGAGCTGACAAAACATCCGCCCCAGTGTGGCTCCTGTCCCCCAAACAAACCAGCGCAAGCATGGCATGGCATCGTTTTGCCTGCGTACTTGCGTAGCCCCTGGAACGCCTACGAACCACCGCTGGTTCTGAGGACAGAGCACTGGAAGAGGCCATGGAGGAAGAAGAAGAGGAGGGGGTGGAGGAGAGATGTGTGTCACAACCAATAGTAGCATTTTGGAGGCGTGGTGGCGGAACAACCTCCAACACTACTGCACCTTGTCCTGCATCCTTCCCAGCTGCCAGAAGAGTGACCCAATGGGCCGTGAAAGACAGGTAACGTCCCTGTCCATGCCTGCTGGACCATGAGTCAGCGGTAATATGCACCTTACCGCTGACCGCCCTGTCCAGCGAGGCAAGGACATTGCCTTCCACATGCCGGTAGAGAGCCGGAATCGCCTTCCGTGAGAAAAAGTGGCGTTTGGGGACCTGCCACTGAGGAACCGCACATTGTACAAACTCACGGAAGGGGGCCGAGTCTACCAACTGAAAAGGCAGCAGTTGAAGTGCTAGCAATTTAGCCAAGCTAGCATTCAACCGCTGGGCATGTGGATGGCTGGGAGTGAACTTCTTTCGCCGGTCCAGCAGCTGGGGCAGGGACATTTGCCTGCTATAATCGGACGTGGGTGTACCGCTAGCAGAGTTCCCGGAAGCACTTGGCTGTGACACACCTAATTCTACACCTTCATTCCTCTCAGAGCAGGTTTCAGAGAGGACTGAAGGTCTAGTGGGGTTGGAGATGCCAGCTGATGAGGAGCAAGGAGAGGTCTGCTTTGTTCTTTGGTGTGGGTCTTTGAGGTACGCTTGCCAACGAGCTGCATGGCAGGTCAACATATGTCTGGTCAAGCATGTGGTGCCCAAGCGGCTGATGTTTTGGCTACGCGAGATACGCTTGAGACATATGTTGCAAATAGCAGCGGTGCGATCTGATGCACTCGTCTCAAAAAAGGCCCACACCAAAGAACTTTTAGAATAACGCGCAGAGGCAGCGCTCTGCACAGGCGGAGCTCTGCGGTGTGATTCAGTCGGTGTGCTGCCCCTAAGCTGGCCCCCGGAGGGCATCCTGCCTCGTTGGACATGTGCCTCCTCCTCCTCCTCCTCTCTCCTTCCAGGCACCCACGTGGAGTCAGTGCCCTCATCATCCCCTCCCTCTTCATCGCTGTAGCAAACCTGGCAGTATGCTGCAGCTTGTGGAACATGACTGCCAGATTGCTGTCCTTCTTGAGCATCCCCTCTCTCTGCGCTCACGCTACTGCCTTCCTCTAGCTGAGTGTCATCATCAGAGCCCACAAAACACTGGGCATCCTCCTGGAGCATGTACCCAACACTGTGCTCAAAGAGTTCAGGAGACTCCTCAGGAGGACGTGGTGGGTCTAGGGAAGGAGTCACTGATGATGACATTGAGAGGAGGGAAGACGATGCGTTGGCAGCTGCTTTGCTAGTACCCTGAGACTGGGTGAGAGAGGATGAGGAGGATGAAGAGGGCTTGGTCATCCACTCTACCAAGTCGTTGGCATGTTGCGGCTCAACATGTCCAGCTGCCGAAAAGAAGGACAAGCGTGTCCCATGGCCACGTGCTGATGACAATGCACCGCGTCCACGACCAGCACTGTTGTCTCTAGACACAGAGCCTGCTTGCCCTCTTTTATCGGCTCGCGCCTGTCTGCCTCTCCTTGCTGGCCTTCCAGACATGGTAATGGCCTGAAGGGAGTTGGGTAAAAAAGCAGTTGGGTAGTGTATATTGTGCTAGAGGCACACAACACCCACTAACTCCTGCAGATGCCTTTATTATAGAACACCAGAGATAAAGGGGTATATACAGATGTATACTGTGCTGTGCTGGAGGCACACACAACTTCCAATAACTCCTGCAGATGGCAAGTGGTCTCAAATAGAGAAGAGCTATGTAGGTGGATATAGCGGTATGTACTGGGTACAGAGCACACAGACAGCACGCACAAGCTCCTAACACTACTGACTGCAAGCTCTATTATAAAAGATAGATCACTAGCTATATAGGTGAGGTGAATATAGCGGTGTATACTGCGGTCAGGGCACGCAGACAACAACCACTACACAACAGCAAGATCGAAAATCGTCCGAAAACGATCGGTGTGTACTGTGTTGAAGGTACACAGAACACCCACTTACTCCTGCAGATGCCTTTATTATAGAACACCAGAGATAAAGGGGTATATACAGATGTATACTGTGCTGTGCTGGAGGCACACACAACTTCCAATAACTCCTGCAGATGGCAAGTGGGCTCAAATAGAGAACAGCTATGTAGGTGGATATAGCGGTATGTACTGGGTACAGAGCACGCAGACAGCACGCACTAGCTCCTAACACTACTGACTGCAAGCTCTATTATAAAAGATAGATCACTAGCTATATAGGTGAGGTGAATATAGCGGTGTATACTGCGGTCAGGGCATGCAGACAACAACCACTACACAACAGCAAGATCGAAAATCGGCCGAAAACGATCGGTGTGTACTGTGTTGAAGGTACACAGAACACCCACTGCTTCAGACGCCAACACACTACACAAGGCCGCCGCGCTGGCGGCCTTATATAGTGTGGGGCGTGCACTACACAGCCTGAGCTATGATTGGCCACAGGCATCCTGCCTGTGGCCAATCATGGCTCTGCTGGTGCTGCGATTGGCCAAGCATGCGGGGTCACAGTGCATGCTTGGCCAATCATGAGCCAGCAATGCACTGCGCCATCGCAGTGCATTGTGGGCCGTGAGCGCCACATGAATTTGGCGCGAACGGACCAAAATGTTCGGACTTCGCCGAACGGACGAACAGCCGATGTTCCGTTCGACTCGAACACGAAGCTCATCCCTACTATGGAGTGTCACTTGAGTGACAGCTCCAAGCCTGCTAACATTACTATATATTCAAGATGGTAGCATCTAATCGATGTCTCAGAGCTTTTCCAATGGCTGTGTAAGAGAGGCTTTTATGCATAAAGAATATTAAATGCACATTTAATCTTATAAGAAGATTTTTGTTGAAAGTAATAGTTTGGCAAGAGGGTCTCTAAGATTCCATAAAATGTAAATTTTTCTGTTCATTACAGTGTTGTTTTGGTATACAGGGCACAATTCTAGCATAGGGAAAGAGTATGCACTGTAATAATATTGTATTTTTTTTTTTTTTTTATCTGAATGCTTACATTTTGGTCTCCTGCCTTGGAGCAATGAATTTATAAAAAAAAAAAAAAAAAAAGAAACCACAGTATATGTTTTCTAGTCAAGCATGTCATATTCCCGAAGCAAACTTATTTTTGTAACGACTTTTCCTTTGCCTCCTTTTTGTATCTCCCTCCATTAGATTGTGTTCCGAAAAATCAGCGATGTCAAGAAAGAAGAAGAGGAGCGGCAGCGTCAGAAAAATGAAGTGACCCTCACTATCCCCGTAGACCACCCAGTACGGAAGCTCTTTCAGAAATTCAAACAGCAGAAAGAGCTACGAAATCAGGGCTCGGCGCACACGGACCTGGAAAGGAACAAGCTCCAAATCGAGAATCGTTCCACAATGCACAATGGAGCTGTCATTACTGGCACCAGTGTTGTAACCGTGTCCCAGATAACTCCCATTCAGACGTCTCTCTCTTACGTTAGAACCAGCGAGTCTTTGAAGCAGAATAACAGGGATGCGATAGAGTTGAAGCCGAATAGCGGCAGTGACCCAAACTGTCTCAAAGTTACCAGCCCCATGTGCGTCAAAAACGCTAATGCCAAGGGTTGGCTGAGATTAAAAAATAACATGCAGGCCCATGAGGAGAAAAAGGAGGACTGGAATAACGTCACAAAGGCAGAATCCATGGGCTTACTGTCAGACGACCCAAAATGCATTGACCCCGAGAGTGGGGTCAAAAATCCCTTGAGGAAAACAGACTCATGCGATAGTGGTATAACAAAAAGTGACCTTCGGTTGGACAAAGCAGGGGAAACGCGTAGCCCGCTTGAGCACAGCCCAATTCAAGCTGATGCAAAGCACCCTTTTTATCCTATTCCTGAACAGGCCTTACAGACCACTCTGCAAGAAGTCAAACATGAGCTTAAGGATGACATTCAGCTGTTAAGCTCTCGCATGTCTGCCCTTGAACAGCAGGTGGCAGAAATCCTAAAACTACTATCGGAAAAGAAAACACCCATGACACCCCCCAAAACTCCATCCAGTCCCCTTCAGATACCATGTCAGGATATTTTTAGCGTTTCCAGGCCGGTAACCCCGGATTCTGAAAAGGACGAGATACATGTATAACGTATATTGTACATGAGTGTGAGTGGGTGTATGGGTGCATAGACGCACATGTCCAGTAGGCATATATTTGGATATATGCAGTGATAAATAATTTTAAAATGCATTGTTCACTCTAAGTTGACTGAACTGGAATGACTATGGTAAACATGGATCTTCAATCCATTCTGTGGGGTTGCACTGGATATTGGTTTCTCTTTGAAGTCATTTTAGTGTGGAAAAAAAGGCCCTATACTATTAATGTAGCTTTGGGTTAAGGTTACTGATTACCTGTTGGATGAAGTACTTAATGCTAAAACCCATGAGAAAGACAGTCTATTCTTCTAGTCAGGGGGACCCAAAAATGTAATAAAAAAAAAACATTTCTTCTGGTCAGCCATATATATGGTCAGAATTGTGGTCATATTTTAGCACTGACTTCAATGACTACCCGTAGATAAAAAAATAAAAACAGGTATTGAGGGGCAGGTAACCGATGAAACTACTTCATCACAATGAGAACTTTGTAATTCAGGCAACCAGCTAAATACCCCCTTTAATATTCCAAAATGAGCAGAAAGTCAACACAGGAAGCTTTAAAAGCTGAACCACAAAACAGCGGTGACCTCCTCTTGACTATACAGTGTGGCTGTGGCATGTGGAGGAGGAGTGTGAATCACAAGACTGGCTAAACAGTTTTTTGTAAATGGGTACCAGTATTTAATGAATTACTTGGCGTACCAGGTTAAAAGATTATCTCATTTGAAGTATCAGGAAAATACTACTAATATTTCCCAAACACAGCCTCCAAAGAGCTTGATAAGACTCTCTACAGTATACCTGCGCAGTGTGTCTATCAGTTCTGAGGTCAGACTCGTGTGCTTACCTGAAGATGAGGATTGAGCATATTGCTTATTATTTTATATGGCAGGACTCCATCTTCCCTGTCCCCAGACTTGTACATGAACCCAATTTTTATAAAGCTATGCAGACCATTGGAAGGCCAGGGAATAGGCTGTTTTCTATATCATGAGTGTACAGCATCCTTTTGAGTTTTTGTACTGCAAAAGGCTTGAAGTGCATTTATCTTTAAACATAACTTCATTTAACAGGTGTCCAAAGCCAGTCTACATGAAGCTAAAAGATTTGGGTTAGCATTCCTATCTACAAATAATAATATCCCATTCCAAAGTTCACGATTTAGGGTAGGCATCCTGCATCTCTCCAACAATTGATCACCACTATTCCATGACAGCAAGTGGATTTTTGGGACCTGTGGTTCCTCAGAAACTGGAGAGATGCGAGTTGCGCCCATCTCATGGCTTAGAGGGAACATTGCTTCAGCATAACTTGAATATATTATTTTATCAATTTTCAATGTGTAAATATTGCATGTCCAGCTGGATACTGGCCTGCCAAAGATAAAACTCCTTACTCTAGATATTGCTTGTAAAATATGCAGTTGACTGCATGCGTTCTTTACATTAATTTATAATCTTAATTACACTATTTATATAATAAAAAGGCAATGTTATATTTAACTATCAGGGTCCATCCTGCCAATATTTCTAGGAAAAGTCAGACATCAGGCTTGTAACAGGAATCATCTCTTTTTTAGAACTTTTCAAGATTAAGCTTATAATAACCTTAAGTAGATAATTGAGGAGTTAAATAAGTATTCCACTAGCAGAGATTGCTTAAGACTCCTCCATGTAGGTCCCTCCCCTCTAGTACCCACTTTTTCTGTTGACATTACAGTAGAGTTTTAGGTAGAACCCGGATAGTGGTTGAGCTATATCAGTGAAATATTTCCACCTGTTGTTCTGGAGCAGGATACTATATGGAGGAGTCTTTAGCCACTTTAGAAATAAGACCTTCGAACACGCGTGTAGGTTAAAGGATGAATATGTATTAATTTGGTTTAAAGTGGAGGAACAGTGTTTATAGAAAACTTTTCCCATTGTTCCTTACCTCCATCTCAGTTAAAACTCTAGTCTAGTATGAGTGGCTGTAAGCATCAGACCAGTAGGGACGGTCTAAAATGACTAAATTTCAGGTTCATCAAAACAAAGTTATGCAAAGTCTTACACCCCATTCACACTTGTGTGACCTATCATATAACTTTGGACATCAAAGTAGCATGTCAAGTTGTACCCCATGCTTTTGAATGATAACCATTTATACATGTGCGACTTAAAGTCATAGCAACTTCAGAGCAGTTCATGCAGTACTTTGGTCTGAA
Source organism: Lithobates pipiens (assembly GCF_037356315.1). NCBI lineage: Eukaryota > Metazoa > Chordata > Amphibia > Anura > Ranidae > Lithobates > Lithobates pipiens. Next base: position 64,980,664 of record NW_027507791.1, read on the forward strand.
TTTCTTGCAACTTGAGGGGCATAGACTTCAATGTTAACCCTCAAAAGTTGCATGAAAGTCATACTTGAATGTTTTATATGCAACAGTGAGTCTGATTTTGCAAAGGGAAAACAAGTCACATCCAAGTTGCACCCATCCAAAGTTGCATCAAATTTATAGTGCATAGAATAAGTGCAGCGCAATAAGGTATAAACAAACTATACACTCATTAACGAGATACACTCTACAAAACGAGTGACCAGAGTGAAAATATGAACAAAAATCAAAATAAATCAGAAAGTTCCATACACAGAACTACACCTCTGTGTAATGAATAAACGAAAGTTCATATATCTTCGCAGTGTTTCAGGTGACCCACCAACTCCAGATAAATTACCTGCTCACCTCCAATACCAGACCTTACTACAGTGTAACATTCGCCTCTGACCAATCACTCCTATGAAAGGTACATCAACACTCTTCTTCCTCCCATCTAGGGTTATAGCTACTGCCCTTCTCTCCTTGATCCTCAGTCATCACCGTAGCATAGAATTAAATAACGGAAAGACCATAGTGCTCCCTATTTCCAAACATTTATTGTTAAAACATGAGGGAATTAAAAACACTCACAAGGATATATAAATAACAAGCGTTCAGTATTATCAGCTCACCACGCTGACACTAATAGCTGAAGTGTGTCATTACGGGCTTCAGCTCCTCCCGCCACTAGCAGGCAATTAGTGAATAATCAACCATTGAGGAGTATGGGTATGCCAACCTTGCCACTTCCAGACTCCTATGCACAGAAGGGTTAATGTGATGATTAGGTGTAAGGCTATTTAAGGGCATGTGTGATGTCGGTTCCCCACCTACTGAAGAAGCCCAATCGTAGGGTGTAACGTGTATGGGTGGGAGGAGCGTAAGCCTGCACACAGCAGCTTTTAGTGTCAGCGTGGTGAGCTGATAATACTGAACACTTGTAATTTGTATATCCTTGTGAGCGTTTTTAATTCCCTCATATTTTAAAAATAAATGTTTGGAACTAGAGAGTACTATGGTATTTCCGTTTTATTCTATGGTATATCAGGCTGATGACTAAGGATCAAGGAGAGAAGGACAGTAGCTATACCCCGAGATGGGAGGAAGAAGAGTGTTACTGTACCTTTCATAGGAGGAATTAGTCAGAGTTGAATGTGACTGTGTAGTGGGATCTGGTATTGGAGGTGGTGGGTCACCTGAAACACTGCGAAGATATATGAACTGTCACTTATTCATTACATAGTGGTGTAGTTCGGTTTATGGGAATTTCTGATTTATTTCGATTTTTGTTCATATTAGGATTTCACTCTGGTCACTAGTTTTGTAGAGTATATCTTGTTCAATGAGTGTATAGTTTATCTTTAAACCTTATTGCGCTGCACTTATTCTATGCACTATAAGTTTAATGTGGTGAATCTTGTGAAAACAACTATAAAGTGTAAAGTGTTAGCGGCAATCATCTTTGCCTGGGTTGCAAGGCATATATATATATATTTTTATGTGAGAAGTATTTTGTATACACAGTTCAGTTGGTGATTGCGCTGATTATTTTTCACTACTGTTTTAGCAAAGTTGCACTCTAAAGTCGATGGACTTTGGAGTCGTACAAGTGTGAATGGGGCCTTACAGTTGGCTTTCTTTAGAAAGTAGCTACAGCCTGAGTAGAACAGCCTGTCCAAAATGCAGTGGAGAATGACCCTTGTGTAGATACAGTGATCTCTCTGCTGAATCAGACCTATAGCTCTCCAATCAACAAAGTAAATGTCCTGCCAATCGGATTGCTTAAGCCCTGACTTGGGAGGGAATGTGGCCAACCTCTGCAGAGAGACTACTGCCTCCTGACAGAGAGCAAGGATTATCCTGGAACGGGAAGGCTGTGGCTGCTTTTTAAACAAAAAAAGAAAATGTAAGACTTTGCACACCTTTTCTTGTACCTGGAATGCAGTTAGCCGATTTAAACTGACAGCTTGTGGACTTTTACATTTCTGCCTCAGTTTTAGCACTTGTCCTTGTGGCATCTGGACAGTAAGTCTTAGCTGAGATAGGTGAGGCCAATATGGCAACATGTTCCCTTTAAAAGTTGTCATTTTTATTTTACACTGCTGCTTAAAATGAGGGTACTTCCATATTTTATTACTAATCTTTACTTAGCCATAGACATTAGATGATATGTGTTCATTTTGAAAAACCTAACCTAAAAATCGGTATATTCTGGAAACTTGTGCATATTGTAGGAAATATACACAGGTGAATGTCAGCTGGGGCTTATCGTGGAGGACTGTAGAAAAAAAAAAGAAGAAGAAGAAACTTGACTCTACGCCATGTTTTCCAATTTCAGTGTCCCAAGGTTATGTTGTGATTGCTTGTATTTTATCTTCTGTCCAGTTACAGAACAAATCAATATCCTTAATGGACCAACATCTAATATCTATCACTAATTTTAGCTGCAATTTCATAGATCTTGCACATGCCAAATGCTTGTGTATATTGCAGGTAACTAAGTGGAGCACTGCAGTTTAAAACTATGCATACTCAGATTACTTTCTACACCCCCCCTGCAGGCTCAACCTGGTAATACATATGATGAATATCAGCAATTTAAAACTACTGTCAAGATGTAATATATAAACATCACTCTCATTAAGTAACAAGTTAGATATGCTTACTGTCATCGTCATACACTGTGTGGGCGTCATTATTAATTTTGCTTTGTGAGGGAGATTAATAGCTAAAGTGACTTCTTAACTAGTAAATTACTACAGAGAAGTAAAATCTTAAAGTAATAATTATAGTCTGAATCTATGCATAATGGCAGAATTCATTTTTGTTTAATTATACATTGCATAATAAATTCTATACTAAATAGCTTCTTTATGTTTACATTATGTAAAGGGTGGATTTTACTTTCATGGAATGTATACTATAATCTTAAAAAAAAATATTTTTCTTATATAAAAAGATTTGCTTACACAGTTATATGTATGGGGTATATTATCAGGAATACTATCTTAAATTTTCACATAATATCTACCGTATATTAAATAGACCTATGTTTTCCAACACTGCTCCAAATGACCCTAAACAGTTTTTTTTTGTAATTTAGTTTTTAAATTCTGTGTATTAATGATTGTAAAGCAGAAACTGCTCTTGCTAAATCTAGTGAACAGTAAATAGCATTCCTTTATCCCAGTGCTGGAGAAGAATATGGGCAATACGTCCATTAAACGGGGCAATGACTCTTATTGTAGACCTCCTAATCCATAATTATTTGGAAAAATAATGAACATTTTGTAATAATCATTTTCAGTGTATATATATATATATATATATATATATATATGATTTTGCTGTACAGCAAGTTCCATGGTCCTAAAAATGAATACATTGATGTGGATAGAATATATGCTATAACAAACGGAAGAGGTAATATAGTCACTTTTGAGGTGGCCTACGTCTCCTAGCTCTTATTGCTTTCGTAAGTGTCAGATGTCTTTGGCCCTCATTACAGGGCTCAGCAGTAATGTTTACACACACAAAAAAAGATCAATTATCCAATCATGTGCAGGTGAAATAAACAGGAATTAGATTTTCACAGATTTGGATAATCAAAATGAACCCTCGCCTATTTTTTTATGTGAATGTTCTTAACTCCTTTAGTAAACAGCTTTCAGTCTTTGTCACAAAGGTAAAATTCTTACCTCCCACTACAATGTGATCTGCAGTGGATTGTTTTTCAGTGGGTGGTATATCTACAACTGGCAGGTGTTCAGGAGGCACTACTGCCACCTCCCACACACCTTTAATTTTAAATTACAGAATGACAATTTTATATTGCGGGACTGTGACTGAAACGTTCAGGTCATGCTTGCGGTGAGGCTCTATTAAACTCAAAGCCCAAATTGGACAGGCGTTGCCTTGTAGATGTGTGTACAGGGCCATCTGAGGGGTGGCCAAACTGACTCAACCCTAGGCCTCCTATCTGCAAGAGCCCTTACTAACTAGTATAGCCAAAATTAGGAAGCTTAAAGGGTAAGTTCACTTTAAAAAAAAAAAAGCGAATTTTTTTGTAGATGCGCATTTATTCTTTTTTGTTGCGGGAGCTTGAAAAGCATTGCACCAGCGATCAGTAGATCTCTGATGCCATCCAGGTCTCCTGCAGATCTGTCAGAGTATCGGCTTGCTCTTACCCTGTATAAATGTATATGTATTGGTAGAAACCAATACTTTTTGACAGGAAGACTCATTGAACTAACACAGCGCTCACAGCACGATAGTAGTTCACTGAAAAGGACAAGCCAACAGCCAAAAAGGCTCCCGCACCTTGTGATTTTTCCATTCACAGGGCACTGTAAATGAGTGGCGCTGAATATGGATGTAACCTATTACAAAAGGTGAACTTATCCTTTACCAAGTCATCTGTCCTCATATTTCTTTTTAATATCATCCTTCCAAAACAGACCCCAGGGCCATTCTTATTTGTTCTACCTGCCTCTTTTATAGCGATTTGCCTTCTCCCAGACTGAACTGATGCAGCTCACCTTTATGATCAGTAAACACCTGTCTGCAGTTTTCTTTTTTTTTCACATTTCTATACAAAGAGGACCTTGTTAAAAGGTATCTCTGCCCCCCCCCCCCCCCCCTCAAAGATAAGTATTTCCACAAATCTAATAACCTTTTACTAAAAACGAGATAGTTGACATATATTCTATATTTTTATATAGCGGCTACCAAGACTAAGCTGTGCACCAAGTTAATAAAAAATTTAAAGTTTATCTAGTTTAAATTATTTTATTTCAGTTTTGGATAGAATATGGAGTATTTTGAACTTCTGGTAGTTTTTTTTTTTTTTTTAGCTGTCCCGGTAGGGAGATTTTCCTTCATTTCCTATCCCAGCAACACTACAGGAAGTGTCAGGGAAATCCCCCCCACAGACAATTGTTACAGGAACAGGTGTGGTCAATGGAAGATTTCCACTCACCTCCAGTTTCAGTGACAATCACACAGTGTTGATTTTTACATCACTTTCTGTTCCATTGAGAATGGTCACCAGGAGCAGTCTTCCCCAATCTATCCAAAACTAAACATTTCTAGCTAGAAATACTTACACAAGTGTAAAAAGTTACAATCCTGTGGCTTTGAAATATAGTTATGTATTCAGCAATAAATATAGAATAAATGAAATGATTAGGTAGACCAGGAATGTATGATGTGTAGGATATTGAGTGTAATGATTTGGAATTATGATAAAGAGGTAAAGCTGAATTTTGGAGGCATTGTGCTGAATCGACCAAAATTGGCTCTGTGGGTGGCCCTGATTGATAAATATCATTTTTTCAATCAACTTTTGTCAAAGGAAAATTGTCAACAGAACAGCGTCTGCATCCAAGTAGATGCAGGGTAGAATACAAAAGTCTGCAGCAGGATGGATGAATCTGTTAGATTTTGTTTTGGAAAAAAATCTAATGAGCCTTTATGAGTTCTGCTGCTTCCAATGATGACTTTGTGGGTCCGAATCAATACTCTTACTGTTATAATTATTGACTCCAGCAGTACAAACTGTTCATAAAACAGCCTTGGGAAATTCCCATGCTCCCTCACAAAAACTGGTGTTATCTGTTACTTATAATTAAGGGAATTTGGAGAGAAAGCCTTTTTGTGTGAAACTGTCTAGTTTGCCCAGCTGTTTATAATGGAGTTTAATACTGCAACCTGCCAGAGAAACCCTAGTGGCAGCTAGGACTGGACCCCGCCTGAACTTACAATTAGGCCTCTTTCACACTGGGGCGGTGCGGCCGTCAGCGGTAAGGCGCCTCTATTTTTAGCGGCACTTTACTGTCATTTTAGCGGCAGTCTGCGGCCGCTAGCGGGGTGGTTTTAACCCTCGCTAGTGGCCGGAAAAGGGTTAAAACCGCCCACAAAGCACCGCTGCAGCGGCGCTTTGCTGGCGGTATAGCCTCGCTGTCCCATTGATTTCAATGGATAGGAGCGGTGAATACACCGCTTCTTTCACTGCTCCAAAGATGTGGCTAGCAGGACTTTTTTCACCGTCCTGCTAGCGCACCGCTCCAGTGTGAAAGCCCTCTGGCTTTCACACTGGAGTGAAAGGGGCCGGTTTTTTTCAGGCGCTACATAGGCGCTATTTTTAGCGCTGTAGCGTCTGAAAACCGCCCCAGTGTGAAAGGGGCCTTAAACAATGCTAGGAGTGGAGAGATGGGGACATACTTTGGCCTGCACCACCTGGTTGGCAAAGTATTCAAATAAACCAAGTATTTGCAAAAGCTAATATACAGGAAAGAAACTAGTTTTGGAGACAGCATACTGCTATTGAAATTCACTGTCAATACACATACATTTCAAGAAGTACCAAATAAGTTAGGCCCCTTTCACACAGTGTGGAATCTACCTGCTCAGCGGGGATCTCTACTCTGATCTCCACTGTGCAGGCAGATGGCAGGTCCATGTCTGCTCCGGTATGCAAAGCAAACACGGACACAGCCTGCTATTCTCTATTGTATGTCAGAACACACTGCCTGTCCGTTTTCATCCGATCCATCTGTTTTTAGCAGACTGGATGCCTGCAAGTGAAAGCGGACGCATGTACGCCGACATCTGCTGCCCCATAGAACAATGGGTGGTCCAATAGGTCTGCTGGTGTGAAATGGGCCTTAGAAATACCCAAATGTGACTGATATTTCTTGTTGTAGATGGAGCATGGGTGGATTAGTCAGCTTATGACTTCTAATATATCTAGGATACTCAAACAGAGAGATCTCCCTGTCATAATTCCTGATTCTGCTCATGTCTACTTGGGAGTTTTGGAAGTTTCTGGCCACCTCTGCATGTTCTGGCACCTCTAGCAGGAAGAATGGCCATAGCAGATATCTAGACCCGGGAACTCAGGGCAGAGATCTCACCAGTAAATTTCCTGAGAGATATAGGAGATATATTACTATAGCTATAAAGACGGTCAAGGTGGTTTACCTTTTCAGCCTCTACCAAAAACTGAAATATCAATTTTGGATGGACTGACCCTTTAAAAACAATTAAACACAGCAAATATGGATCACTCTGTACCCTTTTGTTGTATCACAGTTAAAGATAAAAGCTTTCCTTGAAAAGGAAACATCTAAGCCTTATAAAAAGCTATAGTGCTGCTACATATATCTTAGTCTCTATGTGCAAGTCCATATTATACATCGCTGTATGTATAATAGCCAAAAAACTGTAAAATGGAGCCCTCAAATATATAATCAATTATATAGGTTGCATTAAATGGATCAATGGTACCTAACAAGAACCCAAAGTTAAAAAAAATATATATATATGCAAGAGTATGAAAACTGGTGCCTTTAAGAAACCACTAGATTATAAATTGAGATTTTAGGTATAAGAAGCAGCAATGGCATATCATTCACTAATACTTAGCACTTCTGCCATTTCTATAGTGACCAGAGGTCCAGTCCAAGCCTGGAGGAACAACTGTAGAATAAGTGATCTCAGTGGCAACCTAAAACAGATCTTGAAGCTACACTGAGGCATCTTCTAAACTCATATGTAGAGTCACCCAAACACAAATTAGTTTGTTTAAAATATGCTAAAATAATTCACTATGATGTAATATTGCTGCATTTTAAATGTGAAGCTTCATGTTAAAGGAAAAAAATTAAACTAATGGGAATATACCTCGATAGGGATTTTATTAAACCTTATTGTGAATAATTACCTGCTTCTGTTATGTGTATGAAATTAGGTTAGGCGTACTAACATTTCCAGATTAGTGGGAGTGTGTAGATTAGTCTAAAGGCGATGGAGAGAGACATTGTATCCCTGCAGGTACATGGCCTGCATCATGGATCAATTGTAGACCAAAAAAGGTTACTTTAGAATATTTTTTTTGGATAACAGTTGCCCCTGGGGTGCTTGAGGTACCCAACTGAGCGCTTGTGCGGTAGGTTGCTGTTAATTCCAGGGGGGAAATGAATGCAATTAAATATAATCATGTTTACTTACAATTTCTCTCTAAACAATTTTTAGTGCGTTACTTTAAATAAATCCACCTCAAATTTTAACTCATGGTGATGATCTTGTCTTCGCCTTCACTTTTTTTTTTCAGACAGACAAGTGTAGTACAGTGCATTTGCAAGACGAGGCAGATGTGCACAACAACTTAAGGCCCCTTTCACACGGGTGCCTCCGCTTCATGGAATCTGCTTGCTCAGGTGAGGAATCACTCGGCTGATCCCCGCTGAGCACGCTGATGACAGATCCATGTCTGTTCCACTGTGCAGGGTGGACATGGACACAGTCCCGCTCTCCTCTATTGGGAAATCAAAAGGAAATGGACCACTTGTCCATTTCCATTCGATCCATCAGGTGAATGGAAAATAGGACCACCATCCCTCTGTTTTTGGTGGATGGATTGGATGGCGGCGGGTGTCAGCGAACATGTGTCTGCTGACATCCACCGCTCCATAGAGAACAATGCAGGGTCTGATCAGGTCCCCCAGAAAAAAAAAAGACAGGCGGGCCTGTGTGAAAGGGGCCTTACATTCACCTGTAATAAAGCCTTTAACCCCATCCACCTCAGAGGTCTTGCACGATTTTTATGGTTTAGAGATGAGGTCTCCTGGAAAGACACTGGTTCTGTAGCCTACATGGGGTAGGGGTCACCTGTTAGGCCCCCCTAGCCATGGCACCAGCGCCTTAAGAAGCCACAATAAGGAATCAAGGTAAGTTTAAATTTGCCCACAAATTGGGGAATTAAAAAAGTGCACTGCATTAACTAAGCATACAGACCTTGTCACGAACACAACATAGAACAGGGAGCAGAAAACCAGTCTTAATTAACAAAGGGGTTTGCATACCTTTTGTTAATTAGAAAACTACATCTGCTCTGTTTTGAGTTTCTTCCCCCCCCCCCCCCCAAAAAGGTTTATTTTTTTAATAACTGCATTTTGTTTGATATTCAGCTTGCATGAATTTTATCTTCTTTGTGTGGGAAAAAAAAGGTCTCCTTTAAATATAGAAAAATAGGTTTTACGGTGTTGCTGCTTAGTCGCGGGTTTATTAACTAAATAAAAGGCATTGACAGCTTAACATCAACAGCAAAGCCTTCTAAAATAGTGAATGGGGAAGCTGGTCTCCCTGGCAGCTGCAGCATTAATGCTCATTAGTTTTCTCTTCCAATTTGTTTTGATACATCACAATGTCAATAACAATCTGATTTTAGGAATGTTAACTTTAAGAGACACAATATTCCCTGCAGCTATTGTAGCCCAATCGAAATAAGCTTTCTGCATTGCTGCTACCTTGTTAGAGATAAGTAGGCACTTTGCTTCTAATTATAGAATTATTTTTCTGATGGAAGTTTGTACTGAAGCTCAGGGTGTTTATCGGTAGTGATAGAAATGTTATAAACAGATTGGTATTTCTCCTTTGTAAACCTATCATTTGAATTGAGAACATGGGCTGTTCAGAGTAAGAGGAAAAACTGTAGAAGCAAAAGGTAAACTTGAATGGAAACCATATGTCAAAATGATCAATATACATAGAGCTATAGGCCGCTAAAGTTATATGTGAATCTCAACATTTTCCATAAGGATTGGCTGCTACTTCTTCCAGGAGGTAGGAGGGATCAAGCTTGATTGTTACAGAAAAAGTTGAGATTTGCATAGAACTTCAGCTGCTCAAGATCTACTGATTGTTCTAATTGAACGGAACGCCTTTTTCTCAATTTTTTGCCTCATATGCCTTGTCTGCATTGCCTATGTTTGCAAAAGGGTTTATTTTTTAAAGCTTTCATACCTCCCAACAACCAAAATAAACTTCTTCTGATGGCTAATGAAAAATTATGCTTTTGTATATGTTGCCTTGTTCAACAGCTTGTCAGTAGAGAACAGTAAAGGGTATTGTCAGTTTAAATAGACACAATCTGTATAAAATGCCTTGTAAAATGTCCATTGGTTGTTTACAATGATGCCTGTATGTCCATTGAATGTTTTTATGAAAATCCAGAATTCCAGCTTTCCATAATAGTAGGCAGTTGTGGAAGGAGCAAAAAGCAAACTGAGTACTTGAAGTGTAAAAAAAAAACAGGAATGGGTCAAAAGTATGTAAATATGTAACCATGTTAACTTCCTAATATTTAAGCCCATCAGCACAAATTGTTGAATAGCAGGCAGCCCAAATTGCCACATTCTAGTGTTACAGCACCTTCCATTTCTCCATAGCAAACACTAAGGGGCCCACGGAGATGCCAACCAAAAAAAACAGACTTTCTGAAAGATTGTATTTGCATAGGAATAGGCCCAACCCCCATGGGGCAGGGGCCTAATGGTTCACCATGAAGTTAGAAGCCGATTGGCTACCATGCACAGCTGCACTAGGTTTTGCACTTTTAGTAAATCCACCCCTATAGGTTCATTGCATCCCAAAATGTGTTTAGTAGGGCTGAGATCAAGGCTCTGTGTGGATCACTCAAGTTCCTTCACTCTAAACTCAACAAATGTCTTAAGAACTCAACAAAAGGCCTTCATGGAGCTGATTTTGTACACAGAGGCACAGTCATGCTGGAACAGAAAAGGGGCTTCCCCAAACTGTTGTCACGAGTTTAGAAATGCACAATTGGATATAATGTATTTGTATTGTATAACATTAACTGCTCCCTTCAGTGGAATCGACTTAAATTTGGAGCGGTGTCCATATACTCTTGGCAATATATTCGGTTACTGTTGCAAGTGTGATGGGTGGGTGTCCACAAACCTATGGCCCCATTTATCAAAGTGTCTAAAATAAGATGCAGAGAATGGTAGTAGACAGGCTTTCATACAGAGCTTTCGGCGCTGCTACTAATTCTGACAATCTTACCTCATTGTTCAGTGAATATTGACACAAAAATTATCTACAAAAGTTATTGCTTAACCACTTCCCATCCCAGCCATTGTAATATGATGCCCGCAGAGTGGCTCTGCTATCCTGGGTGGGCATCATATGGCATCCTCGGCTTTCCAGCATTGTAGGGGGCGCGCACGCCTCGCCACTCGGGAGCCGATGCGTGTGCCCGGTGGCCGCGATGTCCGCCAGGCACCCACGATCGCTCGCCACAGAGCAGGAACTTGAATCTGTGTGTGTATAAACACACAGATCCATGTCCTGTCAGGGGAGAGGAGACAGATCGTATGCTCCTAGTATATAGGAACACCGATCAGTCTCCTTCCTTAGTCAGTCCCATCCCCTCACAGTTAGAATCACTCCCTAGGTAACACATTTAACCCCTTGATCGCCCCCTAGTGTTAACCCCTTCAGTGACATTTACACAGTAATCCGTGCATTTTTATAGCACTGGTCGCTGTATAATTGTCAATGGTCACAAAATAGCGTCAAAAGTGTCTGATGTGTCCGCCGCAATGTCGCACTCCCAATAAAATTGGCAGATCACCACCATTACTAGTAAAAAAAAAAAAAAGCATAATAAAAATGCCATAAATCAATAACCTATTTTGTAGGCGTTATAACTTTTGCACAATCCAATCAATATACGCTTATTGCGATTTTTTATTTTATTTTTTTTTACCAAAAATATGTAGAAGAATACATATCGACCTAAACTGAGGACATTTTTTTTTTAATTGGGATATTTATTATCGCAAAAAGTAATATATATATATATATATATATATATATATATATATATATTATTTTTTTCGAAATTGTCGGTATATTTTTTGTTTATAGTGCAAAAAAATAAAAACCACAGAGGTGATCAAATACCACCAAAAGAAAGCTCTAATTTGTGGGGAAAAAAATGATCAAAATTTAATTTAGATGCAAAGTCACACAACGGCACAATTGTCATTTATTATGTTACAACGATGAAAGCTAAAAATTGGCCTGGGCAGGAAGGGGGTGAGAATGCCCTGTATTGAGTGGTTAAAAAGGTTCTCAAAATCAACTCCTGTCAGGGATGACTTGAAAAGAATATATCTTTGATAACCAAAAGAAGGTTTACCAGCAACAGAGCATAACCCACCATTATGCTTGCTCATTAAAATTGGCTATTTAGTGATCAGTATTCTTAATTTCCTTTACATAAAACAGGGGTGCTTTATTTCACATTACCACTGTACAAAATAAAAACATTACACATAAATCATATCAGCAGGGGAAATCATCACGATCATAGAGAGCAGGTATAACAAAAAGCATACTTGACATGCAACCCAAACCCCACACCCAGACCATCTACCCCACTTCTGCATGTTTCCTGGGCCAGTTAGCGGGAGGTCAAGGGGGACCAAACTTTATCAAACTTCCAAGGGCATTGCCAGTTGATATGTTAGTTTGTATATACGGTGAAGGAAAAAAGTATTTGATCCTCTACTGATTTTGTACGTTTGCCCACTGACAAATTAATGATCAGTCTATAATTTTAATGGTAGGTTTATTTTAACAGTGGGAGACAGAATAACAACAAAAATATCCAGAAAAAAGCATTTTATATAAGTTATACATTTTCAATCATTGGTCTACCGTAACCCAATGCATGAAAAATTCTACATAAAATTATAATATATCTGGACATGTACAACGAGTGAGATGCCTTTATCTTTTGGCCAATGGAATCCATGTCAGTGCACAGAATAAAGGTGCATGTACACATGCATAGGTGATAATGGACTCTAAAGAGTCCCTCTTGTGAGTAAAAATAATTTAGCTTTTTCTATGTGATTCTCTTTAAAGGGTTAATAAAGATTTTTTTTTATTAACTTGACAAGCATGTTATATTTACCTGCTCTGGCAATGGTATTGCACAGAGCAGCCCCAAATCTCCTCTTATCTGGCCCCTTCAGCTGTGCTATCTACTCCTCCTCTTCAGTGTCCGCTCCCATAGTAAGCACTGGCTATGGGGGCAGATGTGCGGACTCACTCCTGAGCCGGGCACTGTGTGTTTATAGCTACCGACACACATAGTGTAGCTCAGCCCCACCCTCTGCACCCACCTAAATGGATTTGATTGACAGCAGGAGGGCAGGAGCCAATGGCTCCTGTTGCTGCTTCCATGTCCATTGACAAGAGAGACCAGTAATGCTGCTCTTGGGCATGGTGCTGGATCAAGATCAGGCTCAGGGAAGTAGTATTTGGGGAGGGGGGGGCTAATCATGGAAGCATTTTTATCTTAATGCAGAAAATGCATCAAGGTAAAAAACCTTCAGCCTCTACAACCACTTGAACAGTGTAGCAAACTGTTGTGAGCACAAAAAGTGCTGCCTAAAAAAATAACTTGGGTAACACCAGTGTCATTTAAGTATCTCCCTGTTCAATATTCCCATGCAAGTGTCAGTTGTAACTGATTATTGTATTTATCTTTATACAGACCTACACTGGACAGGAAAGAAACTGTATTTGTATACTTACAAATACTTAAAATGCTCTATAGCAGCTAGTATCCTCAATGTAAAAAAAAATTAAAGTCGGGGTCACACAGCCTGACCTCTGCTGTGTGTAGTGGTTCCTCCCACCAGCCCCTACGCCGCTACGGTCCTGTATTAATGTATTGTGGAACAGATGGAACCACAGCATGTGGCAGAGAATATAAGCATCCAGTACACCGGTCTACAACCTTTGAATGTAATGATTTCACCAAAACGTTAGCTCTGCAAGATGACAAAGATCTGAGGAACTGGCCGCAAGATAGGCAAACATTGAAAATTTTCTTTTGCAGGGAAATTTTTGGGCTCCATTTTATGTTGTTGTAGCAGAGTTACTCTGAGGTTAGAAACAATGGGTGGAAGATGGATATTTATAAGATTATGGTGATGCGCTGTCTTCAGAGAACTGTAATTGAATTATCCTGACAGTGCAATGACATGGAACGCAAACTATGCAAATATTGTTGAGTATTAGATTTCTGCACATAAAATGTGAGTGTTAAATCTTATTGACAGGAGAAGTATACATGACTTTACAGGGTCCAGCAACCCAAAATCATAATTGAGTTTTTGGTGAAATTGAGTTTAAATTACCTACTGGCTGCGCTGCCTCTATTTCTCACTGCCAAATTGCAACCACTGCAGAAAAAAGGAGGCAGCTCCATTTTTCGGCTACATTTCCTATCTTGTTCAGAAAAATCTGCTCTTTTGATTGGTGAAAAAAGGAGGCAGCTCTGAGCTTTTGTTCCCATGTTCCTCAACATGTGAAGTCATCTATTTACTAATTTTGATGGAAGATTTATACAAAATATAGAAAATATATTTTTTATGCGCAATCATTGATTAATATATGGATAATAAGTGGATAAAACTTTGCACTCAAAGTAAAAAAAAAAAATCTCTTTTAGTGTGTCAAGTGTTAGTAAAACTGGAGTGACTTCTTAACGCTGCAAACCCTTTTTTGTGCTCCCGTGAGACTCACTTTTCTTCCCGCAGCATCTCACCTCCTTGCTGCTTCCCCATTGCAGAAATAAAAACTTCAGCTAACCACAGCTGATTGAATGAATGAGGATATAAAAGGGGCAGAGAAAGAATTGCATTTCCAATTGCTAAAAAAAAATCTGAAATCAGTTTTGGGTTTACTTTAGAGGCTTAGAGGAAATAGCTCCAGTTCTAGTAAGAATATGTTGAAGAATTAGGCTTAGGGTGGTCATTATTAAAGTAATATGTAACTTTTTATTGCACTTTAAAAAAATAAATTAGATTTTTTTTTTACCATAAAAATAGTTAACTTGTAACTTAAAGCGGTTATGTAGGTTGCAAATACACAGTTTATAAGGCCCATGTTGAAGCCTCGCTGTCAGTCCAAGTCTTTCTGTGGAAAAGAGTTACTTTTAAGACAGTCATTTTTGTCAACATACAGCAATCAGCCATAACATTATGACCCCCCTACCTAGTATTGAGTAGTTTCCTCTTTTGCCACCAAAACAGCCCAGACTTGTCAAGGTATAGACTCCACTAGACTGAAGGTATGCTGTAATACAGGGGTCTCCAAACTATGGTCCTCCAGGTGTTCAGAAACTACAATTCCTATCGTGCTTGGTCATGTCTGTGAATGTCAGAGGTCTACAATGCCTTGTGGGACGTGTAGTTCCACAAAAGCTGGAGGGCTGCAGTTTGAAGATCCCTGCTGTAATATCTGGTACTAAGCCATCAGTAGCAGATCTAGTCCTGTAAGATGTGAGGTGGGCCCTCCATGGATCTGACTTGAAGGCCAACTGAACACCTCAAAACCCATTTCTTGTATTCCTCAAATCATACTTGAACAGTTTGTGCAGTGTTAGAGGGCTCATTAGCTTGCTGAAAGAGGCCACTGCCATCAGGAAATAACTTTTCCATGAAGGGGTGTATATGATCAGTAACAATGTTTAGGTAGGTGGTATGTGCCAAAGTAACATCCACATAAATGACAGGACCCAAGGTTTCCCCGCAGAACATTGCCCAAATCATCACACTGCCTCCGGTTGCTTGCCTTCTTCCCATACTGCATACTGATCCCATCTCTTACTCAGGTAAGCAATGCACACGCACTCAGCCATCCACATGATGTAAAAGAAAACCTGATTCATCTGACCAGGCCACCACCTTTCATTGCTCCATGGTCCAGTTCTGATGCTCGGATGCCCATTTTAGAGGCTTTTGACTATGGACATGGGTCAGCATGGACACCCTGACTAGTCTGGAGCTACACAGCCCCATACTCAACAGTGTGCTGACACTTTTCTATCAGAACCATTAACATTTTCAATTTGATCTACATTAGCCATTTTTTTTTTGGATCCGTCTGCATGGGCCAGCCTTCTCTCCCCATGTACATCAATGAGCTTTGCCCACTAGTGACCCTGTCGCCAGTTTTTCTTCCTTGGACAACTTTTGGTAGGTCCTGACCACTATAGACCAGAAACATCCCACAAGAGTGCCGTTTGCAAACCCTCTGACCCAGCCTTCTAGTCCTTACAATTTGGCCCTTGTCAAAGTCACTCAAATTCTTACACTTTGCCAGTTTTTTCTGCTTTCAACACATTAAATTTCAGGGACAACATGTTCACTTGCTGCCTAAAATACCCAACTCACTTTCAGGTGCCATTGTCACAACATAATCTATGTTATTCACTTACCTCTTGGTGGTCATAATGTTATGGCTGATCAGTGTATAATGTTAAATAACGTATAAATATATTTCAAAATTGACTGACACTGCTGTGAAAAAGTATTTGCCGCTTCCTGATTTTTTTCATATTTGTCACACTTAAATGATTCATATCCAACTAATTTTAATATTACACGAAAATAACCCAAGTATATACAAAATGCAGTTTTTAAATGAAGGGAAAAAAAGCTGGTAGCTCTAGAAAAGGAGGGTGTCAATATGGATCACTAAACACTGTGTACAGTGCATCCCGAAAGTATTCACGGTGCTTCACCTTTTCCACATTTTGCTATGTTACAGCCTTATTCCAAAATGGATTAAATTCATTATATTCCTCAAAATTCTACAAACAATGCCCTATAATCACAATGTGAAAGAATTTTGAAATCTTTGCAAATTTATGAAAAATAAAAATCAAAAAATAATAATTATATGTACATAAGTATTCACAGCCTTTGCCGTGACACTCACATTTGAGCTCAGGTGCATCCAATTTCCACTGATCATCCTTGAGATGTTTCTACAACTGGATTGGAGTCCACCTATGGTAAATTCAGTTGACTGGACATGATCTGGAAAGGCACACACCTGTCTATATAAGGTCCCACAGTTAATAGTGCATGTCAGAGCACAAACCAAGACATGACGTCCAAGGAATTGTCTTTAGACCTCAGAGACAGGACTGTATCGAGGCACAGATCTAGGGAAGTATACAGAAACAGTTCTGCAGCATTGAAGGTCCCAATGAGCACAGTGGCCTCCATCATAAATGGAAGAAGTTTGGAACCAGCAGAACTTTTCCTAGAGTGGGCCGCCCGGCCAAACTGAGTGATCGGGAGAGAAGGGCCTTAGTCAGGGAGGGGACCAAGAACCCAATGGTCACTCTGGCAGAGCTTCAGAATTTCTCTGTGGAGAAAGGAGAACCTTCCAGAATCTAATCTCTGCAGCAATCTCTGCAGCACTCCACCAATTAGGCCTGTGTGATAGAGTGGCCAGACGGAAGCCACTCCTCAGTAAAAGGCACATGACAGCCCACCTGGAGTTTCCCAAATGGCACCTGAAGGACTCTCAGACCATGAAAAACAAAATTCTCTGGTCTGATGAAACAAAGATTGAACTCTTTGGCCTGAATGGCAAGCATCATGTCTAGAGGAAACAAGGCACCACTCATCACCTGGCCAATACCATCCCTACAGTGAAGCATGGTGGTGGCAGTATCATGCTGTGGGGATGTTTTTTAGTGGCGGGAACTGGGAGACTAGTCAGGATTGAGGTAAAGATGAATGCAGCAATGCACTGAGATATCCTTGATGAAAACCTGCTCCAGAGTGTTCTGGACCTCAGACTGGGGCGAAGGTTCATCTTCCAACAGGACAACAACCCTAAGCACACAGCCAAGATAACAAAGGAATGGCTACAGGACATCTCTGTGAATGTCCTTGAGTGGCCTAGCCAGAGCCTAGACTTGAACCCGATTGAACATCTCTGGAGAGATGTGAAAATGGCTGTGCACCGACACTCCCCATCCAACCTGATAGAGCTTGAGAGGTCCTGCAAAGAAGAATAGGAGAATCTGCCCAAAAATAGGTGTGCCAAGCTTGTAGCATCATACTCAGAAAGACTTGAGGCTGTAATTGGTGCCAAAGGTGCTTCAACAAAGTATTGAGCAGAGGCTGTAAATACTCATGTACGTGTGATGTTTTTCATTTTTTATTTTTAATATATTTGACAAGATTTCAAACTTTTTCACGTTGTCATTATGGGGTATTGTTTGTAGAATTTGAGGAAAATTAATTGAATCCATTTTGGAATAAAGCTGTAACATAACAAAATTTGGAAAAAGTGAAGTGCTGTGAATACTTTCCAGATGCACTGTATGTAGCAAAGAAAGCACTGCCTCAATGGTTAGCAAGGTAGAACCAATATTGGAAAAGATGAGCAAAGTTTGAATTACTTTGCCCATTCCCTCAATTGCATTGGAATAGAAGCAGAAGAATTGAGCTGTAGAAATAGGATTTCAGGACCTTTAAGCTTTACAACCAGATGCCCTAAAACAGAAGCAATTTGTATAATGACATTTTATTGTCATTTACAAGGGACAAAACTACTTTATAGCTAAAGGTATGTGGACACTCCTCTGAATTTCTGTAGGTACTGTTATTGCTGCATCTTACAATGACATTTGAGATAATTATGCGCTTCCAATCTTATTCTTGCAACAATTTGGGGAAGTCCATTTTCTGTTCTAGTATGACTGTCCCTATAGTGCAAAGCCAGCTCCATAAAGACGTGCTTTGACTTGTTTGGTATGGAGGAACTTAGGTGGCCATGTATTTTTTTTCAATTTCATAAGGCGAGAGCTACATGATTTCTTACTCTCGGTGACAAAAACACTTTCTTTGTATAAAAACTGCTCTTTTTAGAATTTCCTAAAATTAGAGTTTGTTAAACAATTTACCTCCTTCCATTGAAGTCTACGAAGGAGAAGATAGTAGATGAAATCACTAAAAGTTTCTTCTACGCGACTAAATTGCACATTGTGCAATTGTTGGAGGTCGATCATTCGATTGTGCTATTGAACATCTCTTATGTAGCAGCTCAAATTAGATGTAAGTGATCAGTCTTAGATTTAAGTAGTATAAACGAGCTACTAAAACTCACCCATGTTGGCCTAGCCGTACTAGAAAGATCTGTGGTGTACAGACAACCATATTGGCCTCTTACAAATCAACTTTCATCAGTCTTCCAAGTAAGAGGTTGAAAACTGACTGGTTGTTATAAGTTATAGAGCATCCTCTATTTTTTAACATTTATGTACTTTGAATTTATAAACTAAGGTGATACAGTACTTGGTTATGAATTTAGAATTGCCATTAAAGTGCATCAAAAGCCAATATTTATTACATTTTTGGATAGAGTGGTGTGTCAGATACCAGTCAGGTTTTTACAGCTGTCTGAGTCCCTTCCGGGGAAGAAACACACTTTGTCCTCCAGACCAGCGTTGACTTGTTTACAAGAACTGAAAGCGAGGGAAAAATCCAACAAGAAAAGCGTAAAACCCTTCAATGTAGACACTTGTTCCTCACCTAAGTGAAATGTATTTTTTCTTCCTGTTATACTGTTTGTATAAGGATGGTAGGAGAATGGAAATCGGAGAAAAAAAAAACTTGCAGGGGTTTGAACTATTCTCTACTCCTACTATGCAAGATATAACATGCTGGATACACTTTCAAATAAATGGTGATCCATCATTAAACAAAATTATACCTCTTGATTTTACAAAATTCACACTTTAAGGTCCCTTCTATCTGGCCAAATTCATTTTTTTTCTTGAACAGTCACTGTCCTTTTACATAGAAAAAAATAAAATAAAGGATTATGAAAAATTACTTTCGATGCCTTGGGCACCTGCATCTTGATGCTGGTAACTAAATTCCTGTATGCACCATCTTTAATATTATACGTTTTTTTTTAATCAGAAAATCATCTGTATGAAATACTTAATACCCCACCATTTCAATTAAGTTTTATTTTTTAGAATTTCATTTGGATTTCATACATTTAAGTTTTCAGATGCCTCTGTCTTTCTGAGCACTTTTTCTTAAGTGAATATTTCAGTTGTATGATACAGTAAATTATGTAATATATTGTACTTATCTAGAGTTGTACAGCTTTAAGAGTAAAGTAATTTGAATATATAAATTATAAACAATTATAAAATTATGTTATTAATATATATATATAAAAATTTAAGACATGTAAGTTGATTGTTTTTCTAAAAAAAAAAAAAATGAAATGAGACACTTTTATTTAGTTATTTTATATTTTCTTTGAAATAATGTCATCTATAATGATTTTGCTTGAGGCTCAGTTTTGAAATGCACCTGCAAATGGGTTTTGTAAAAAGAGGTCAGTTCAACCTAAATTATATATTTCAGTTAGGAGTGAATAACAATGAGTTGCATCACCTCCTGGCTTCTTTGAGGGACTCCGGCAAGTAGATCTGTGAAGCGGGTTCTTAGCTTCACAAATTTCTGCCATGATAAGTTTATCTCCCTCCCAGATTAACTCTTCATTGTACTTAATAGGAATGGAGCAGGAGAACCAAACCTCCAGGCTGGAGAGAATCACATTGGAACTCAAGTGAGGATATTAAAGTGGTAGTAAATTCACAATCGATAAATTCTTTCATTAAAAGTAGTGTGCTTTAACTTACTGGCCAATGTCCTTTAAACTTTCCTCACTGGAGCCCGTTAGTAGATGTAGCCTGATTTCTTCTTTAGTGGTGTTACCGGCGCTTGCACAATTAGACCGTCATTGTGTTCCGTCAGTTAAGACGGCCTCCTGCCGTTCCATCGTCGTCAGCACTTATAGCATTGCAGTGCAATATCGCGAGAGTTCTGATCCTTAGCCGAGTTTCTGAAACACCCCATGTGACTAGCCAGGCCACAAGGAGAGCTACTAAAGCCCTGATCGTCCTCGGAGCAAGCAAGTAAATGTAACCCTTGCAGGAAACAGTAATCTTTGCACCAAGCAATCCTACCAATCAAAAGCCAAATAAATAAGCAAACGGTTACAGTGATTTAAATGCATGTGTATGTATAATTACATCAGACACGTTTAGGAACCATTAAAATGACACATTCAGTTCATAGTAAGGAATGATGAAAACGAGGCTTAGCTAATTCATACTGCGCATGTGCAAGATTACAGGCCATCATATAGAGAGGGCAGAAGTATTAGCCTGGATGTGGAAAAGGAGACCCAATATGGAGTTGGCTTCTGCTGGCATAAAAAAGATACAGCAAGCAAAAAAACATTTAGAATGATGTATTTTCAGGAAATAATATATTGATTTGCATTGTGATTACTTAAAGAGGAAGTAAAGCCTCTGAAAAAAAAATACACTCTGCAAGACAAAGGCATAATGAGCTAGTATGCATAGCATACTAGCTCATTATGAATTACTTACCTGAGATCGAAGCCCCCGCATCTGCCCTCATTGGCCTCCTCCGGTTTGGGAGATATTTCTTGCACCTACAGGTAAGCCTTAATCTAGGCTTACCTGTAGGTTAAAGTGGTTGTAATGGGTTTATAACCACTTTAACTTATTGCCCTAGTGTTTATTTAGATTAATGAGAGCTGAGTTTACTACCACTTTAACTATTGGAGTCTCAAAGAGATACAATAAGCCACTGAGTCTTTCATCCCAACGGAGTCCACTTATAACTGAATTATGGTGGACTGACCCCTACAACATGGCACAAAGAGAACTGGTGTGCAATACCCATGGCAGCCAATCAGAATTCAAAGTCTTAGACTGATGAAAGCTGATTTAAAAATGGCTCTTATGGGCTACCCACTACCCTTCCACAGTAGGCAGTTATATATACATGAATGTAAGGATGAATTTCCCAAGGAGCAGCAATGGCAATGATGCACAAGGCTTGTGAAACTTAGGTCTATTTCAAAGAATACACAAGCACTTAGGGAATTAATATATTATTAAATATCAGTTCCTAAAATTACTGACTTCTCTTTATGATACAACAGTTGTCACTTTTTCATTTTTGCCTGGAATGGATGTATGGAAGAAACATAAAGCCATTTACTTAATAAATAAAACTCTTGACCCAACGGATTCTGGGTATCAGCACAATGAAATATAAATCATCAGGGAATGTGTCTTGTTTTGCCACACAGTTCCTTATTGGTGTGGATTTTTTTTTTCATTGATACAAAATAAAAGTTGCATTTTATTGAAAAGGCTCGTGTTTTTCTTGGCTGGGTTTACAGACTCATTTATTTTTAAACAATTCAGAGTAGTTTGAATCTGGTTACCTTGTTGGTATTGTACAAGTATCATCAACAATTATTTCTCATCTTGCCCATTGGACCACAAGGGGTGATTATAATGGCATCTTCAAGCACTACACAAATGCCCCCAGCATTATAAAGAACCATAGATCATGGTGCGCTGTGTTGGAAAAATAGTGCAGGTACTTTTCATGGCCCGTTTGGTGCGTTGGCATCCCATTCAAATGAAAGGGCTGCCTTAATGCACCTCACAGATGATAGAAGTGATAATATAGAATTTTTTTTTTCCTCTTACTTTACCCAACTGGTTATCCTGTCTCTTTTTATGAGATGCTTAGGACAGGGTTACAGTAAGCGTGCTTTCACACTGAGGCATTGGGGGCATCGGCGGTAAAGCGGCACTATTTTTAGCGACGCTTTACCGCTGTTTTAGCGGCGCTATTAGGCCTCTAGCGGTGAACTTTTAACCCCCACTAGTGGCCGAAAAAGCACCACTGCAGCAGCAATTTGGCAGCGCTGCCCATTGATTACACACTGCTCCTACAGTGCTGCAAAGATGCTGCTTGCAGGACTTTTTTTACCGTCCTGCAGGCTCGCCACTCCAGTGTGAAAGCACTCTGGCTTTCACACTGGAGTGAGCGGAGAGGCTCTTTACAGGTGCTATTTTAGAGCCGTAGCGCCTGTAAAGCACCTCAGTGTGGAAGTGGGACATTATGTGGACATACACACAGGATTTTAACAGACCGCAGCACAACCTCTGATTGTTTACATAAAACCTTCAGGGTATGGTCTCTCCTAAAAGTCCTGATTCATTAAGCTGCAACAACACTTAAAGTGAAGTTATGGCCATGTTATAATGCACTATATTACTAAAAGTATTGGGAAACATGCCTTCACTCGCACATCAACTTTAATGGCATCCCGGGCTTAGTCCGTAGTGTTCAATATTGAGTTGGCCCACCTTTCGCAGCTCTAACAGCTGCTACTCTTCTGGGAAGGTTGTCCACAAGGTGTAGAAGTGTGTCTATGGGGATGTTGGACCATTCTTCCAGAAGCGCATTTGTGAGGTCAGGCACTGATGTGGATGAGAAGGCCTGGTTTGCAGTCTCTGCTCTAATTCATCCCAAAGGTGTTTTTTCAGGTTGAGTTCAGAACTCTGTGCAGGCCAGTCAAGTTCCTCCACCCCAAACTCGCTCATCCATGTCTTTATGAAGCTTGTTTGAGCACTGGTGTGCAGTCATGTTGGAACAGCAATGGGCCATCCTCAAACTGTTGCCACAAAGTTGGGAGCATGAAATTGTCCAAAATGTCTTGGCATGCTCATGCCTTAAGCGTTCCCTTCACTGGAACTGAGGGGCCAAGTCCAACCTCTGAAAAACAACCCCACACCATAAACACCCCTCTACCAAATAATTTGGACCAGTGCACAAAGCAAGGTTCATAAAGACATGGATGAGCGAGTTGAGTTGGAGCAGAGACTGCAAGCCAGGCCTTCTAGTCAACATCTGTGCCTGACATTACATATGCGCTTCTGGAAGAATGGTCAAACATTCTCAGACACACCCCTAAACCTTGTGGACAGCCTTCCCAGAAGAGTTGAAGCTGTTATAGCTGTAAAGGGTGGGCCAACTCAATATTGAACCCTACGGACTAAGATTGGAATGCCTTTTAAGTTCATGTGCATATAAAGGCAGACCATCCCAATACTTTTGGTAATATAGTGTATGCAAGTATTACCTTATTCCTAACAAGGAAAAACTACGCTTTAAAGGCTAAGTTCACATTTGAAAACAGAACTGTACTCTTCATAATAAATAGAAGCCTTGTCTTTTCTGCCCTAACCATCACAATGTGCTTATCTCTCTTTTACTTAGTCCATGGCAACCTTGAATCTGCACCCTCTTTCCAAAATTTAAAGCATTTATTATGAGCCCTGACTTCTTGTAGCATAATGTGACCATGCAGGAAACTTCATATCAGAGCCTGCACTGCCTTACTGCATCACAGAATAGGGCATGCTTTACCTCTCTGGACCACACCTCCCTCATTACTGGTTTGGAAAGCACTGCCGCACTGGGCTGAACTAACGTAGTGAAGAGGTGGGTGGGAGAAATCTGGAGGAGGAGGGCAAGAGCAGAGTGCATTTTAATGATGTCAACTGCTGAAAAACGTCCTCCCTTTACTAATGGCTCTGGTGTCCTACAAGATGGATACGATGAAGACTTGGAGGAGTTTTCTATAGAACAAAGCAGAGGCTGAGGTGAGGCCTGCTCCAGAACATTGGGAGCTTTTTCTTTTCTGCAACAGAAGTACATTAATGGTATATTGGTGCAAAGAGAAGCTGTACTTAAGAAAAAAAAAAAAGAAGAAGCAAACTTAGCATTTAAAACAAGCCCTCGCTGACCCTTCTAATGGCAAGCAATGTTGCACTGTTTTTCCTTTCCAGAATTTTTTTTCTCCATTGCAATCGCTTGCTTTTTTGCACGTTATAGCCCTCTCCTCTCTGAAACGTCTTTACCATTAATTACCATGTGTTCTGGTCTAGTTCCTACACCCCTTCCCTCACTTCATACCCTGTTTGTGTATCTGTTGCAGAAGGAGTGCATGGGAATACTATAGACCAGGGATATGCAATTAGCAGACCTCCAGCTGTTGCAGAACTACAAGTCCCATGAGTCATAGCAAGACTCTGACAGCCACAAGCATGACACACAGAGGCAGAGGTATGATGGGACTTGTAGTTTTGCAACAGCTGGAGGTCCGCTAATTGCATATCCATGCTATAGAATGTAACTGGAGTGACAGCTCTTTGGCTGCTGATGTCAGATACAAAATGGTGGCACCCAGCAGCAGTCTCACGGTTTTTTAGATGCCTATACATGTAAGGATTTAACAATAAATGACATGCTTAAAATACAGTTTTTAATTGAACATATAATCCTATGGGAAGATTTTTGGTAAAATTGTCTGGTGACTGGGTCTTTTTCAAGTGAAACTCACAAAGAACAAAATGTAAATGACCATGTTTATTGGTTCATTGGCCACATGAACTGATACTTTGAGCAGTCATTTATGTGGTAAACACATCTCTGCTAGTCACGGCAAGGGTATTGCATATGGGAAAGGGTCACCCAAATCACACCCTAAAACTGAGACTACATCCAGGCTGAATTTCTTTGAATAAATACCCAGCTTCCTTTGATTGGCTGAAGCGGAGCTAGTGACATCATCTGCCTCAGCCAATCAGGAAGCTTTGTATAAATCAATATAGAATAAAAAGCTTGTGGAAGGCTGGGCAGCATTCAGCTTGACTTGATTTGGTTTCAGGAGTGAGACTGGATGTTCTGGTCTTAATGCTGGAACACAGCATTGCATACTGTGTAGCTGAGCTACATACCACTTATACAGAGGACACAGCAGGCACATCTAGTAGTCCAACGTAATAGTCCGTTTGCAACAGCTTTATCCAAACAAACTATTTAAAGTTTACCTCCAAATTTTGGTGAGGTGGGTGTCCTTAAAGTGGTGTTGCCACCAAAAAAAAATAAAAAAATAGCTCAAAATTCATAAAAAAAATAAAAAAAGATAATAATTAGAAAAAAATAAAAATGTTAGGGGTCCCTCGTAGTCTGCCTTCTTCAGTGGGTTGTGCAGTGAAGCCAAAGCCGGGTGCCCACAGTAAGAATGCTGGCGCTGTGAGCAGAGCGGGGAACGAGGGGGGCTTCGTTCCCCCGCATCGCTGGACCCTGGGACAGGTAAGTGTCTGATTATTAAAAGTCAGCAGCTGCAGTATTTGTAGCTGCTGACTTTTACATTTTTTTTTAGGGGGCCCCCCACTTTAACCTGTCCATGAAGTGGCGCATCTGTGCGATGTATACAATCTACTACAGCAAAAATGACATTCATAAAGAAATCAACCCCATCATGTACAGTATCTCGCAAAAGTGAGTACACCCCTCACATTTTTGTAAATATTTTATTATATCTTTTCATGTAACAACCCAGAAGATATGACACTTTGCTACAATGTAAAGTAGTGAGTGTACAGCTTGTATAACCGTGTAAATTTGCTGTCCCCTCAAAATAACTCAACACACAGTACTTAATGTCTAAACCGCTAACAACAAAAGTGAGTACACCCAAGTGAAAAGTTTCAATATTTTGTGTGGCCACCATTATTTTCCAGCACTGCCTTAACCCTCTTGGGCATGGAGGTCACCAGAGCTTCACAAGTTGCCACTGGAGTCTTCTTCCACTCCTCCATGATGGCATCACGGAGTTGGTGGATGTTAGAGACCTTGCGCTCCTCCACCTTCCTTTTGAGGATGCCCACAGATGATCAATAGGGTTTAGGTCTGGAGACATGCTTGGCCAGTCCATCACCTTTAGCCTCAACCTCTTTAGCAAGGCAGCGGTCATTTTGGAGGTGTGTTTGGGGTCATTATATTGGAATACTGCCCTGTGGCCCAGTCTCCGAATGGAGAGGATCATGCTCTGCTTCTGTATGTCACAGTACATGTTGGCATTCATGGTTCCCTCAGTGAACTGTAGCTCCCCAGTTCCCGGCAACACTCATGCAGCCCCAGACCATGACACTCCCACCACCATGCTTGACTGTAGGCAAGACACACTTGACTGTGTACTCCTCACCTGGTTGCCGCCACACATGTTTGACACCATCTGAACTAAATATGTTTATCTTGGTCTCATCAGACCACCGGACATGGTTCCAGTAATCCATATCCTCAATCTGCTTGTCTTAAGCAAACTGTTTGCATGCTTTCTTGTGCATCATCTTTAGAAGAGGCTTCCTTCTGGGATGACAGCCATGCAGACCAATTTGATGCAGTGTGGCGTATGGGCTGAGCACTAACAGGCTAACCCCCCACCCCTCCAACCTCTGCAGCAATGCTGGCAGCACTCATTTATTTCCCAAAGACAATCTCTAGATATGATGTTGAGCACTAAACTTCTTTGGTCGACCATGGCAAGGCCTGTTCTGAGTGAATCCTGTCCTGTTAAACTGCTGTATGGTCGTGGCCACCGTACTGCAGCTCAGTTTCAGGGTCTTGGCAATCTTCTTATAGCCTAGGCCATCTTTATGTAGAGCAACAATTCTTTTTTTCAGATCCTCAAAGAGTTCTTTGCCATGAGGTGGCATATTAAATTTCCAGTGATCAGTATGAGAGAGAGAGAGCGATAACACCAAATTTAACACATGTGTTCTCCATTCACACTGAGACCTTGTAACACTAACGAGTCACATGACACCGGGGAATGAAAATGGCTAATTGGGCCCAATTTGGACATTTTCACTTAGGGGTGTACTCACTTTTGTTGCCAGCAGTTTAGACATTAACGGCTGTGTGTTGAATTATTTTGAGGGGGCAGAAAATTTACACTGTTTATACAAGCTGTATACTCACTACTTTACATTGTAGTAAAGTTTCATTTCTTCAGTATTGTCACATGAAGAGATCTAATATAATATCTAATAAAATATTTACAAAAATGTAAGGGGTGTGCAAAAAACACAGGAGGTGATCAAATACTACAAAAGAAAGCTATTTGTGGGAAAGCTATTTGTGGGATGTAAATTTTGCTTGAGTACAGCATCGAACGACCAAGCAATTGTCAGTTAAAGCGATGCAGTGCCAATTTGTAAAAAGTGCTCTGGTCAGGAAGGAGTAAAACCTTCCCGGCTGAAATGGGTAATGTTTAGTGGCGAGGACCAGGAGATGTAATATATGCTGTGTGAGTAATGTGAGCAGATTATGCCAGCAGTAAGCGGGTTTCTTCTGTTGGCAGGTGTCAGCCCTTGTGGTTGATGTAGATCTGCACCACTGGATAACATGGTTGATGCATTTACATCAAAGTGATTGTAAACCCACTTTAGAAAAAAATTTTTTAAAATACTAACACCTGCAAGACAAAGGCATAATGAGCTAGTATGCGGCACACTCACTCAAGCAACGGCACATACGTGCCATTGCTTCAGTTTGTGTCAGTGCGCATGTGCCGATGACGTCGGCACATGCAAATACAGGGGATATCCCCTAAACCGTGCAGGTTTAGGAGATATCCTGGGTAGCTACAAGTAAGCCTTATTATAGGGTTACCTGTAGCACAAAGTGGTCTGTAAGGGTTTACAACTACCTTAAGAAACATAAAAAATAAAAAATACATAAAAAAAAAGGACTTGTCAAAAGCTGTGTCGGTGTGTTTATTTACTTTTTATTATTTGTGTGAAAAAGAGTAGGTTACAGTGTATCACTTTCTCATTTATATGAGGGATGGTATCTGGGTATCTTATTGTTATCTTATTGTTAAAGAGGTTATAGATAAGCTGCCCCCTAATGACCCCCACAACCACTGGGTCAGGGTTGTAGGAAAGAGACCCTTTTGCTTTATCAACATGGGTAGCCCACCACATTGAGGGAATATGACCTGATATGGTTGAGGAAGAAGGGGCCACACACTTGTCCCCTCTTTTCCTGTCCAGCCAGGCTGCATGATAAGATCCGGGTTTGGTGTGGATCTTTGAGGGAACCCTACTATTTTCTTATTTCTGGCATGTGATTTTCCCCCGTAAAATCTGCCAAAATATGCCATACTCAAGGGGTTGAATATGAACATATGGGGGGGGGGGGGGGGGTCCATGCCGTTTTCTTTTTGACAATCCCTGTGCTTCTGACTACATTATGCTGTCAGCCAGGAATACCCAGTAAAGAGAGGCTTGTCGATGCAGTGCAGAGAGAGGCTTGTCTTCCCCGAGTAGAAAGAAGCTAGTGACCCCAGTGTAGGTAGAGCTTTGTGGTTCCAGTGTGGAGGGAGGCTTATGGCTTCATGTAGAGAGAAGCTTGTGAATCCAGCGCAGAACAAGACTTGTGGTTAAGTATAGATAGAGGCTTTCAGCTCTAGTGTAGAGGGAGGCTTGTTGCTTCCGTGTAGAGAGAAGTGTGTGGCTTAATTGTAGAGTTAATTTTTTTTAAGCTAGCTTTTCTCTTCAAGACAATGAAGCTCAGAATTACAAATACTAGAATAGGAATATATCAATTTTCACTTTAGGCCCCCATTCACACTTGCGGGAAACCTAGTAAGGATTTTTGTGGTTAGCTGTGGGTGGAAAGCCCCACTGAAAAAAGGATGATAGCTCTGGCAGCTATTTGCATCCACTTGCAAGTAAGTGCTTATGCTCTGTACGCAGACTGTTGCAAATGGCTCTGTTCTCAAGTACGAGTTGGGCCTTATTACATAACCCCACCATTTTTTTTTTTTTTTTAAATAAAGGAAAGATTAGAACCACTGGCAGATATTTCCTGTTATCTGCATCCCTATCAGGAGAGTGCATTTCATGTCTCCAGAAAAATGATAAAATATTATTGAAACTTTTCCCAACATGAAAGGAAATTCCATCTCTGATATATTACTGGAATAATTGCCCCCACTGGAAGACACCCCCTCCCTTACAGTAGTTACCACAAGTGTTATTTTTTGGGTAACCCCTTAATTTCTCTCTTGGAGGATGTTGGTCAGAACAAATAGTGGAGTTAGATCTCGTCAACAGAGATACTGACAGCAGTAAACAGCTGAAATGTTCTCCATCTCTTCCTCTATTCAAGACTAGAAAAATAATTTGTCTGCGGCTATATTTTTACATCCTAATGCTGCAACTAATTTCACCACATTAGCGGGACATTCTAAGATCTAACACATGTATTGTTAGCTGGATAGGAATCACCAATTTAGTTTGAAATACATATTTATTGTTCTCAATATGTTTAATGCATATCATCTGCCTCAAAGAAAGCCCCGCACCAACTCCTATCATTTGAATCCTATCCAAGGTACAGAGCTGTTTTTTTAGCAGACGATGTGTTGGCAGGAGCAGTCTTGCATGTCATACACTGCATCTTCATTTTGTACCAAGACGTGAGTGATTTATTGCAAACTGTTAACAGATTTTTGCCATTTTAATCCATAGACAAAAGTTTTTTGTTTCAATTGTAAGTACATTATGAAGTGTCATAATTCTTCTTGCCTGACATGTGTGCTACAATTGGATTTGAGTGCCAGTTTTATTCTAGATAGAAAATTATTTGATAAGTTTAAGAATGATGAAATCTTTTTTTTTTTAGAAATTAGTTTGTCTGAAGAATCAATATAAAGTTATACCCCATTATCAGAATTACACCCATAAGCAGAGCTTGCAAAACAATTGGCTAAAAACGACAAAATGGATGAAAGGCTTGTTTTATGGCTGCCTCACTTGGAAAAGTCTATTCAGACAAACCGTACATCAGCTGGGCACGAAATAGCGGTGACGTCAATACGCTCGTGAGAGTGCTGGGACATTTTTTGTTTCCAATTCCTGTGATTACAGTCATGTTGTAAATGTATTTTTTAATAAATTGACCATTTTTAATCTGAACGCTGAGCAATGAGTTTCCCTTTTTTCTTATGATCACCGATTGAATCAGCTTCTGAGGATATCCCATGGCTACATCTTTGGCTTGTTTTCATCAATGATCCCCTGCTGGGAGGCTGGATAAGTCAAACTGATCTGCACCTAATGTGAGGGATAATAGAGCTCACAAATGCTAGTATAGACCTTGACAGGTCTTTGGGGCCTGGTAAGAAGACAATTTTGCCTGATCTATCCAAGCACTGGTTACCGCACTTGTTTTAAGGACTTTTGCACTTTATCACTATGGACTTTGTTGTTTTATATGATTATTTTTCATAGTATTTGAAGGTTGATTTACATATTTAGCCAGTGCAAAACGCTTTTCTATATATATTTCTGGATGTTGCTGTGTACAATGTTGTAAGTGCTGCTATTTATCATTTAATATTCATAAAATTTTATTTTTAATTGACATAGTCACATATTGGCGGCCCAGTGGTGTAGTAGGTAGCACTCTCACCTAGCAGTAAAAAGGGTCGCTGGTTCGAATCCCAACCACAACACTACCTGCCTGGAGTTTGCATGTTCTCCCTGTGCCTGCGTGGGCTTCCTCCGGGTATTCTGGTTTCCTCTCACACTCCAAAGACATGCTTGTAGGTTAATTGGCTTCTGTCCAAAATTAGCACTAGTATAAGAATGTGAGTTGGGGACCTTGGATTGTGGGCTCCTTGAGGGTAGGGACTGTTGTGAGTGTGCGATGTATGTGGGGAGCACTGCATAAATTGATGGTGCTATATGGGTACTTTAAATAAATAATAATATAGATGAGCATCTTAATGAGACACAATGTACAGGGATAGGGGCAATTATAGATACGCATTCAGGCTGAATTGGATGGACTGGTGTCTTTATTCAACCTTACTAACTATGTAACACCAAGTGCATTATATTTTTAATCCTTGTTTTCTGGCTGACCATACCACACACCTGAGGAGTGCTTGTTACCCAGTTGGAAAAAAACACCCCCTTCCCCAACAGTTCTTTCTGTACACCTAGCAAATCAGTACCAAAGAATTAAAACATTCAATATTTAATTTGAAGCATGTATAGAACAAGTCATCAGTCAGCATATGAAGCCTAATCCCTGCTCCTAAATTTGTTATTTAACAGACTAGCCTTAAAGTATTACTAAACCCAGGACCCTGCATTTACTATATCTGGTCTCCCACAGCACACAGAACATGCAATTATTTTAGTAAATATAAACTGCTAAATACCTTTTCTCATGAGCAGTATATAGCAGTCTTGAGGCTTCAGTGTCTGGTTAAAGATTGTAGGAGGAGTTTAATTCTGCTGGGACGTTCCTATGAGGCTGCATGACACCTGACCCCCTGGCTGGACAGTGCTGATTGGCCCTGTGCTGATCATATGCACCCTCCAAAAACAAAACAAAAAACTTTCTAGCAATAAACACCAAACTGAGCATGTTTAGTGTGTCCCCCCAGGGCTCAGTTCTATCAGGGGATGGATTGGGAACAGTAAAAGAAGGGGAGGATCAGAGAAGACAGGATCAAACAGCCTTTTTACACAATGCAGAGGATTAATCCCTTAGGTTCCACAGTGAGTATAACAAACATGCTTTACTGCATATACAGACTGATTTTACTGTTGTGGGATTAATAACACTTTAAGCTAGCAGAGGCAGTTTGTTTTTCTTTATTTGGCCTGTTGGCTAAACGAATAAGCTCATCTATCCACGCATACACATTGTATTCTGGCAGCAGGACCAGCCACTGACGGAATTTAACCACTTCAATACCGGGCACTTAAACACCTTCCTGCCCAGACCAATTTTAAGCTTTCAGCGCTGTCGCACTTTGAATGAAAATTGCGCGGTCATGCTATACTGTACCCAAATGAAATTGTTATCATTTTTTTCCCACAAATAGAGCTTTCTTTTGGTGGTATTTGATCACCTCTGCGGTTTTTATTTTTTGCTAAACAAATAAAAAAATACTGAAAATTTTGAAAAAAAAAATTTTTTTTTTTGTTTCAGTTTCAAAACTTTGTAAATAAGTAAATTTTCTCCTTCACTGATGGGCACTGATGGGGATACACTGATGGGCAATGATAAGGCGGCACTGATGGGCACCGATGAGGTGGCACCAATGAAGTGGCACTGATGAGGTGGTATTGATGGACACTGATATGTGGCACTGATAGGCGGCACTGATGGGCACTGATAGGCGGCAATAATGGGTGGCACTGATGGGCGACACGGATGGGCACTGATAGGTGGCACAAATTGGCACTGATAGCGGGCATGGATGGGCGGCATGGATAGGCTGCACAGGTGGGCATGAGTAGGCGGCACAGGTGGGCATGTGTAGGCGGCACAGGTGGGCATGGGTAGGCGGAACAGGTGGGCATGGATGGGCACTGATAGGCGGCATTGTATTATAATATACTGTACTAATGGATGCCAATCAGTGCCAAACAATAATGCATGCCAATCAGTGATTCCCATTGTGGGCACTGATTGGCATCCATTATGGGCACTGATTGGCATCCATTGTGGCACTGACTGGAATCCCTGGTGGTCTAGGGTGGCATACCTTATCCTGGGCATCCCTGGTGGTCTGGTGGCGTCCCTGGTGGTCCAGTGTGGGCATCCTGGGGGGGGCTGTGCTGATAATCGATCAGCACAGACCCCCCCGTCAGAGGAGCAGCCGATCGGCTCTCCTCTACTCGCGTCTGACAGACGCGAGTGAGGAAAAGCCGATCACCGGCTCTTCCTATTTACACTGTGATCAGCCGTGATTGGACACGGCTGATCACGTGGTAAAGAGTCTCCGTCGGAGACTCTTTACCGAGATCATAGTTGCAGGGTGTCAGACTGACACCCCGCAACAACGATCGCCGCGATGCGCGCCCCCGGGGGCGCGCAGCGGCTCATAATCCTGAGGACGTCATATGACGGCCGATCAGGATTATGAAACCACTTTGCCGCCGTCAATTTGTAATAGGGCGGGCGGCAAGTGGTTAAAGATCAGCACCTGTAGCTCACTGGCTGCAGCCAGTGTTAGTTAAAAGTTTTACCAATATTAATAAAATTAGTAGGTATGATGCCCGGCGGGTGCCGGAGATGCGACTCAGTGTACATCTTGCGGCATGCATGCATTCCTTGATCATCTGATTGAGGGCAAATACTGCTGTGCAAAATGTAAGCACATTGTTTGCCTGGAAGCCCAGGTTCTGAATCTAGGGAAGAAACTGAGAAAACCCTCCATACTAAAAAAGAGCCAAAAGGTACCCGGCAGGTGCCGGCATTGGCCAGCACAGGGACGGGCAGAGACAAAGAGGTGCAGGCACTAGAATCTAGTAGATGGGTGACAGTTAGGAAGGTTAGAGGGGAAAGTGCCAGGGAGGCCGAACCTGGGTTGGAACATCCCAATGAGTACGCTCCATTGAGTGACATTGGTGAAACCAGTCAGGGACTAGCACTGCTGGAGCTGAGGGGCTCACATAGTTGCCAGGGGAAGAACTCCTCCAGTGAGAGTGGGCGGGGGAGAGAAGGGAAAGGACAGACAGATTATGGTGGTAGGGGACTCAATTCTTAGAAGGACAGAGAGGGCAATCTGTGACAAAGACCTGAAGTGCTGAACTGTATACTCACTCGTGTTCAGCACATCATGGATCTGGTGGGAAATGGGGAAGACCCGGCTGTCATGGGGCACATTGACACCATTGACAAAGTCAGAGGCCGATTGAGTGTCCTAAAGAACAATTTTTGGGACTTAGGCGCTAAATTGAGGAAAAGGCCCTCCAAGGTAGTATTCTCAGAAATACTACCGGTACCTCGAGCCACCTCAGAAAGGCTTTGGGAGATTAGGGGAGTAAACAAGTGGCTGAGGAGCTGGTGTAGTAAGGAGGGGTTTGGGTTCCTGGAGGACTGGGTCGACGTCTCAGTCGGTCACCAGTTCTATGAAAGGAGCAGACTGCACCTAAATGAGGAGGGTGCAGATCCCCTGGGAGTGAAGATGACCAAAAGTTAGAGGGGCTTTTAAGCTAGGCAACGGGGGGAGGGTCCAGAGGTAGAGATAGTCAGCTCGGAACATATTCAAGAGGGTAGTATTGAGGGCATTAGTGGTAGGTTGACTAAAGCACATAAACCAGAGGTAAGTATAGTAACAATTCCTATTTGCAATCTCGGAACACCCAATAAGAGAACGGTATGTGACCGGTCTAAACTGCGCAGCATGTTCACCAATGCTAGGGGACTGGCAAACAAGATGAGAGAACTAGAGATACTGTTGTATGAGGAGGATTTTGATTTTGTGGGGATTTCAAAGTCTTGGTTCAACAGCTCTCATGATTGTCTGGCAACCATTCAAGGGTATTCCCTTTATCGCAGGGATAGAGAGGGTAAAAAAGGGGGAGGAGTATGCCTGTATATCAAGAATAATGTACAAGTGAATGTGAGAGATGACATAACTAAGGGAGCTAGGGAGGAGGTGGAATTCTTATGGAAGAGGTCCAAAGGGATAAAGCTCAGGGGAAAATAATACTGGGAGTATGCTATAGGCCCCCTAACCTGAGGGAGGAGGGGTAGATGGAACTCCTATCACAATTTAAATTAGCAGCAAGGATGGTAAGTGTTATCATAATGGGGGATTTTCATTATCCAGACAGACTGGGCAGAAGGAACCGCGCATTCTTCTATGGCTCGCCAGTTCCTAGATGTCTTGCAGGACAATTTCATGGGTCAGATGGTAGACGCACCAACTAGAAACAAAGTGTTACTAGACCTACTAATTACCAACAATACAGACCTGATCATGGATGTGGAAATAAGGGGCAATTTAGGAAACAGTGATTACAGGTCAATTAGCTTCAGTATAAATCACACAATTAGGAAACATAAGGGGAATACAAAGACATTGAATTTCAAAAGAGCAAACTTCCCCAAACTAGGAACTTTGCTAGAAGATATAAATTGGGATAAAATCTTAGGAACAAATAACACAGAGGAACACAAAAGAGTCATGGGTTTGCGCCCAGTGCATCCAATTGGGAAATACATTTAAAAGCGCAAAGTGCTGGATGGCTTAACTCCAATGTAAAAATGCATATAAAAGCAAAGGAGAAGGCCTTTAAAAAAAAACAAGGCTGAGGTATCATCATCAGCATTCAGACATTACAAAGAATGCAACAAGAAATATAAGGGTGTAATTAGGGCAGTTAAGATAGAACAGGAAAGACAACTAGTGGGGCAGCACAGTGGTGTAGTGGTTAGCACTTTCACCTAGCAGCAATAGGGTTGCTGGTTCAAATCCCAACCACAACACTATCTGCCTGAAGTTTGCATGTTCTCCCTGTGCCTGCGTGGGTTTCCTCCGGGTACTCCGGTTTCCTCCCACACTCCAAAGACATGCTAGTAGGTTAATTAGACCCTGTCCAAAATTGGCCATAATATGTGTATGTGTATGTCAATGTTGTAAGTGTGTCGGGACTCTACAGGTTAAAGGACCGCATAAATAGCTGCAGATGGACACCGGTGGCAAGAAAAGCGCCCTGAGGCGATTCAGTTCGTATAGGTAGCGCTATATAAGTCCTTCATTCATTCAGGAGAGCAAAAAAAATCCCTATAAATTCTTTAAGTATATAAACAGTAAAAAAGGGAGGACAGACCATATTGGCCCCATAAAGGAGGAGGAAGGAAATCTGGTTACAAAGGATGGGGAGATGGCAAAGGTATTGCATTTTTTCTTCTCCTCAGTCTTCTCAATGGAATTGGGGGGGGGGCTTCAGGAGCCAAAACTACAGTGTTTATCCTCATGACACATCACAGGAAGCACCCTCATGGCTAACAGAGGACAGAATTAGAAATGGACTAGGAAAAATGAACATTAACCTCCTCCCATCCCGCATATAGTCAAATGACGGACGCAAGGTGTCTCTCGCATCCTGGGCGGTCATCATATGACTTCCTCGGCTTCCCGGCCACTAGGGGGCATGTGCCCACCGCGTCAATCAAGAGCCGATGCGCATGCCTGGTGGCTGCAATGTCCACCAGGCACCCGCGATTGCCGGTCACAGAGCAGGGACATGGATCTGTGTGTGTAAACACACAGATCCACATCCTGTCAGGGGAGAGGAGACAGATCATGTGTTACCAGTACAGAGGAACACCGATCGATCACCTCCCCCAGTCAGTACCCTCCCCCCACAGAATCACTCCCTAGGTAACACATTCAACCCCTTTTTCCCCCCCTAGTGTTAACCCCTTCCCTTCCCTGCCAGTGACATTTATACAGTAATCAGTGCATTTGTTTTTGCTGTATAAATGTGAATTGTCTGATCTGTTCGACAAAATATCCCAGTCCTGACAAAAATTGCAGATCACATTACTAGTAAAGAAATAAAAATGCCAAAAATCTATCCCCTATTTTGTAGGTGCTAAAACGTTTGCACAAACTAATCAATATACGCATATTGCGTTTTTTTTTCATCAAAAATATGTAGAAGAATATATAACGGCCTAAACTGAGGAAGAAATAGTTTTTTTTTTATTGGGATATTTATTATAGCAAAAAGTAAAAAATAGTGTTTTTTTCAAAATTTCCAGCTTTTTTTTGGTTATAGCGCAAAAAATTAAAATTGCAGGGGTAAACAAATGCCACCAAAAGAAAGCTCTATTTGTAGGGAAAAAAAGATCTAAATATCATATGGGTACAATGTTGTATGAGCTGAAAATTGGCCTGGGCATGAAAGGGGTGAAAATACCCTGTATTGAAGTGGTTAATAAGTCACTGGGACCAGATGGCTTGCACCCGAGGGTCCTGGGGGAACTCATTCAAGTAATTGTCAGACCATTGTTCCTAATATTTACTGAAGTCTACTGCCTGGAATGGTATCAGATGATTGGAGAAAAGCCAATGTAGCACCAATATTTAAAAAAGGGCCAAAATACATCCCTGGGAATTACAGACCAGTTAGCCTAACATCAATAGTATGCAAGCTCCTTGAGGGGATGATAAGAGACTATACACACAATTTTAGTAATGAAAATGGTATCATTAGCAGTAATCAGCATGGATTCATAAAGAATCGTTCTGCATTTGAGTGGCAAAAATATGAATGCAATCTACTCACTGGAGGGAGAACCTCTGCCGAAATAGAGGATGAAAAAGGGACCTGGGGATCCTAGTAGATGATGCCCAGGGGAGGGCTGGGCCAGGGGGCAGGGATGCAATTGCCCCCTGGGCTGCTCTGATATGCGGTGGCAAAGGCTGCTGTGTCGTCAGCTCAAAACCGCAACATGCACAGTTCTTGAGCTGGCCGAGTCCAGTACTGTGAGCCAGCGATGTCTTCATGTCAGGGCTGACAGTCTGTGTTACACAGCACAGCCCCGCCCAGCCCCTCCCTACTCCACACCATTGGCTGGCAGAGACTGGACCTGCTCTCTGCTCAATCTGAGCAGTTGGCTGGAATCCAATGAGGCTCCTGGGAGGCTGGGACCATCCAAGTAAGTGAGCTCCTCCTCTCTCCTCCTCCCTGCAGCCAAAGAGTTTTTTTCTAGCAGCCTGTGCCAGTACCTTGCCCTCCTATATGATGAGGGCTCTCACTGACATGCTGCAGTTTGGCTGCAGTGCTGGTGTACTGGCAGTCATCCTGCATGTTGCCCCTGGGACATAGAGGATGCACATTTTTACTGAATGTTCTGAAAGTGCACAAAATGTCCTGCATGCTGCATGTTTGGTGCACTTTCAGAACATGCAGCAACAATGAGTAACCTAAAAGAAGTCTGAGGGGGTGTGACACCCGCCAGTACACCCGCACTGCAGCCAAACCGCAGCACACCAGTGTGAGCCTAAATGCTTGTATTTACTTGCAGCAGCCACTGCCACTCCTCTGAAAAGTGATCCATGCTCAGGTCACTTTTCAGAAGCATTTGACAGGCAGTGAATAGTTGATATCACATTTAATCCCTGCCTGCTTTAAGCCCCGTAAATGCCAATCCCTGCAGGTAATGACACAGTTCACTTTGAACTCCACATTATTTCCATTACTCTCTGTAGGTATTAGATGTGGTCTCACCTTTTTGTTTGCACATCTAATACCAAAGGGTATAAATTAATAAAAATGCGGCGCTACCAAAAAAGTGCTATAACCGATCAGTGAATAGTAATCTCCAAAAAATTAAATCAAATAATTTCCACTGAGTGTAACATAAATACAATAAAAAATAAATCAATATCGATAATTCAAAAATTCTCGTGTATACAATACATGTGCAACAATTAATGAACAAAAGTCCGTGAAAAAATAATCAAACACCTAAAATGATCCGCATAAATCATCCAAAATTTTTCCCATATATAATACCAAAGGGTACTTTCACACTGGGGCGATGTGGGCGGTAGTGGTACAGCGCTGCTAGTTTTAGTGGCGCTTTATCATTGTTTTAGTGGCGCTAGCGGGGCACTTTTAACCCCCACTAGTGGCCAAAGAAAGTGTTAAAAAGGGCCGTGTTGCATTCATTTCAATAGGCTGGGCGAGGTGCCCCAATAATGCTGCTTGCTGGACTTTTCAGAATGTCCTTCAAGCACACCTCCCCAGTGC
Source organism: Lithobates pipiens (assembly GCF_037356315.1). Classification (NCBI taxonomy): domain Eukaryota; kingdom Metazoa; phylum Chordata; class Amphibia; order Anura; family Ranidae; genus Lithobates; species Lithobates pipiens. The sequence goes on from NW_027507791.1 coordinate 65,019,668, forward strand.
GAAACCTGGGGTGGCATAAGAAGCGCTTTACAGGTGCTATTTTTTAGCACTAAAACGCCTGTACAGCGCCTTCAGTGTTAAAGGACCCTAAAGAGAGTTCTGGAAATAAGGTGGAGTTCAAAGTGAATTTCTACACCTAAGTGGAGCCCCCTTTTCAGAAGATTTGAGGATATTATTAAACCCAGAGACTGGTGGACTTAGGCCACAATAGACAGATTGAAATTCTGCCGGTTCAGCAGACATTTCAATCTATCTCTGTGCAGACTGGTTGTACAGAATTTGACTCCATCAACTGACACTACAACCAGCGTGTCTATGTTTTTTAGCGATCAGTGCTGGCTGCTATAGCTGCCAACAGTGATCACTGTATTCTGATGGCTTGGAAACTTTCACCTCAGAGCACACACCGACACACGGCTCTTACGGAAGCTTGGTAATTCAAGTTCTGGGCTTCCCTAACATTACAGCCTGTGGGGCAAGAGCTGGGATATGACATTACTTATCTCATATCCCTGGCACTCCTAAACCTGCTCCACTGCAGCACCAGGCCCATAATGTCCTTAATCTGGCCTGTGCTCCGGCATGCGCCTGCATGTGCATTTCTTACTATCCGCAATTGAGACAGGAGGAACCTGCACCCTGGTGAATCTGGAGTTCATGCCGGGGAGACAGCAGGACTTGCGTGTTTAGCCTGCTGCGCTCACTGTGACTCTCAGCTACTCTGCTTGCTTGGCTTGCCCAGTGGTGTGGTGCTCACTCACCAGAGAAGCTCCGGACTCCACAGGTAGTGCTTAGTGTGGTGGCAGTGACAGCACAGTCTTTAGTCTTCATCTTCCTGCAGTCTCATTGGTCTGTGTACTGGGTGTGGGGAAGGGGCCAGCTCTTTTTCTCAGTCTCTCTGGGGGCAATCATGCAGTCTCTTTCTGAAAGACTGCTCCATTCTCTGAGAAACTGCTCCACTTCACACTGCCTGTACAGAGACTGACTGCTTCACAGTGCCTGCACAGAAAGTGACTGCTCTCTCTGTGCAGGCAGTGTGAAGCGAGGTCTGTGCAGGCAGTGTAAAGCAGGGTCTCTCTCTGTGGAGGCAGTGTGAAGCGGGGTCTCTCTCTGTGCAGGCAGTGTGAAGCGGCGTCTCTCTCTGTGCAGGCAGTGTGAAGCGGGGTCTCTCTCTGTGCAGGCAGTGTGAAGTGGGGTCTCTCTCTGTGCAGGCAGTGTGAAGCGGGGTCTCTCTCTGTGCAGGCAGTGTGAAGCGGGGTCTCTCTCTGTGCAGGCAGTGTGAAGCGGGGTCTCTCTCTGTGCAGGCAGTGTGAAGCGGGGTCTCTCTCTGTGCAGGTAGTGTGAAGCGGGGTCTCTCTCTGTGCAGGCAGTGTGAAGCGGGGTCTCTCTCTGTGCAGGCAGTGTGAAGCAGGGTCTCTCTCTGTGGAGGCAGTGTGAAGCGGGGTCTCTCTCTGTGCAGGCAGTGTGAAGCGGGGTCTCTCTCTGTGCAGGCAGTGTGAAGCGGGGTCTCTCTCTGTGCAGGCAGTGTGAAGCGGGGTCTCTCTCTGTGCAGGCAGTGTGAAGCGGGGTCTCTCTCTGTGCAGGCAGTGTGAAGCGGGGTCTCTCTCTGTGCAGGCAGTGTGAAGCGGGGTCTCTCTCTGTGCAGGCAGTGTGAAGCGGGGTCTCTCTCTGTGCAGGCAGTGTGAAGCAGGGTCTCTCTCTGTGGAGGCAGTGTGAAGCGCGGTCTCTCTCTGTGCAGGCAGTGTGAAGCGGTCTCTCTCTGTGGAGGCAGTGTGAAGCAGTCTCTATCTGTGCAGGCAGTGTCAAGCAGTCTCTCTCTCTTTGGGGCAATGTGGAGCAGTCTCCCTCTCTCTCTGTACAGGGAATGTGGTGTAGATGGGTGGTGAGCTGATTCAGTGGTTCAATGGGCCACTTGACTGGACTTGCCCCACAGGCCTAAGGCTGCCAGCCCTCCCCTGATGATGCCATGCCAAGCTGCTGCTAAAAAAGCAAACAGAATATTGTCACGTATTAAAAAGGGGATTAACTTCAGAGATAAAGCAATAATTCTCCCACTCTACAAGACTCTGGTCCGGCCTCACCTGGAGTATGCTGCCCAGTTCTGGACACCAGTCCTCAGGAAGGATGTACTGGAAATGGAGCGAGTACATAGAAGGGCAAGAACGCTAATAAAGGGACTGAAGGATATTCGTTATGAAGAAAGGTTCCGAGCACTGAACTTATTCTCTCTGGAGAAGAGATGCTTGAGAGAGGATATGATTTTAATTTACAAATACCATACTGGTGACCCCACAATAGGGATACAACTTTTCCATGGAAGGGAGATTAATAAGACAAGGCGAGGTTTAACCTTGGACTGCGTAGAGGGTTTTTTTTTACTGTAAGAGTGGCAAGGATGTGGAATTCCCTTCCACAGACAGTGGTTTCAGCGGGGGGGCATCGATACTTTAAAAAAACTATTAGATAAGCACCTGAAGACCTCAACATACAGAGATATACAATCTCATACTGACATATAATAATCACACGCATAGGTTGGACTTTTCAACCTACTATGTAACATGTTCTTTTGACTACCATATGATCGGATTTTCAGATTTTTTTTTAGTTCGACATTGCATGTTTTTGACGTGTTTTTCATGCAGATAAATTTTTTTGTAGCGGGAGACTAGACTTTATACAACGTGTACACAAAAATGCACTAATGGTGCACGTACAATCTTTGTACACGCATTCTTGGTGCATTTACATTGAAGTCTATTGGGCCAAAATCGTGCTGCAACTGCCCCAAATTAGCACCTATACCTTTTCCAAAAACATGCTGCAGCTGCACGGCATTAATGGGAATGAAAACCATTGAAATGTGTTTTGCATTGTCATGTGATGCTGTGCTTTTGTAAAAACATGAGTAGAATCCCTTTCCTGTAGAAAACTATGGCAGTTTAAATCTAGGACTATTAAGAATTCTCATTTAAGAGTGAACTTCCTGTTTTATTCTGAACCAGTCTTAGGGAAAAGTGGAGTCATTTCAGCTAAATTTTAAAGGGGTTATAAAGGTAAAAAATGTTTCACCTTAATGCATTCTATGCATTAAGGTGAAAAAACATCCAACAGTGCCGGCCCCCCCAGCTCCCCCGTTTTACTTACCTGACCCGTCGAAAGTCCCGTACTCGCACCCCATATCCTCTTCGCCGATCAGTCTGGCATTAGCTCGCGCTGCTGTCAATCACATTCAATGACGCGTTGTGCCGGGGGGCGGGGCCGAGTGATACAGCGAGCAGCTATAGGCCCCGGCTGTATCACAGGAGCGCACCCGCAAGCACTCCTCACCATGCGAGGGAGCTAGCATGAACATGATAAGTACTTGCGGGAGGAAGCCGAGACAGCCACGAGGGACCCTAGAAGACCAGGTTCGGGGGCCACTCTGCAAAACGAGCTGCATGGTGGAGGTAAGTATAACATGTTTGTTATTTAAAAAAAAAAAAACCTTTACAATCCCTTTAAGTTTTGCTTATTGGGCTGCTTAACCACTTCAATACAGGGCACTTTCACCCCCTTCCTGCCCAGGCCATTTTTCAGCGCTGTCACACTGTGAATGACTTGTGCGGTCATACAACACTGTACCCAAACAAAATTTTTTATCATCTTGTTCCCACAAGGAGGCTATGTTATTTGTGGGATGTATTTAGGGTAGTCTAGTTCATTTCATTTAGCGTTATTTGTAGTTTTGGATTCCTCTTGTATATTTGATCCTTATTTGTGTACTGCTACTTTGATTTTTTTTTTTTTTTACTTTTATCTGCAGTTTACTACTTTCAATAAAAAAATAAAAAATAAAAAAAAAGATGAAAGATGAAATAATGAGGCATCATTTTTTTTGCACACAAACAGGTCTAGAAGACATTTAATGGCCATTTCCCCCTTAAAAATAAATCTTTGCTCAGCCTCCCATATTGATCCCAATGTATTTTGCCTAAATGGCAAAATTTTACCAAAATGTCAAGGAAATTAAAACTCAATTCTTCTTTGAAATCTTTGCCTGGGAGAGACTTTGCTGATGCAGTATGACTACTTTGTGTCTTATTGTTGTGCTCAGGCTTGCCATTACCTGTGACATGAAGCTGTCTTCCACAACCTCACCTTAGTAGCAGTTTGGCTTTTCCTCAGTTTTAAGCTGTTTCTGTTTTAATTAATGACTGTGTTTCAATCTACATACGACATTGATGAGCATCAGCACCTGCTTATTATATTTGGTTAACCATGCACCTGATTCCCATTCTTGCAAAATCCCTGACTTTGTGCAAGTGTACAAGGTGTGAAAGTGTAAGAACCAGGGCTTGAGCCCTGCGGGAATGAGTGGGAATGGCATCCCTCCACTTTTTTCACAGCAGGAACGCCGTTCCCTTTGCAGTACAAGAGCCGGCCGAGCCAGTGGCGTATATAAGGTATGGCAGCCAAGTGCCTTGGGCGCCATGGGGGAAGGGATGGTAAAAAGCCTCCCTCCGCATGAACAAAACCCCCACCTGTCCTCCCGGACTAATATAGTCCTGCTGCATTGCGGCACTGGTGTTCTATCAGATAGCCGGCTGAGGGAGGCTCTGTCGGCAAGGAGGGGCCCTGTCCCACCCCATGCAATCTGTATGCGTCTTGGAGCACTGAGCTCTCCTCTCCTGGACTACAAATATTCCCACCCCTACCGATGTAAGCCCCACCCCTACCGTGAAAAGCTCCACCTCCAGACCTCTGAGAGCGGGAGGTCTTTCTGCCTATAGACTCACTGTTACTAAACCCTTCCTGACAGTGTTGTTAATCCCCCTGTATAGCTGTGCATTGCTGAAAGTTTAAATTTTAAAACTGGCTACTTGGTCATCTTCTGTAGTCGCATTCGCAGTCTGGTCATCTCCTGTAGTATGTCGCATTCACAGTCTGGTCATATCCTGTAGTCGCATTCGCAGTCTGGTCATCTCCTGTAGTCACATTCACAGTCTAGTCATCTCCTGTAGTCGCAATCGCAGTCTGGTCATCTCCTGTAGTCCTGTAGTAGTGGGCTTGGCATCGAACGCCTGTCTTCTCTTTTGTTTATCAGTCTCATTGGCCCCCTGTGCATTTATGGGATCCTTTACCATATGTCACAAAATGGCTGACCACACATTGCAGCGCAGATGATACTAAATCTCCTAAAGTTGATAATCGTGGGATATTTTCTAATGGGCTGTGTAACATAGAATTTACATAATAATTTGGAACAGGGTGTATTTTTGTTAGAAATTCCCTGCGAGGGAAAGATCATCACCCATTGTGGTGATTATGCTGTTAGTTTGACAAGTTAACTTATTTTGTTTTTGTAAACTGGCACTTTACAATAAATGTTGCACTGTATTTTCTGTGAAATATATATGCATATGTGCCAAATATTTGAACCGTGTATGTTTGTTTATTTTGTGCATGACAGTGCTTATTACTGATATTTATCTTATTATGCATAACGGTTAAAGTACAGTGGTGCAGGCACACAGAACAGCATGTGAGAAGATGGCATCAGACATGGTCTTATGCTGACCAAACACCGTAGATAACAATTTCCTGATCCAGCAACAATCCACTATTTAGGGCGCTCCTGTTTGGAGAAAAGCTGACCCAAATGACAATGTCAGATGGTCATATACCATCCCTTGATCCGTTCCTCACTCCATCATTCACTAACCCCCCATAAAGCAGCTCTTTCATTCATTATTCACCAACACCCCACCCCCCAAAATCAAGAACCTGCTCCACTATTGCCCAACCCCTGAGAAGTTCTCGGCTTCAATTCTTACCCAACCTCCACTACTCTCAACAACTGAGCTTCCATTCTGCCCTACTCACACCTCATTCCCATTATCTTACTCACAACTGAGGCTCACTCAGTGACATCTCAACCACCCCTTACACACATACCTCCTTGATTTATCTGCCCCAAACCTTAGCACCTTCTTCGCTCCATCACCTTACTTACCTTCATCCAACATATCTTGCTCCCTGCCACCTCACACTTTGCTCACAACGGATCCCTCCCCGGCTATCTCACCCCAGGTCACAGTACATATGCCCCCCCCCCCCAGTCACATACAGTACCCTCTGCTCAGAGTGCCTCCATGCCCAGCAATATCCCTCTCAAAACAAAGCACAGTCCCTCCGGGTACCTAACATTATTCATCCACTTACAGTAACCACTTAATAGCATACTTTAAAATGTTACCCATAGAGGATTTGCTAGATCCTAGCATATACTCTAAGACCCCATACACACTATTAGATTTTCTGCAGATTTTTGTCTTCAGATTTACCAAAACCATGTAGTGCTAGGGCCTGCCTGATTGCATACAAACAAACTCTTATGCCGCGTATATACGATTGGAATTTTGGTCAGAAAAAGCTCTGATGGTTTTCCCGACGGATTTCCGACAGGATTTCGCTCAAGCTGTCTTGCATACATATGGTCACACCAAATTCTGACCGCCAAAAATGCGGAGACGTACAACATGTACGACGGGACTAGAAAAAGGAAGTTCAATACCCAGTAGCCAATAGCTTCCATCTCCTAGTTGAATCTGAGCATGCTTGAGTTTTTGCGTTTTGGAATTGCATACGCACGATTGGAATTTCCGCTAGAAAGTTTTTCCGTCAGGAAAATTGAGAACATCGGACAGCTAAATTCTGATGGAGCATACACGGTTGCATTTTCCGATGAAAAGCTCTCATCTTTCTTTTTCTGTCTGGAATTACGATCGTGTGTACGCAACATTAAGGTTTGACCTCATATTATAAGGTTTTGGTAAATCTGAAGACAAAAATCTGCAGAAAATCTCATAGTGTGTATGGGGTCTTATTCTCAGGATGATGGTTGATGGACAGCTCAAAGCTTCTCAGGTTAAGACATGTAAGAGGTAGCCCACCAGGATTTGGGCTTATTTTAAGCCTGCACTCCAGTTTCTCAGTACACTGCACCGACTTTGCCACCGGCCTCTTGGTCGCACAGCTGTTTCTCTTTTAGCAACCTGGATCAGTAGCAGAGGGACTCAACCCAACAAAACATGGTCTTCTACAGCAGCCTAGAATAGAAGCACAGCACATGGTATCCTACAGAAGCCTAGAACAGTAGCACAGCACATGGTCTCTACAGCTCTCCCCTGTGTTTCTCAGTCCATTCCTAGGAATACAGGCAGTCAACGGAAGCAGACCCAAAGCAGCACCAAGTTCCATACTCAGGATACCTGACACTCAAGCCTCTCCAGCGTCTAAACCCAATTCCTAGGCTAATGTTTACACTGTCCCAGCTCAGAAAATGCACCTCCTGGTCCCCTGGCCTGAGCCATTTGCATCTTGAGCTCACCAACTCTCCCCAAGTGAGCTATTCTTCCTCCGCTTCATCGATGTAAGCAGCTTCTCCACTACTACGCCCTGCCTTCTGCATACTACAATCTGTTTTGCCTCACTGCTGCTCTCAAAGTGTCTACTCTGATCGCCATGCCCCTCAAACCTGTAGAGACTCTGTTATGGCATTCAGCATCACACCTTTGCTTCACAAGTGTCTCCTCTGCTGTCTATGGCCCCTGCCACCTATACATTATATTCTGCTCTAAAAATCATCTCTACTCCACAATCTTAGCTGTTCAGGAACATGCAAACTTTTTCTAGGGTTTTTAAAAATGAAAATATGTTTTAAATGATAGTAGTTAATATATAGAAAGAAATCCATGTATTTCAGTTTACTGGTCCTTTAAATGGTTTTCAGCTGTACAATTTATGGTAAAACTTCTACTTTCCTCACATATTAGGTAGCTTTTAATTTTCTCTCCACTAAAGCACTTTACACTGCAAAGCATAAATATTAATTTGGAAATTTGGCACCTAAATTCATAACGGTGCACTTGTCCACTTTTAATTACTCTTCATGAATTACCATTCTGACAACATTTCTTAGCTTTCCCCAGAATATTATCATACTGAATTAGGAAATTACTGATGCATTTTCAGCCATTACATATATGCTAATCGCCAAATCTTAAAAAAAAAGGAAATCCCAGTTGTGGCAAAGCATATCTAAAAAAAGCAAATCATTTTCAGCAGAATTACCATCCTCTAATTGTATGTAAAGCCAAAACTTTTTCTATAGTTTTGGATAGAGTGAGGAAATGTTAACAACTCGATCGAAGGATTTATAACAGCAGGATCACCATACACCAATCTTGGAGTCAACAAAATATTTCTTTCCAATAAAAGCAAAATCAACAAGTGTATACAGCCTGTTTCAGGGGGCAATCATCAGGTCTTTATGAGGCCTGTCCAAGTTCTTCCCTACTGGAAGAACTTCAGAATACCCCATAACTTTATGTTATATACTGAAGAAAAGGAAAGGTGTTCTGTATTATAGTAAAGACTTGGGACTCAAGGATTTTTCCTTTGGCACGCACTTTGGCCTCCAACACTCGCTGCTGCACACAGGCCAACAGGGCTCAAGTAATAATTTAATTTGCATATTTGAAAATCTGTGTCCAGCGCTCCTCCACCTCATGATCTTACTCCGGTCTGACAGTACTGTTTGGGATTTCAGTGTCAGAGGCAGAGTTGCCAGTTCACTACAGCAGTTAGGAGTTTACTGGATTTCTGTCAGGATCAACAGGTATGATCCTGTACAGGCAGAATTTTTAAAAAGATGGAGCAATAGGAGAGCAACCATATGTCTAAGCACTTTACAGAAATCCCTAATGGGGTGGGGGCAACTTACCTGACACTGAAATATATAATTTATTCTCTCTTACCAGTTATATAAGGGACTGGATTCAGGAAACCTCAGTGTATACAGGCACTAGATCAAATAATGCTACTTTGCATTCATTTATTATAGGCCAGGGATATGCAATTAGCGGACCTCCAGCTGTTGCAGAACTACAATTCCCATGAGGCATAGCAAGACTCTTAGAGCCACAAGCAGGACAGCCAGAGGCAGGGGCATGATGGGACTTGTAGTTTAGCAACAGCTGTAGGTCCGCTAATTGCATACCCCTGCTATAGGCCCTCCTTAGCAACAAGAAGCTCCTGTCTACAAATATGGCCATAAATCCCTTTACTACCTGCCTCACTTGGCATAAAATTTGCACCCACTCTATACTAAACAATGTATCTCTCTTCCTCTTGATGTGGAACAACCCAGACTTACCAGAATCTAAAAGACGCCCGACCCTCAAACACTGGCACCACAAGGGTCTTTGCTACATCAAACCTTTACTGAATACCAACACAAAACAACAGTTACTTTCCACTGTGCACTGGAGAAGTTTCCTTACTTGTCTGCTAATACATTTCTAATTTTTAAGGTGAGATCATATGTTAACAGCACCACCCACAATGTATTTCATAAAGATTGTGAAAACTATTTGGACACCCTCTTAAGCCATCCCAATCCAGAAGAAAAACTGATTTCCAACCTATAGAACTTCTGCTGCCAATCGTTGGATTATTCCTCCACAGCAACCGGGTTCAATAAATGGAGCCAAACTGCCCCCAATTACAGTCTGATGATCTGTTAAAATTCTCTACAACCGTTCCTGGGGGACCAATAAAGGCCAAAAAATACCATGCAATGACACATCGTTTTTTCCACCACTCCTATGTATCACTCTTCTGATCATAACTCATGGACCGAATCCCTTCCTCCTGTGGTCTCATATGGACATTAAGGCAAGCCAATCATGGTTGCAGGAAAGAAATTTGCTTGTTTACCCCATCAACACAAACAGTGTTGATGTGGGAATCCCTCCTGTCAAGCCATTGTCATGTCTTCTCCCAGTGAGGGGAAGCCGTCCCCATCAGTAGAAGACAGTATTACAGCATCCGCTAGTGATAATTGCAAGTAAAATCTGGCAGGCTGGCTGTACCCAAGTTGATCAATCGATCAACTTGGTACATTTAACCTGCCCATACATGGTTTGAATCTCGACCAGTTCCTGCTGAACCAGCTGAGGTTTAAGCAGTCTATGACCAGCATTGGAAGGGGACTTATACCACATAGTTTGGTCATGCCTCAAGATCAAACAGTTCTGGATGCCAGCAAAATGTAACTACCAACACACACCAGTCAATAGCACAATGCTTCCAATACACACAATGTACCAGACCAGATTAGTTCTCATTTGAGCCCCCAATTAAAATGCAACTTCAAACTTAAATTACTCTCCAAATCTCATTAGCAGAGAAACCCTCCCCCCCCCCCTGCACTTATAAGTGTTAGACTGACTGCCACCCACCCAATGGTCAATGGTTAATTTCAGACACTAAACCAATAGGTAAATATTGTACAGTTGTATGACTATCACTGTATCTAATATTGGGCCAAAGGTTGTGGCCATCTCTGGTATTAACTGCGTTCTTGCTTTAAAAATTAAAAAAATAAATAAAAAAATTAAATAGAGAAAATGTGTATTTATTGCTTAAATTTACTGAATTTTATTTGTTTTCATTTTGCATTCTTTTGAGAAGCACACTTTAACCACTTCCTGACCAGCGCACGACGATGTACGTCGACAGAATGGCACGGGCAGGCATATTGGCGTACAGGTACGTCCAATATTCAATGCCGCCCTGCCATTGGGAGCGCGTCACCGGCGGCGCGCTCCCGCGCTGGTCACTCAATCGCCGCGGGCATACCCGCGATCGTCTCACGGAGCGGCCGAATGGAGGAAATGCTGTGTAAACAACATTTCTCCATTCTGCCTAGCAACTAGTGACGCTGTTCTCTGCTCCATGTGATTGGAGCAGAGATCAGTGTTCACTAAATGAAAGCCCAACCCCCCCACAGTTAGTAACACACCCCTAGGAACACTTAACCCCTACACTGCCACCCACTGGTTAACCCTTTCACTGCCAGTGTCATTTACACAGGAATCACTGCATTTATATAGCAGTGATTACTGTATAAATGACAATGGTCCCAAAAATGTGTCAAAAATGTCCGATGGGTCCCCCACAATGTCGCAGTCACAATAAAAATCGCTGATCGCCGCCATTACTAGTAAAAAATAATAATAAAACATTATTAATAAAAATGCTATAAAACTATCCCTATTTTGTAAACGCTATAACTTTTGCGCAAACCAAGCAATAATCGCTTATTGCGATTTTTTTTACCAAAAATATGTAGAAGAATACGTATCGGCCTAAACTGAGGGAAAAAAATGTTTTTTTATATATTTTTGGGGGATATTTATTATAACAAAAAGTAAAAAATAATGCGTTTTTTTCAAAATTGTCGCTCTATTTTTGGTTATAGCGCAAAAAAAAACGCAGGGGTGATCAAATACCACCAAAAGAAAGCTCTATTTGTGGTAAAAAAAGGACGTCAATTTTGTTTGGGAGCCACGTCGCACGACCGCGCAATTGTCAGTTAAAGCGACGCAGTGCCGAATCGCAAAAAGGGGTCTGGTCTTTGACCAGCAAATTGGTCCGGTCTGCAAGTGGTTAATGGAGATGAAGGCAGAGGTTTAAACAAAGTGCCTTGAGTACCTGAATTGCTTTCAGAGTTTTACTGCAGATGTTAAGTTGTGCACAAAACCAGTCTGAACACTTTATTTCTTCTGCATGGTTTCTTCACCATTAGAAGCATCCTGTGTGGAATGTTTAGTATGCATGGGGCTCAATTCACAAAGCTTTAACGCAAGGCTAAAAATCCTTTAATTTTCAAATCTTATTGGGATCAGCTGAAAAATAACAGTCATTTTTTTAAAGATAAAAAACACTAATTAATTTGGTTAAGTATTGATTAATAGATCTTTTTTTTTTTTTTAATACAAGCAAAGTACATCTCAAACTGGGAGAGGAGGGAGCAGTCCTGGGGACTAGTTAGGTATGCTTTATGTGCTGACATGAAACATGCTGTTGGGAATAGAGATCAGAAAAGGTATTGGGGTGATCTCATCAGTCTGCTGCTGACTTTTCACTGTCCAATCAACAGGCTGGAAATGGAGAGAGAATACCACTGTTAGACTGGCCAGACACAGAGCAAATTTCTTTCCTGCAACCACGACAGGAAAGACGCTTGCTAGATTCCCCCATCAACACAGACCATGTTGATGTGGTAATCCATCCTGCTGGCCCATTGTTTTCTCCCGGTGGGGGGAACATTCTGGAGGAAGCCAGTGATCATCGCTAGTGGCTATAGTAGCTATTAGCGATAAACACAAGAGAATCCGGCAGGCAAGTTGTACCCAATTTGATCAGTCAATCAACCTGGTACATTCAGCCTGCCCATTAATGGTTCAAATCTAGGCTGGTTCAGCAGGATTCAAACCATGTATGGCTGACCTTAGTGGTGTCATCCACTGGGATGTACTATGCAAGAAGGATAATCTCAGAAATATTTCCGCAGAAATTAAAATTTGTCGGGAAAAACAGATGCCTTTTTTGATCACAAACTAGAGTTTTGGTTTCTGCCTCCACCTCGTCTCATGCTGTCAAATTTACCAACCTACCCACAAAAGGCAGGTGGATCTCCAATTGGCTCTCCAGCAGCTCCTTTCTCGTGGTGTCAGAGTCCCTGTCCCAAAGGAGGAAATATTCCAGGGTTTTATCTCAAACACGTTCACCATCCCTCAGTTGGGATACTTTTGGATGTCCCATGGTCTAAGACTCTGATCCTGTGTCCTGTAATGTACGATTAGGAAAATAGGATTTTTTTTAACTTGCCCACAAAATCATATTTTTCAAGTACATTGCAGAATAAAGGTTCTTCCCTGTACAAAACCAAGGCTTGCTGGGCATGGAAACCTTACAGTTTTTTTTTTTGTCGAAGTCTAGTTGCAGCTGCATTATAATGATCTCCAACTCTGATCCCATGTCCTGTAATGTACTCCAAGAATTTTTTATTTCATTTTTTTACAGTTAAGTCAAAAATCCTAGTTTCATGAATTATACCTATGATGGTCTGTTACATGCCCCCAGGAACTCTATGGCAATAGCCCCACAGCGTAGGTTAGGATAAGCAGATGATCATTGGAATAATGTACATTCAACTCCTTCCTTCACACTGTTAATGGCCAGCTTCTCTGAGTATCAAAGCCCCGAGCTGTCAGAAAACCACATCTGGACCTTTCACTGTAAAATTTAGAACTACATGATATCTTTATGTCCCTGTCAATCTAGCAGTCAGCATTAAAGTTTCTAGATAATTCCTATTATCACCACTCTGTGAAAGACATGATTTGAAGGATTTGGCCCTGGGTAACTCTTGACATGACTGTACAAAATGCACACATAGCATAGCATCAGGAAATTACTGGGTACCATGGCAACAATTCAAACCGCATATGTATATACATAGAAAGATCAGAGAGGGCAGGCGAGTTTTTACGCTGAAGCCAAAAATATACAAGGTATATGTTTCAATCTCATAGAAAGCATTGTGACAGCATGAACAAGTTCAAAATAGAATGCAGCAATTAATTCCCGGGATTTGTGTGCGTGTGTATGTTTTTTTTTTTTATGAAAAGTCAGAAGGATTTTGCACTAGAAAAAATGTAATAACACTTGAATTACTACTTATATCAAGAATCTGGTTTAACCCAAACTGGGACTCTAGACAAATTGTAAAAAAAAGTATATTTTCCAGCAGCATACCACATTTTCTGTTTCCCCTATAGCCCCCCTTTAAACTCCGAAACACAACCGTTGTTGGGTGTACTCCCTTATGACAGCACTGACTGCCTGAGTGGACAATCACCAGCAACAGCATCAAGCCTGACTGTGTTTTTTATTTCTCCCATAACCCCCTGAGAGCTAAAAAAAAAAAAAAAAAAAAAAAAAAAAACATACAGATATTCATGTACAGAGTCTCAAACCTCTCATTATGGGGGTGACATCACTTTCCTACCGCGTCCAAAATGGGCAAGGTTGTCACCCTTTCATCAGCTGTGCCCTCCAGGTCCACAGCACTTTTTTTTTATTAGGGTTGTCACCTAGAGCTTAAATCTGGTCCATCAGTGGCTGCCCACACCTAGCCTTGCTCCAGTTGTTTGTCCCTTCCAACTTTTTTCCTGGGCGTATACGGCCTCCTCTGTTAGCAACTCCCCTTCACTTATATACAAGGTCTATTTAGACCCTCCCACATGTACAGCCATTCTACAGAGTTTTTTTTTTTTATAGTAGAAGACTATCAATGTACTTTAAAAAGGGAACTACACTGCATCTGAGCACTGCAAGCCAAAAACGCTATTACATTCATTTTTTTAATTCAAAGCCAACTCACCCATCTATCCACGTCTCCATAATTTCTTGTGCTGAGAAATCACATTGAAAAACACCCCCTCGTTATTTTGGCCATTTTGAGTAAGGGCAAATGACACATCTCCTGGAATCCATCTGCCCTTAGCTCAGGTATGCAAGCATGCAGTAGGGTGTGCATAGCTGAGAAAATGTCCTCCACCCTCCTGAAGTACTACTGGCATATATGACATCTGCCTAGATATGGAAAAATCTCTCTCTCTCCCTCTGTCTTGTACTTATGGAGTGAGCAAGAATAAGTCCAAAGTCTTTTGTATCCGTGGTCAGGACTGAGCCAAGAGACCAAAGGCCCAGTAGCAATTATTACAGTGGACTGGGAAAGGACTGGGGAAATACAACCAAGTAGCCCTTCTTTATCTTCCAGCATCAGCTTCCTTTGTGGCTCTTGGAATTAGGTCACATGAGATTTCAGACCCATAAAGGAAGTCCATGCTGGAAGACTTCCCTCTGTCAGATGTTGTTGCCATAGGTCTAAATAGAGAGCAGATAGCTATCCCCAATGCTGAAGTATCTCCACTGAAGGCTGGGGTATCTTTGAAATTACCCTCCTGCCCCTCATCCTAGGCCTCCACTTGTTCCCCTCATTTCTAGCCTGTAGATATGTCACTCTTTGGGAATAGTCTGGATAAAGCATTACACTCCAGGTAGTATCTGTTAATTATATTACATAGAAAAACATAATAAAAATAGGTCCACCTGTTTCAGTAGGCTGTAATGTCACAATGACCATCAACTAAATGTCTAACCTTCTGCCATGTTAAAAAGGGACACTAGCCTATTCTTCAATATGTGTTTGTAAATGGTATACATGGAGCATGTTACATGTTATATGTCACTTACTGATGAGAAGTACATGTCCTGTCTGACGATCCTTCCCATAATTGTTGTCGCTTGTCTGATGAGTTGCTCTTGCATACCGGTCTGGGTGGACTTTTTGTGCTCTTTTTTACTCCTCTGTTATATTTGACTTGACTTTGTTACTCTTGCCTGCCATTTATATTTCTGTTGGTAAAAAAAGTTCAACTTGATTAGAGGAAAATCTCTTAAAAAAAAATAAAAAGTCAATCCAACATGGAAGTTAATAAATAGATTTTTCACGTAATTCAAAACAAAGCAAAGACCACTTTGTGAGAAGATTGGCTAAAACATTAACCAGTTCAGGTGTTGGATCTGTATACCCCTTATGTACCCGAGTAGGTTTTATATTTCTGCTAAAGTCTGTTTATTTGGCAACAACTTTGTCATAACTTATGAAAACAAAGTTATAGATATCATTGATTTGTTTTAAGTCAAACAATATTTTCTTTTGGTGATATCTTGAAATTTTTTTATTTTTTATGCAATCCAAATAAGCCCTTGTACACACGGTCGGAGAATCCGTCGGAATGTGTCCTATCGGACCGTGTTGTCGGACTGATTCCGTCGGAATATCCGTCGGACCCAATTTTCCAACTTGTTGGAAATATTTCCCGACCAACTGGTTCGATCGGACATACTCCGATCATGTGTAGAGAATTTTGATCGGACAAAGTGCTACGCATGCTCAGATCAAATTCCTACATCAAAGCTATTGGCTACTAGCCTGAATGTAGTCCCATCATAACCAAATTACGTCATCACGTTCTGAATGATCGGATTTTTCGATAACTTAGTCCGACTGTGTGTATGCAACAGTTTCGGACAAGATCCGACGGACAAAATCCGACGGATTTGGTTGTCGAAATCTCCGACCGTGTGTACAGGGGCTAAGAGTTAGTTAAAAAAAAAAAAAAGTGTTACTACGGATAAAGTGTAAATTTTATACTATACATTTTCCTTGGTATAATGATACAAATTATCTTCTGGTACAAGCACTATATTGTTTATTACAAACAGAAAAGCTTTTTTCCCCCTTATTTTGCAAATTTTTTATTTTTTTTTACGAGACACTAAAAATATATAAAACAAACAAAAATGCAAATAAAAAAATGATTATTATTGGTTAAAACAGAAAATAATAGGGAAAAAGGAGGTTGATCAGTGCTAGCCATGGCTACCTAAGAAGCAATATAAGGTTAATATTAAGGAGGAACTCATTTTATTTATTTATTTTTCTCTTGAAAGATTGCTTTAACCACCTGACCTTGATTAGATTTAACCCCCTTCATGACCAGGCCATTTTTTGCGATGCAGTACTACGCTACTTTAACCGACAATTGCGTGGTCATGCGACGGTATACCTGAACAAAATTGATGTCCCTTTTTTCCTACAAATAGAGCTTTCTTTTGGTGGTATTTGATCACCTCTGCAGTTTTTATTTTTTGAGCTATAAACAAAAAAAGACCAAATATTTGGAAAAAATACTATTTTTTTTACTTTCTGCTATAAAACGTATCCAATAAAAAAAAAAAGTTGAAAAAAAAAAATCGAATTTCTTTATCAATTTAGGTCAATTTGTATTATGCTACATATTTTTGTGTTAAAAAAAATCCCAGTAAGCGTATATATTGATTAGTTTGCAAAAAAATTATAGCGTCTACAAACTATGGGATATTTTTATTTATTTATTTTTTACTAGTAATGGTGGTGATCAGGACTGCGATATATTGCGACGAACAGTCGGGACACTGACACTTTTTTGGGGACCAGTGACACTAATACAGTGATCAGTGCTAAAAGCAATGCACTGTCACTTTACTAATGACCCTGGCTGGGAAGGGTTTAAAATCAGGAGTGACCAAAGGGTTAACTGTGTGCCTGACCAGTGCTTTACTTCTGTGGGGGATGTGCTTGTACTAGAGGAAGGCATGAAACGGTCCCCTGCTTAGCAGAGACACAGGATCCATGCCTTCTGTAATGACAGAATGATGATCTGCATTGTCTACATAGGCAGATCGCCATTCGGCCTGTGTACCGAAGCATCGAGTCCACCATACCTGCTGATTAGCTCCTGCTGTATCTAATCACAGCTTAAGCGGGCTGCCGGACGCGTTTGCCCCAGACCCGGAGGTGCAGGATCACATACTAGGTACGTGTTCTTGTGCAGCAGAGCCACCTTACCACCGTATATATACATTATACGAATGGCAAGCGGTTAGGTTCACCTTTAGTAACATGTTACATTTTGACCGTTATAGGGTTTAACATGAAACATGTTACTATGCAGCAACCCCCCACCCCCTCACCCCCTGAGCCCTGTGACATTGGGCATGTGATCTTTTCCCTGCATTCATTCACAGAGATCTGCAGCAGATGGCTTGTAGTCTTCAATGAACTTAGGGGACGCTAATGAGCGCCATCATAGTCCATTCACTCTTTTACCTTTACCTTTTACCTTTTACCTCCAAAAATATGTGCATTCATTTTTTTATTTAATTTATTTTTTTAAAGGTGAACTTAGCATTTAACTGACATCATATGCAGATCAAGGGTCACTCCTTGGACCTGCAGATGAATAGAACATAGATAGTACAAGTCATACTTGTGACTGTAGCCTGGCTTTGAGGGATGCAACTAAAATTGTGGGGGGGGGGGGTGGCGTAGTTCATCTCTGCACCCTCCTAGATTCAACCATGGTTCCCACTATAGTTTTACATGGTCTAGGGTTGCCACCTGTCCGGGATTCACCCAGACAGTCTGAGTCTTGAATCATGTGTCCGGGTTTCAGGAGGACTGAAATAAAGACACGTTATTCACACTGGGCTGGTGGCTCCCCGTGTAATCAAGTTAGTCACACACAAATCTGTTGCCATACAGAATCTGGGGGCAGGGTGATGTCAGCAACAGCAATTTGGCCACATCCACTGCGGAATGATATGCGCCCCGGCATTACTACTCTCCTTGGGGCACCCAAAGGTGTCCCAAGCCACTAAAGTGTTTCGGGTTTGGCTTGACAAAAAGGTGGCTATCCTAACATGGTCCCCACTGTCTTTTACAGAGTCGTGATTGCTAGGCAATGTTGTACAATGTTGTGTAAAAGACACAATTTGAAGGATTTAACCCTGACCAACTCAACATGGCTGTACAAAATGCACAGATACTTTTGAATGAGCTGGCAGAGCTACAATTGGGAAAAAGTTTGGAATCTTATCAGGAATTTTTTCTTGGGGAAATAATTTCATCATATATTAGAGAAAATAACAGGTCACTATGGCAACGGTTCAAACAGTATATTTCCAAGAAGTGCATACATGTAATATCAGTGAGAGCAGGTGAGTGTTAATTATGCTGTAGCCAAAAATATACCAAGCATACGTTTCCATCTATAAAAATAATCATTGTGACAGCATAGCATAAACAAGTTCAAAGTAAAATACAGCAACTGATTTCTAATTGTGGGGTTTGTGTGGGTTTTTTTTTGTTATTATGAAATGATAGCAGGATTTTGCAGTAGAAAAAAAATAATAATAATTCCGTGTGCATTACTATCTATAGCAAGGACCCGGTTTAATGTAAAGCAGAACTGAAGTCTTAAATAAAAAAAAAAACTGCAAGCTGGTGGGCTGAGACATGCAATTAAAAAAGTGTGCAGGGATGAAGTCATCTTGTGCTGGCCAACAAATATGGCAGCATCCCGGCACCCGGGAAAAGTCTGGTAAAAAAAAAAACCGCCAGTGCCAGCGAGGGGCAGATGTTCTGCTTTAAACTGGAACATTCAAATTATTAAAATAAAATAATGACCACCAGCAAAAATGAAGTCTGACTACATTTTTTGTTTTCCTGTAGTTCTCTGAAAAAAACCTACCCACTGATACACGTGCCCCCATTTGCCCCCATGTGCCCCCACGTGACAGCACTGGCTACCTGAGTGGACAATCATCAGTTCTCTTACATGAGGAGAAAGGGAAGTGAGTTAGATGGTCCCCAAACTTGGAGTGGTGGCTATATATCTTTATTATTCATGGTCATATGGGAGAGCAAAGAGAAGTAAATACATAAGTATATGCTGCCGGTGGAATTGACCAATATTGAAGCTGTTGATTTGTCCTCCATGGCCAAAGCGCAGGTTCACTTAAAAAAAATGCACAATATTTTGTATTCCCGTAAAACACAAGAGGACTCCTAACATACACTATATTGCCATAAAGTATTGGGATGCCTGCCTTTACATGAAATTCCCAGGCTTAGTCCGTAGGATTCAATATTGAGTTGGCCCACCCTTTGCAGCTATAACAGCTTCAGCTCTTCTTGGAAGGCTGTCCACAAGGTTTAGGAGTGTGTCTGTGGGAATGTTTGACCATTCTTCCAGAAGTGCATTTGTGAGGTCGGGCACTGATGTGGTTGAGAAAGCTTAGCTCGCAGTTTCCACTCTAATTCATCCCAAAGGTGTTCTATCGGGTTGAGGTGCAGGCCAGACGTCCCAATACTTTTGGTAATATAGCGTATGTGTACACATGTAGAAGGCACTGAAAGTAAAATGTATGGATCATTTTTTGGGGTAAAATAAAGGACTTAAGAAAATTTGGAGCTATAAATTCTAGGGTCAAAAAAACTAACTAGGATTTACTACACATTTCATTCTGTGGTTTGTTGGTTTTCACGATAATACACAAACATTTTTGTAAAAGTTTGTATATAAATGATAAAAAAAAAGGGAAGAGGAGAATAAACAAGTGGTCAATGCGTGTTAAAGGGGCTTTTCTTTACATATAACAGTAATTTATTAACGAAAGCTACAAAAGTAGCTTTCATTCATAAATGAATGCACAGCAGCACCCAAGCTGTCAAACTGATAGCTCAGTCCTATGGATTATGCAGGTTACTGAAGACTTGGCTTTTCACGCAGGCGTTTCCTACATAGTCTCTTTTTTCTACCCTTCTGCAGTTAAGATTAAGATTCTATTAAGATTCCTCTCAACTCGAGTGCGGCTCTCCCTGTGCAATCATCAGTACGATGTGACAGCCAGGAGCTATCAGAAGCAGGCAGATCTTCTGACACAGCATAAGTGGCTGTCTGACAGCAGGGCAGAGGGCCACTATTTACCCATTGAGAGCCACAATCTCCAAGTGTAATCTACAGGACTGAGCTGCACAGTAGAAGAGATGGGCAAGCAATGAAGGGGCAGGAGATGCTCTCACCCTAGCCTAACCCCCTACAGCATGGCACCCAAGGCCTCTTCTGCCTCTGCCTGGCCTCACACAGTATATCAAATAAGTCAGAAAAAACAAGTCTTGCACACCATAAACACACTGAGGACACTAACACTCATGCAATTAGCAAGAATAAACCCAAGGCTTCAAATTCAAGGTACTGGGCCAAGGTACCAAATGCCGGTATCAATTGTTACAGCCAATGGAAGACTCCTTTCCAGCATCAGATTTCTTTGCGGCTCTTGGAATTTGGCCATGTGACATTTCAGAGCTGTAAAGAAGTCCATGCTGAAGAATTCCCTCTTTCAATGTGTTTTATTAGTATTGGTCCAAAGAGAGCATGTCCTCCTGCCTCCTTGCCTAGCCCTTCTCTTGTTAGAGTTTCTACTAGATTTTTTCTAGATATGCCACTCTTTAGGGATAGTCTGGATAAAATGTTGTGTTCTAGGTGGCATCTGGTTGTAAAGGTAGAAGGTTTACCGTAAAGCATTCTCTGCATCAAGGTAAAAAACCTTCTGTGTTCAGCTCCCCCCAAAGCCCCACTACAGGGCTTGACAAAACCTGGGTGCCAGGTCGCATTTGCGACTATAATTAGCGACCTGGTGGCTGGGGCAGCACAGCTGGGGGTATCCTATCTCCGTGGACCCCCCCCCCCCCGGCATGATCGCATCGGGCCGCGCCACTGGCGGCCGGTAATTGAGGCCGCGGCTTTGAGGCCTTCTGCGGTCCTATGGTTCCTTCTGGAACATATTGATGAAATAGGTTTATATTTATGTGTTGAATATGTAAAACAACAAAAGATTGCTGCGCTAGTGTCTAATGTACAAAACTGGATAATAAATGCAGAAAAGTGTCCATATAAATACTCCTCGTAAATTACCCCTCAAATCGCTGTGCGGGTCTGGCACAACAAATCGCGCTGCAATTGTGGCAACACACATCGCGGCAAGCAAATTTCAGGACCTACTTTTGGGGCGACATGCTTCCCGTGATATGTGTTGTCGAGGGTGCAACGAGATTTGATGGCCGACACTAGAGTCGATTACACAAAAATCAATACACAGAGTTGATTCCCCAAAAAGTGGTCCGCTCTCTTTATTTTCACCTGTTAATCCTGTCAACATACTAGGGATGAGATTTCGATTCGGGTTCATGAGTTTGGCCCAAACCCACATTTTTGGGTGAACCCCATGCTGTTTTTTTTTTCATTTTTTTTTTTTTTTAAATTATGGGGCACCCCTTAAAATACCAACCAGGCCCTTATTCAATCATGCAATTGGGGTGTCCAGGAAAAGGAGGGCAGCAAACGTGTCCCCTCCATTTTCTGAACCACACAAGGCCACATGTCCTTCAACAGTGAAGTCTCCACCCATGCAGGACACCCAGTCCCTATGTTGAGACACAAGTGCCTCTTCCTTGTATCATTTCAGTTAAATGGGGGGATGTGGGTTTGTGTGTGGGATGGGGGGGTTATGGGAATCTGGAATTCCTCTTTATAATAAGGGGCCCTGGATACTCTGTCCAGCTCAATTCCCACCACGAGAATGAATACAGGGTACATTATTCCCACTTATTACTCATTCCCCAAAAAAGAGAAAAGCAAACAAACACCCACAGTGTGAAAATGTCCTTTACTACGATAATAATGTAACATTGTGAAACCATCCTATATCACGGTGGCATACCACCCAATGGTTTTTCCTGAACCTCCAATAAACAAACTCAATTTGCTCATCCCTACACACTTTGTCCCTTCAGCTTTAAAACGAATTTCTCTATGGTATCAATAGGGCAGCCATTGTTGTCACATGGGCTGGACTTCTAACATGGTCTGGTTTTGCTATTTTTTATTACATGGTGGGTTAATTGGACTAGTCATTTACACAATACAAATAAGATTGTTTTTCTCTTTTCTGTATGTGTCGAAAATGTTCTTGGCTTAAAAAAAAAAAAAAAAAACTAGCGCAGTCCCCACATCTAAGGAATGATAAGCTGCAGAGCATTATATTTTTGTTTTTAGATATACACTATATTACTGAAAGTATTGGGACACCTGCCTTTACAGGCACATGAACTTTAATGGCATCCCAGTTTTAGTCTGTAGTGTTTAATAACGAGTTGGCCCACCTTTTGCAGCTATACTTGCTTAAAATCTTCTGGGAAAGTTGTCCACAAGGTTTAGGAGTGTGTCTATTGGAATGTTTGACCATCCTTCCAGAAAAGCATTTGTGAGGTCAGGCACTGATGTTGAGATGAGAAGGCCCGGCTCGCAGTCTCTGCTCTACTTCATCCCAAAAGTGTTCTGTTGAGTTGAAGTCAGGACTCTGTGCAGGCCAGTCAAGTTCCTCCGCCCCAAACTCGCTCACCTATGCCTTTATGGACCTTGCTTTGTGCACTGGTGCGTAGCAATGTTGGAACAGGAAGGGGTCACCCCCAAGCTGTTCCCACAAAGTTGGGAGCATGAAATTGTCCAAAAAGTCTTGGTATGCTGACGCCTTAAGAGTTCCCTTCACTGGAACTAAGGGGACAAGCCCAACCCCTGAAAAATAACCCCCCACCATAATTCCCTCTACACCAAATGATTTGGACATTGCACAAAGCAAAGTTCATTATAACATGGATGAGCGAGTTTGGGGTGGAGGAACTTGACTGGCCTGCATAGAGTCCTGACCTTAACCCGATACAACACCTTTGGGAAGAATTAGAGCAGCGACTTTGAGCCAGGCCCCCTTTTTTTAACATCAGTGCCTGATCTCACAAATGTGCTTCTCGAAGAATGGTCAAAAATTCCCATAAACATAAAATTGGGTCCAAAAATAAGATAGCGCCTCGTGTAGCTGCAAATGAAAACTGAAGTTCTAACTCTTCTTTAACCACTTGGGATCCGCGCTATTGCCAAATGACGGCATTAGCGCGGACCTACTTTTCCGGGACTACGTCTATTGACGTCGTCCCGTGCACGAGCGGCCTGCGCGCAGGGCCGGCGCTACCACTAGGCGAAGTAGGCAGCCGCCTAGGGCGCACTACCACCTAGGGCGCAACTACAGCCTCTGCCCAGTGTGAGCTCCTCTTCTGCTCTCTCGCCCCCCTGTGGTGTTCCACCGGCGCCACCAATCCCCAATGTTTCCCGCTGAGCGCCCCACCATACTCATCTCACAGCGCCGCTCCGGGACTCCTTTGCTCCAGCCTGTCCATCTGGAGCGGCGCTGTGTGTCTGTGTGAGTGCAGCGGAGGGGCGGGGCTCGGCGGAGATGAGAGCTTCGAGAGGTCGGTCAGCTGACCTCCTGCCCGGCGGGGACATCATGGAGCGGGGTTGACGGCGCTGGCCTGGTCCCGGCGGGGATATGATGGAGGCGGAGCGGATGGATGGCGCTGGCGTGGCCCCGGCGGAGCGGGTGGATGGCGCTGGTGTGGCCCCGGCGGAGCGGATGGATGGCGCTGGCGTGGCCCCGGCAGAGCGGGTGGACGGCGCTGGTGTGGCCCCGGCGGAGCGGATGGAGGGCGCTGGCGTGGCCCCGGCGGAGCGGGTGGACGGCGCTGGCAGTGCGGAGGAGTCGGAGAGGCCCGGATGATGGTCGCTGAAGGCAGCATCAAAGAGCAGAGGTAAGGAGGAGGATGGATCCATTGAGCTGTATGGAGGGGGTTTGTGTGTGAGTAATGCAGGAAGTAGGAGTCAGGTAGGTCAGTGTGATGTTTGTCAGTGTCATGTCAGTGTGGTGTGTCTGTGTATGTGTCATGTCAGTGTGATGTGTCTGTGTATGTGTCATGTCAGTGTGGTGTATCTGTGTATGTGTCATGTCAGTGTGGTGTGTCTGTGTATGTGTCATGTCAGTGTGGTGTGTCTGTGTATGTGTCATGTCAGTGTGATGTGTCTGTGTATGTGTCATGTCAGTGTGGTGTGTCTGTGTATGTGTCATGTCAGTGTGGTGTGTCTGTGTCAGTGTCATGTCAGTGTAATGTGTGTCAGTGTCATGTCAGTGTGGTGTGTGTCAGTGTCATGTCAGTGTGGTGTGTCTGTGTATGTGTCATGTCAGTGTGATGTGTCTGTGTATGTGTCATGTCAGTGTGATGTGTCTATGTATGTGTCATGTCAGTGTGGTGTGTCTGTGTATGTGTCATGTCAGTGTGGTGTGTCTGTGTATGTGTCATGTCAGTGTAATGTGTGTCAGTGTCATGTCAGTGTGATGTGTGTCAGTGTCATGTCAGTGTGGTGTGTCTGTGTATGTGTCATGTCAGTGTGATGTGTCTGTGTATGTGTCATGTCAGTGTGGTGTGTCTGTGTATGTGTCGTGTCTGTGTATGTGTCATGTCAGTGTGGTGTGTCTGTGTATGTGTCATGTCAGTGTAATGTGTCTGTGTATGTGTCATAACAGTGTGATGTGTCTGTGTATGTGTCATGTCAGTGTGATGTGTCTGTGTATGTGTCATGTCAGTGTGATGTGTCTGTGTATTTGTCATGTCAGTGTGGTGTGTCTGTGTATGTGTCATGTCAGTGTGATGTGTCTGTGTATGTGTCATGCCAGTGTGATGTGTCAGTGTATGTGTCGTGTCAGTGTATGTGTCGTGTCAGTGTAATGTGTCAGTGTATGTGTCGTGTCAGTGTAATGTGTCAGTATATGTGTCGTGTCAGTGTAATGTGTCAGTATATGTGTCATGTCAGTGTAATGTGTCAGTGTATGTGTCGTGTCAGTGTATGTGTCATGTCAGTGTAATGTGTCAGTGTATGTGTCATGTGTCTGTGTATGTGTCATGCCAGTGTGGTGTGTCTGTGTATGTGTCATGTCAGTGTGATGTGTCTGTGTCATGTCAGTGTGATGTGTCTGTGTATGTGTCATGCCAGTGTGATGTGTCTGTGTATGTGTCATGCCAGTGTGATGTGTCAGTGTATGTGTCGTGTCAGTGTATGTGTCGTGTCAGTGTAATGTGTCAGTGTATGTGTCGTGTCAGTGTAATGTGTCAGTATATGTGTCGTGTCAGTGTAATGTGTCAGTATATGTGTCATGTCAGTGTAATGTGTCAGTGTATGTGTCGTGTCAGTGTATGTGTCATGTCAGTGTAATGTGTCAGTGTCTGTGTCATGTCAGTGTGATGTGTCTGTGTATGTGTCATGCCAGTGTGATGTGTCTGTGTATGTGTCATGCCAGTGTGATGTGTCAGTGTATGTGTCATGCCAGTGTGATGTGTCAGTGTATGTGTCATGCCAGTGTGATGTGTCGTGTCAGTGTATGTGTCGTGTCAGTGTATGTGTCGTGTCAGTGTATGTGTCGTGTCAGTGTATGTGTCGTGTCAGTGTATGCGTCAGTGTATGCGTCAGTGCCATTGTATGTATCAGTGTATGTGTTTTCAGGGTATGTGTTTTTAGTGTAGGTGTCAGCGTGATGGTCAGTGTAGGTGTCAGCGTCATGATCATTGTAGGTGTCAGCGTGATGGTCAGTGTAGGTGTCAGCGTGATGGTCAGTGTAGGTGTCAGCGTGATGGTCAGTGTAGGTGTCAGCGTGATGGTCAGTGTAGGTGTCAGCGTGATGGTCAGTGTAGGTGTCAGTGTGATGGTCAGTGTAATTGGCAGTGTAGGTGCCAGGTGGGTTGGTGTAGGTGCCAGGTGGGTCGGTGTAGGTGCCAGGGGGGTCGGTGTAATTATCAGGTGCGTCAATGTAGGGGTCAGTGTGATGTGAGTAGTGCAGGAAGTAGGAGTCAGGTGGATTAGTTTATGTGTCAGGGGGTCAGTGTAGGGGTCAGATAGGTCATGTGTAGCAAGGGCAGGGTAAGGTGGAGTCATGGGCGCAGCCGGGGGGGGGGGGGGGGGGGCGGCAAAATTAGGTTTTCGCCTAGGGTGTCAACGAACCTTGCACCAGCCCTGCCTGCGCGCCCCCTGAGGCGCGCTCTGTGATCGGCGAGTCCATGAGACTCGCCTGATCACCGATCCGTGCAAGGGGTCGATCCCGACCCCTTATCACGTGATCAGCTGTCAGCCAATGACAGCTGATCATGTGATAGAACGGAGCCGGTAATCGGCTATTATTCCTTCTCGCGCTGACAGCGCGAGGAGAAAAAAAAAAAGCCTATCACCGGCGGCCGTGATCGGGACATCAGTCCTGATCACGGCCAGCAATACAAGCGACCACCTGCCCCCTGCCAGTGCCCACCTGCCCCCTGCAGTGCCATCCTGAATAAAAGTAAGTGCCCCCCGTCAGTGCCACCCAGCAGTGCCCATAGTGCCCACAGTGCCACCCAGCAGTGCCACCCACAGTGCCACCCACAGTGCCCACAATCTGCCTCAAAGGTGCTGCACCCCAGTGCCGCCCATCAGTGCCCAGCAGTGCCGCCCATCAGTGCCCAGCAGTGCCACCTATCAGAGCCACCTATCAGTGCCACCTATCAGTGCCCATCCGTGCCACTTATCCGTGCCACCCATCCGTGCCATCTTATCTGTGCCCATCTTTGCCCATCAGTGCCGCCTTATCTGTGCCCATCGGTGCCGCCTTATCTGTGCCTATTAGTGCCGCCTTAACTATGCCTATCAGTGCCCACCAGTGCAGCCCATCAGTGCCCACCAATGCAGCCCATCAGTGCCCACCAATGCAGCCCATCAGTGCCCACCAATGCAGCCTATCAGTGCCGCCTAATCAGCGCACTTCAATGAAGGAGAAAAATTACCCGTTTGCAAAATTTTATAACAAACTATTAAAACATGATTTTTTTTTTTTGCATCTTTTTTTGTTTGTTTAGCAAAAAATAAAACTCCGAGCTGTAACTAAATACCACCAAAAGAAAGCTCTATTTGTGGGAAAAAAATGATAAAAATTTCATTTGGGTACAGTGTTGTATGCCCGCACAATTGTCAAAGTGCATCAGCGCTGAAAGCTGAAAATTGGTCTGGGACTGAGGGGGGTTTAAGTGCCCAGTAAGTAAGTGGTTAAACTTAAAATGACAGGCTAGGTGGGTAGATCAGTCTGTCAGTGCTCAGACCATACACAGCGCACATCAAATTGGTCTGCATGGCTGTCGTCCCAGGAGGAAACCTCTTCTAAAGATGATGCACAAGAAAGCCGGCAAACAGTTTTCTGAAGACAAGCAGATTAAGGACGTGGATTACTGGAACCATGTCCCGTGGTCTGATGAGACCAAGATAAACTTATTTGGTTCAGACTTGCACTGGAAAGTGACAGTCGGTAAACACACGCTTGAACCCGATTGGTTGCTGTGGGCGCAATGCAGAAAGTTATTACTAAAAGTCACCTTGATACACAGTCAAAACAGTTGTCTGTTCTACCTTAACGGTGGGGGTTAAATCTAACAGTGCCGGCATTATTCTAGAAATGATTGTGGAGAGCTACATGTTAACCTGTGTTGGTGTGCGAAATGGTTCATTTACATCACTTTTCTTGCAAGGCATCAGATTGGTGACAGTTATGCTGCCTCTGCTACATGACTCTGACAGATAATTAGTCTCTGGAGAATATAAAATTGGAACTGCTGGTTTCTATAGTAATGCATCAAATATACTGTAGAAAGGTGAGGTTGTCCTGGACACCTTCAGCTTGACATCCTGGCTGACTGGCACTGCAGCCTCCTCCTCCGTCTTTACATGATTACACGATTAATTCAAGTGTGGGTTAAGAGAACAGAGAAGACCCAGAAAGAACATATGGCTGCCCTACTAATTAAAGGTACAAATGTATTAAATGATGTTGTAATAAGCACATTATAGCCTGCAGTTCGGGGGCTGATGTTATCTTTACTTATTCTTTACTAAACAATTCTGTATGTTCAATTCAAGAGAAATAGTAGAACCTTGCTTTTCATGGAGAACAACTTACTAAAACATATACAAGTACTTCTGCTATCCTGTATACATGACCTGTATTGAAAGCAACAACGGTCACAGAAATAGATATTCTTTGAGGCATTGTACCTACAACCTTAATTTTCATAATCTTACCTATAATTTCCTGCTTTAGCAGTGCAGGAATGTGTCCAAGCAAGACTGTGCAATTTAGTAGGCACCAGAGTTGGACCTAGTGCACTCCGGAATCAGCACTCCGTAAAAGACCGGGTTTGACAAACCTCCCGTCTTTCTCACCAATATAAGTAGATATGAGGGCAATCCGAAATACTCTGCACTAAGCTTCTCACCCCCAAATGGTATCAGCTACTGGCAGCCCAAGACCCACTAAGAAATTGTAGCACAAAAAGTAAGAATGAAGCCACTTAACATCCAAAAGTCCAAGTTGAGTTTATGGATGTTACCCAATGCAGGAAAATCCACCCACTCTCCTCTTCCACATTTCACAAAAATTTGCTTAGTCATTATGACTAAGCTCCTAGTGGAATAAAACACGGAATCGAGAAGCAGATGGATTTTCCTGTATTGGGTAACATAAAAAAAGCTCATCTTGGACTTTTGGAAGTTTAGCAGCTCCATGCCTACTTTTTGTGCTATAATTTTCAGTAGGAATGAGGACACCTGTGATGAGGGGTGTGAGTAAATCAACATAAAGCACTGGAGTGGGAAAGCAGGAAATATATTCCCACGGAAGGTATTGCTTTAATGCATATGCATATGTTGAGTTACACTGTGTTAAGGCATTCATTTTGAATGGACTGGCAGTGTATCTTACCAAACTAAAATATACTTATTTTGTTTTTTCATTGCAATTTACTACAACAGACAGCATGTGCGTTGTTGTGCTTGCAGTGTGGGTGTTTTTCTTGTTACTATAATAATGTGTTGGGTTGCTATTCAAAATTACTAGCAATGCGCCACTGCATCACACTGTAAAGTTTCACTACAAGGCAAAATGATAATGGGCTTTAGAGGAAAAAGGTATTAAAAGGCATTGCTAGGGAAAGGTCAGTTAAAAATCACAACATATCTACATGACTTTAATAGCTCTACAAAAAAAAAAAAGCTTGCAGCTGGGACTATACAAATTCTCACCTGCAATAGTAAGCATTAAAGACAAAATAAGGTGTGAGACTTCAGCTAGGTTTTAATAATGTAAATCAGAAGCTATAACCAGGGCCGTTCCTGCCACAAGGCAAGATAATTTCATCTTGGGTGGTACCCTCTATAGGCCATATTGGGCAAGATTTCACCTTAGCACAAAGGACCTGTCATTATATTAGTTGTCATAACAGCACTATGATTGGTTTGTGGTGGATAGCTGACCTCAGTTCAGCATGTGTCCAAATACCAGTCGCCTGGCTGCTACATAGAGTTGGGCGAACAGTTCGAGCTCGACGAACACCTGAATTTGTGGGAAGCTCTGCGGGATGTTCACCTGCCAAGCACCCCACTATGCACTGCACAGGGAATTCTAAGCCCTGATTGGAATGGATTTTATGCGGAACCCTATGCCCAAAATTTAAAAGAAAAAACTGTGTGGGGTCCGCCATCATGTCTCACTGGGTCTACATACCTGAGGAGGCATATGCCATGTCGGATGATGAGAGAAGTGGGGAGCTCTCATTGTCCGGTTCTGGTTCAGAATACGAGCCAGTGGAGGGTAGTGGATCAGAGTCAGTGGAGGAAACCATCCCTTCTAAAAGAATAAGGAGATCAGGACCAAGATCAGAAGACTTGCCTACCTCCAGCAGCGCCAGACCCCAGGAAAAGGAGCCCAGTACCAGTACTGGAATTACACACTCAACCCGAAGAATCCAGGCCCAATTCTACCTTCCCAATGCCCTGGTAAACCCCTTATGGTTGCCTGCCAAATCAGAATCCGCTATATTCCCCCTTTTACTGCATAACCAGGTGTGCAGCCCAACAATACAAATTCTTCATAATTGGATTATTTTTATTTACTTTTCCCACAAGATATGCTGCAGAATATGCCGATATATTCCTCTGTCATGTCCAGGACACGCTACGACATGATTATCTGTTTCCTACATTTTAATGATAATAAACCACAACAAATTGTACAAAATACGCCCCCTAATAAATTATTTTTCCTAGCGGAAGGGCTTCCCACAAAATCTATTAACAAAAAAAATTGCAAAACGGGGACTTTGCATTCGTGAGGTATGAGGACGTGGTGGCAATGAACTGGAGGGACAATAAAGATATCCACATCCTCTCTACCATCCACAATGACACCATGGTGGAGATCCAGAGAAGACACGGCCCAGTTGAAAAGCCTGAATGTATCCACGACTACAATCTTTTCATAGGGGGGGTGGATTTAAATGATCAGATGCTACAGCCTTATTTGTCAACCCGAAAGTCCCGTTACTGGTATAAGACAGTTGCATTTAATATATTTCTTTTTTTTTTTTTTGTAAATCTGTCTATTGGCAAATATCCACTTATATACAGGTAGATTTCTTATCATTTCTGTCATCATTAAACAAGTAACCAATAACCATTTTCTTAAAAGAGCTCTAAACCGGCAAATCTGCCTCGTGTTTCAGTGTAGCGCATTCTGCAGTATTTACGGCTGGGTGTTTATTGTGTAGTGACCGAACTTGCGTCTCCGTTCGTATCTACATTGACTTTCAGGAACAGGCATTTCATTCCCTACCCCACTCACCCCTACGGGGATCAGACTGTGGGAGGGGTGGGAATCTCATCACCCCTAGGTTAAGGTTAGCTTCTGTTTACCTTGTCCCGATGTCGATGTTTCACGCAAGCCCTCATTTACCTGGGGAGCATCTTGTGGTTACAGCAATTCTATCTACGTATAGTGTTGAGGGTTGAGGTGATGGTGTAGCCTTGAGTTTGTAGGTGGAACAGTAAGCCAAGTTTGCTAAGTTTGGTTTGTATCCCGATGCAGGAATGTAGGTGGGGGTTCTTCCCTCAGGTCAAGCTATACTCTGCCTATGAGTGATTTGTATTTATCAGATCGTTGAAATTGTAACCAACAAGCCCATGTTTTATTAAATTTGGGTGAGGTCTCCCTAATTTGGTGTATAAGATAAGATCTTCCATCTTGGCTGTCCTGCTTACTCTTTGCAACCAGTCCGCTATACTGGGAGGGGTGGTGGACTTCCAACGTGTGGGTATGCATAGTTTAGCAGCATTTATTAGGTGTTGCATGAGGGATTTTCTATATTGTCTATGGGGCATGGAGGTATAGTGAAGTAGGAATTGGGCTGAGGTGAAGTCTGGGTAGTAAGTTGTGATGTTCGCAATAAGGCGGTGGACCTCCGTCCAAAAGGGTTCAATTTGGGTACATTCCCACCAAATATGTAGAAGAGTTCCCCTGGCTTCCTCGCGTCTCCAATATGTTGGTGGAGTGTTTGGGTAGCATTTGTGAAGTTTTTTGGGGGTTCTATACCATCACCAGAATAATTTCTAGCCGGTTTCCTGTATATTCCGGTTTCTGAGATATTTAAGGATCCCTTGTGTAAGTTTAGCCAGATATGGTCCCAGTCCTTCTGGGTTAGCTCTATTTTCAATTCCGTTTCCCTTTTTGGAATAAATGGGTTTTTGGATTTGGGGGGCTTGGGGAACAGTAGGGAGTATAGCTCCGAGATGACATGTCTCTGGGGTTCGTTTCTAATACACATGGTTTCGAAAGGGGTTAAATCTCTGCTCCAGTTGTGGGGTGTGGATGTGGAGAGTAGGAAATGTCTGATTTGGAGGTATCTAAAGAAGGGTATCTCTCTGTCTGGAAAGCGGAATTGCAGGGAGTGGAAGGGGATCAAATTTCCTTCCTCGTAGAGATCGCCTGCCCTAATCTTGGTTAATGTCACCCTAACATTTGTTCGTTTGCATGTAATGCCCGGAGGAAAGTCTGGGTTATCATCCAACGGTGTTAATGGGCCGCGGGATGAGGCCATCTGTAGTTTCTTACAGATAGTTCTAAAGGTGTGTATGGTTGGGCCCACTAGGGGGTGTGTCGAGAATTCTTGTGGCGTATTCCATGCGCTGATCCATGGGAGATGTTGTAGTGGTAATGGTGAGAATGCTCCTTCTAAGTGTACCCAGGCTTTAGTTTCGGTGTGTACATGCCAATAAATAATCCTGGACATAAGGCACGCCCAATGATATGTTTGTAGGTCGGGGAGCCCTATTCCTCCCTGTATTTTTGGTTTTGTCAGCGTTCCTCATTT
This sequence comes from Lithobates pipiens, assembly GCF_037356315.1. Lineage (NCBI taxonomy): Eukaryota > Metazoa > Chordata > Amphibia > Anura > Ranidae > Lithobates > Lithobates pipiens. The sequence goes on from NW_027507791.1 coordinate 65,052,111, forward strand.
TATGTGTGGAGGTTTATCCGCCCATAGGAATTTCAAGCACAGGCTTCTGTACGTGAAAAGGAACACTTGGGGAGCTTGATTGGGATCGTCTGTAAGAGATATAAGATTATAGGGAGAATGTTCATTTTCAGAATCTGCCGAACCAAGAGAAAGGTTGTTTGTGCCAATTATCAAGGTCTTGTCTGATTGTTTGGAGTAGGGTAAGGAAGTTCCTGGGGTATAGGTCTTTTGTTTGGCTGGTAATTGGATTCCTAAATATGTGATGGAGTGCTTCTCCCAGCTAAATGGGAAGTTAGCTTGGCATTGTGTGAGAGTGGCTTCCGGTAGGGTGATGTTGAGGGCTTTTGATTTACTAAAATTTATTTGGAGGTTGGAAATGGATTTGAAAAAGGTGATGTCCTGCAAAAGGTTTGGAATCCTGGTAATTGGATCTGAGAGAAATAGGAGGACATCATCGGCGTAAGCAGCCACTTTGTATTGGTTATTTTTTATCTGTATCCCTTTTATGGAAGGGTTAGTTCTAATTCTTTGTAGCATTGGTTCTAACGTGAGGACAAAAATTAGTGGGGAGAGAGGGCATCCCTGTCTAGTTCCATTAGACAGGGAGAAGGCATCCGACAGGTGAATGTTTGTTTTTATACTTGCGCTTGGGGATGAATACAATGCCATAATATATTGGAGGAAACGGTCTCTGAATCCCATTTTACCTAGGGCTGCTTGCATATAGTCCCATGCTACCCTGTCGAAACGCCTTCTCCGTATCAAGGGAAAGGAAGAAACCTGGGGTGTTGTGTGTAGTTAGCCAATGGTGAATACTGATTGGTTTCTGGGTATTGTCGCGGGCCTCTCGGTTCGGAATGAATCCCACTTGATCTAATGACACTAATGAGGGGAGTAGAGGGAGTAAGCGGTTTGCCAAGATTTTTGCTTATAGTTTCATGTCTACATTAATTAGGGAGATGGGCCTATAGTTTGGAATCAAGGACGTATCCTTCCCTGGTTTGGGGAGAACCGTGATGTGTGCTTCCAGAAAGGCGGGGTGTTTAGCGGGTTCTGCAGGCATGGCATTAAAAAACTTCAAAATGTGTGGGATAATGTCTCTGAGAAAGTTTTTATAATAGCTAGTGGATAGTCCATCTGGACCCAGGCTTTTGCCCATTTTCAATTGTTTAAGGCCCTCAATTGCCTCCTCTCCTGTGATTGGTGCTTCTAGGTTCGCCGCTGCTTCTGTGGGAATGGGTTGTGGGCAATATTGTGTCAGGAAGTCTGTTATCCTCTGCTGTCTGTCTTTGGCGGAATCTGTCGTGTGGGTAGGTTATATAGATTCTCATAAAATTGTCTGAACTGTTTCGCAATGCCCATGGGGGTCTCAATTTTGTTTCCCTCAGGGTCCAGGATATGGTGGATGGTCGCGGCGACTCTTTTTTTGGATCGCCCTAGCTAGATACTTGCTTGCTTTATTTCCAAATTTGTAAAAGATTTGTTGCGCGAGGACAAATTTCCATCTAGTTTTTTTCCCCAGTTCTGCCAGGAGTTCTTCTCTTGCCTTCTGGAGATCTGAGAGTGTGTTGTCTGAGAGCGATTGTTTGTGTTTAGCCTCAAGAGATTGTATGCGCTCCAATAGTTCACTGATACGTGCTTGTCTAGCTTTCCGCCTTTTTGCAGCCAAAGCCATGAATTCACTGTGTATTACGCATTTATGCGCAGCCCACAGTGAGAGTGGGTACATATCGGAGGAAGCATTCTCTTGGAAGTATTTTTTAAGACGTGTGTCAATATTTTGGATGTGGTCCGCGTTGGTTAGCAGGGAATTGTCTAAGCGCCAGGTGAATGGTCTTGTGGGTGTTGGTGGAAAGGAGATGGTGATTGAAATCGGATGGTGGTCCGAAAGGATCATAGGATCTATGGATGCGGAAATGAGGGACTCTAGGTCTGACAGAGATAAAAAAGTAGTCTAACCTTGTGTATTTATTGTGTGTGTGTGTGTGGGGGGGGGGTAGAAAGTATAATCTTTGTCTTTCTGGTGCAATGTGCAAAGTATCGTGTAGAGTCAGTGTAGCTAATTGCGTTTTGATTGCACGCAGTGCTCTATATGTGATGGATGACATTCCAGATGACGAATCAACTGTAGGGGAGAGGGCTAGATTGAAATCCCCTCCGACCACCAACATTCCCTGGGAGAAGGACGTCAGCTGTCGGATGGCATTGCGAAAGAAGGGGACTTGTTGCTTGTTAGGAGCATATATGTTTGCCAAAGTGACAGTTTTGTTGTATAATTTGCTTTTCAGGAATATATAGCGTGCGTTCGTATCAATAAGGGTGTCCTGGACTTGAAGAGCGCAATGTTTGGACACCAAAATTGATACTCCCTTGGATTTGGCGGTGTTGTTGGTGCATGATATCCTATTGGGAAGTAAGAGGAGTAGAGTTTGGGGATATTGTTGGTTTTAAAATGAGTTTCCTGAAGGAATACCATGTCTGCTTTAGCCTTTTTTAGTAGTTGTGATTTTTTCTCTGGAGTGTTTAGACCTCTTATGTTCACAGAGTATAACTTGACCTGAGGGGGTACGTTTTTAGTGTCTCTGGTAGTCATGCTGCTATTGGGAAACCCCCCTTTAAATATATCTAAATCGTTGGGTTGCTATTTGCGACCACCAGGGAGGTGGGTGGAGGCAGGGAGGGGATCAGGAGGGAGAGTAGAGAGGGTCTACTCCGAAGTATTGTACCGGAAAGGTAAGGGACCTGCCCCACCTTTTCACTTGAGTGTTCGTGTGGTACAGAGCCCAAACGAGACTAAACCCAGATATGAGGGATAGATCTGCGTGTAGGGTTTGGACAAGATCTCCCAGCAAGGGACGGATCAGTGACAAAAATAGGTGACGTCATTACACCACTGCTGTCCACTCCCTTGACAGATGAGTATGTCAGTTGACTGGAAGTGTGATATATATATATTGGAGTATTGGTACGTATACGTATATTGTGTACTAAACTCACGTAACAGCAGCTACGATTGGATTTGCATGTACCCGCTGTGCGTGGGCCTTAGTATTGGTACTCGCTTCAAATGCTCCATCCTAGCAGCATTGCCATGGGTTTGCTTGAGGTTTCATGGGTGTGTGGACCTCTGGGTTTGTTAAAAGGATACGTGGGGGATCTGGGATGCGTGTAACACAACATTCTTATACCTAAACATACAGAACCGTGCATTCATAATAAATTTGCAAACTTAATCATAACTATTTCCCTCAGAAGGGTAACTTTATATTTCCATTCAGCCGACTAGGTGGGAGGGATCAGATATCCCTGTAAACTGGTGGTCATTTGTGACCTATCCCACCCCTTGTGCTTTGGGGCCGCCAGCCAGACCCCTATTTGGGTATATGGTTAGGGCTCAATTGTCTCTGGGAAAGTTTATGGCCTTGTGGATAGGGGCCCTTTAGGGGTAGGCCGTATTCGATACTGTCCCCTTAAGGTGACCCTAGGGGTCATCGTGGTTGTGATATATGTTTAAGAGCGCCCGTGTGGATGCCTTGTTTGAAGTCTATCCAGGGCGTCAGTATTTGATTACCCGACATGTGTGCGTTCCGGCCCAAGTCCTTTGATACTTGGGACCGCTGCTCTGGTGTGAAGGTAACAGCAACATTTCTTACCCTTATGCAGTATATAATAGAGGCATTCAGGCAGTTAGGTCATCCTTTGAGGGGACACTGGAAGGTATATATGGGTGTGGGAGTACCTGACCTTTGTGCACTGTATGACATCTCGTAAGATGATGGGGTATCCACACTCGTCTTATCTGATTAGGCCCCATAGGTGTAGACCTATCTGAGGGGAGCTACATGGCATGTGGTTGAGCAGTCTCAAACACAGCATTCGCTATGGGCCGGGGCCTTCCAGGGTTGCCTCATGATGGCATGCATGCGCTGCCATACGGTGATACAATGTTCACTACGCAAGTCCATATATGCAGTGCCTGATCTGCTGTAGCTACAAAGTGCATGGCCTATGAACGTTCTGGTCCCGCTAACTGAAACGTGCTGTTTCACGGCCCATATTAGATATTACTAACAGTCCCTGGCTAACACGTGCTACTTTTAGGGCCTTGTACTCATCTCTTCACAACGGTGATGCGTAGGGTCTATTGCCTGACGGGGACTTTTGTCTGCGATATCTTGAACTTTGAGCTTCCCTCAGTTCTTCTTGGCGTCTCTCCCTGCTGGGTGGCAGGCGGCAGTGGAATCCTGTATACCAATTAGGGATTTCCATGACTGGTATGTCCATCGTTTGACAGAAGAATGGGAGCTTTTCAGGGACCCACAGTAGGGCGGTGCGGCCACGATATGTTGCAGATAGCCCGAACTGGAATTTCCACTTGTACGGTATGCCCTTTGCACGTAGTGTGTCCCGCAGTGGTCTCAGATCCCGCCTGTGTTGGAGTGTTATGCCCGACAGGTCCTGGTATATGTGGACAGTAGCGCCATCATGCTCCAATTGAATCCTGTTTCGAGCCTTGCAGAGGATTTTTTCTTTTATCTTGTAGTCCACGAGGCAGCAGACTACATCCCTAGGGGGATCAGGATCTCTCCCTTTAGGCCTTAGTGCTCGGTGAATCCTCTCCATTGCCACCGGTGATTGAGCTGGTTTGTCCAGGAGGTTGTTGAACAGCCCTGTCACCATTGCCTCAAGTTGATCCGAGTCCACTGATTCCGGCAGACCTCTCACCCTCAGGTTATGGCGTCTGCCTCTGTTGTCCAAATCCTCCAAGTTATGTTGGAGGTCTCTCATTTGCAATGTTTGTGCATCCACCTTATGGGTTATTCTGCGGACTGCCACACCCTGCTATGCCGCTGTCTTCTCTACCTCATGAACCCTGTCTGCAATGGCTCGTATGTCCGGTCTGAGGTCTGCTATGGCGGCAGACAGGGTTTCCTTTATATCCGTTGCCACTGTTCTCAAGTCTAGGAGGCTTGGATGTTGCTGTTGGGGGTTCCCCTGCTCCCCTATGTCTGTCAGTGTCAGGCTGGGAGAGACGCTTGGAGCTGAATGCGCTGCCTGTGGCAGGGTCTGGTGGGAAGCCACCATGTTACCTCTCTGCGTGCGGAAGATGTCAGGAATGTTTTGGCTCAGGCTGCTCTGCTGCCGCCTTGGCGATTGTGAGCGGGATGCCGAGGTATGCCGGGACGCTGTGCCCATGTTTTTCTGGCCGTTCTGATGCTTAAGAGCTTCCGAAGGAGCGGCGGGACTGGACAGCGCCGGGAGCTCTGCTCTCAAGGGTCCATTCCTTCCCGAGGTCAGGCCACGCCCCTAATCTATTTCTGTATAACTGAAAACCATCAAATCACCTACCTCAATTATATTGAAGACATCGTCACTGCCCTGATTTACCAACAAGGACCCTCCCTAGGAAGCATTCGCTCTGATAGTATGAGTCGACTTCATGAGCAACATTTTCTCTATACCATTCCCCCATCCAGAAGAAGACGCCAAAAGAAATGGCGTGTATGCAGCAGAGGATGAGTTAGAAGAGATATAAGCTATTATTAAAAAGAAAAAAAGAGAACTGCGCTAACCTCAAATTCCCAAAGTGAATGGGATATGTGTATGTGCTAAACCCACAGTATGAGCCTTAGTGTCTTAATGTCTCTAAGGCCACCTCAAAAATATAGTGCATACTGTTATATATACAAATATGTAAAATTAATTACAAAGATAAGACACAAGTGCGTGTCAATGATGTGAATCACCCAAACACAGTACAGATTGTGTAGATCTCTGTGCATATACCCCTAAAAATAAAGAATGAAAGTTTTCTTAAAACTGAAAAAATACATAAAATAAATTATCAAAAAAATATTTTGAAACACTATGTAATGTCCATATAATTATATGCCAAACTATTGCTATAAAGTGTCCATATGGTAAATAAACACCATTGGAGAAAAACTTTGTATGAAGAGCTGAATTGGAAGTGCACAAATTAATAATCTTCTCCAGGAATATATTGTGCTTTTCCCATCACCAAATGAATGAATTGGCTCCTTACCAGATCCAAGCGACCCCCCGTTACAGAGGGTCACCACAGGCAAAAACAATCAAAGGATATCCGGGTAACGGTTCCCCCTCAGGCGATCCCGAATCTTTCACACAATAGGGCTATGGCTGTTGCTCCACATATCACTCCCAACTCAACGTGGTATCACATAGGGAAAAACATAGGCTCCAGATAGTGTAAAACCAATGATTTTAATTTACAAGAAACGAACGTATACACTTACATAAAAGACTTTAAAAGCAGGCTCAAAACAGAAGCGTGCACCGGCCGGACATCGACACGTTCGCACCGCCCTTGTGTCGACGTCACCCCAGTCGTGTTTGTTCGTTTTAGACCAGGAAGGACGGGTTGGTCTCTGCGTTGGCGTGTGTCCGGCCGGTGCACGCTTCTGTTTTGAGCCTGCTTTTAAAGTCTTTTATGTAAGTGTATACGTTCGTTTCACACTATCTGGAGCCTATGTTTTTCCCTATGTGATACCACGTTGAGTTGGTAGTGATATGTGGAGCAACAGCCATAGCCCTATTGTGTGAAAGATTCGGGATCGCCTGAGGGGGAACCGTTACCCGGATATCCTTTGATTGTTTTTGCCTGTGGTGACCCTCTGTAACGGGGGGTCGCTTGGATCTGGTAAGGAGCCAATTCATTCATTTGGTGATGGGAAAAGCACATTATATTCCTGAAGAAGATTATTAATTTGTGCACTTCCAATTCAGCTCTTCATACGAAGTTTTTCTCCACTGGTGTTTATTTACCATATGGACACTTTATAGCAATAGTTTGGCACATAATTATATGGACATTACATAGAGTGTTTCAAAATATTTTTTTGATAATTTGTTTTATGTATTTTTTCAGTTTTAAGAAAACTTTCATTCTTTATTTTTAGGGGTATATGCACAGAGATCTACACAATCTGTACTGTGTTTGGGTGATTCACGTCATTGACACGCACTTGTGTCTTATCTTTGTATTTAATTTTACATATTTGTATATATAACAGTATGCACTATATTTTTGAGGTGGCCTTAGAGACATTAAGACACTAAGGCCGCGTACACACGCGCAGACTGTTCGCCCAACTTTGTCCGTCCAACAGTTTCGGCAAACAGTCCGCTCAAACTTAGCATGGATGGACATGGCCACACACGACGGACGAACAGTTTGCTGAAACCGTGCGCGATGACGTGAACGGCACGTACGACGGGACGAAAAATCCGACGTCCTATACACTGCATTATAGCTTTCGGCGTGAAAATCCTTTCTGAGCATGCGCGCAACTTTGTTTGACGAACAAGCCTACACACGAGCGGACTGTTCGCTGAAACAAGGTTTCAGCGGACAGTTTTACGGAATTTCCGAAAAACCTTGTCCGTCCAACTGTCCGCTGAAACTGTCCGCTGAAAGCCCACACACGAGCGGACTGTCCGCCCAAACACTGTTCAGCGGACAAAGTTGGACGAACAGTCCGCCCGTGTGTACGCGGCCTAAGGCTCATACTGTGGGTTTAGCACATACACATATCCCATTCACTTTGGGAATTTAAGGTTAGCGCAGTTCTCTTTTTTTCTTTTTCTGTTTTGTGTATTTTTGGTGTACATTTGAATTGCAGCTTCCGACCAATATCATTCTCACTCCGTAGCGCAGTTTTTTCCCCTTTGCTCTTTTCTATAAGCTATTATTGCCTCCCAATGTCCCTCCCAACCTGGCCTGTGCATTGGAGATTGCTTCAAAAATGATCACACATCCATCAGATATTATTTCCTTTTATTAACAGACTGCCATTTCCCCATTTCATATACCTGTGTGGATCATTTGCTTGCTACAATGTTTCTACCTTCCATGTTAATTAACTGACCCTGGCCTGTTTTCGACTGTCTTTGCCTGCCGATTTAAACCACATTTCTAAATTACACATGCACCAACCTCAGCCTGTTAATTGACAATGTTTTTGCCTGCCACTTGGACTGATCTTTTGCCCTTCTACTTTAGTACACAAGGGTCTAACATATGTGAGGGTCTTCAGAATAGGGTTCTGATTAGAGAACAGTTTTTGGTTTTCTGTGCTCCAAGGACAGGGTCTGTTGTCTGGAGGCTTCAAAGACATTTGGGTAGAAGAAGCCTCTAACCCTGTCCCATCTGGCCCTAAGTTTGATGATCCTTCCTGCTGTCTGGACCAATACTTTGGCTGTGCTGACTATATTGCTGCCTGTAATGGCCCAGGACAATTTCCAAACACTTCTGGAAAAAATGAATTGTTCAAAAGACTCATTATGCCTCATAGATTATACGTTGGTGTGTTTGCTTTCCAAAATTGAATTTTGGAAGGCATTTTGTGCGCAATTCCATTGTTCTGGTGCTCCAGGGCCTTCAAAAGTGTAATAGCAATTTATGCTCATAGAATACCTGAAGGTACTACTTCAGTGTTGAGCCTCTGTATGTGGCCAGGCTGAGTAAAGGTCTCACATATGTGGTATTGCCATACTCAGGAGGAGTAGCAGAATGTATTTCAGGGTGTAGTTGCAAGTATGCAAATGCTGTGTGTGAGAAATATTCTGTCATGTACCTGATGGTTTTAAGCCCGAATTGCAGAGGAAGACCTCTCTTACGGCTCCCACTTGCGGCCCCCTGGTAAGGTAACAGAAGGCACAGGTGCCTGGCTGGATCAGCAGACTGTATCAGCTTGGCAGACTGGATCAGAACCACGAACAGATGGGACCCACATAAGGATAGGCAGCAGAAGTACAGTGGAGCAGGCAGAAGAGTAGTCACAAACAGGCCAAGATCAGGTGCAGGCAGATAACTGGATGGTCACAGTTAAGCCGGGTCTTTCACAGGTAATAGTCACACATCAGGTTTAAGGCACACAATTGCTGTAGAGCAGATAGCGGGGACCGCATGCGACAGGCAGGTTTAAATAGCCCGCCGGATGCCCATCCGGGCAAACTTCTCGGGATGGGCCCTTTTAAAGGATTGTACCAGACTCAGCATGGATGTTACCCTCGGGTTCCCACAAATTTTCTTCGGGTCCAAACCCCTTCCATTTAATCAGAAACTGATTTTGGTTTCTTCTCCTCCAGTAGTCCAGGATAGCCTCTAATTCAAATTCCTCTTCCCCGTCTACAATGACAGGGTCAGGGGGAGCAGTACTTCAATTTGTGAAAGGATTGGAAATAGAAGGTTTCAACAGTAACACATGGAATACTGGATGGATCTTTAGTGAACCTAGGAGTTCCAGTTCGTAAGCCACTTTGTTGATTTTCCTTCTAACCGGGAATGGTCTAATGAACTTGGGGCCCAGTTTCTTTGGAGGGCATGGCATTCTTAAGTTCACCATAGATAGCCACACCAGGTCGCCAGGTACCAGTACTAATTCACCTCATCTCTTCCTGTCAAAAGTTATTTTGTTGTGCTCCTGAGTCCTGGTCATGGTTTCCTGCAAAAGTTGGTTATTGGAAGAGAAGAAGTTTGTTTTTTCTTGAACTGCTGGGTGGGAGGGAATTGGGTAGAAACAAAGGGTGGAAGCGAAAGTTGGCAAAGAATGGGGTCTGCTTGGTGATGGAGTGAATGGAATTATTGTAGGCGAATTCAGTCAATGGAAGCAGGGAAATCCAGTCATTTTGTGCAAAAGAGGAAAAACAGCATAAATATTGCTCAAGAATTTGGTTAGTCCTCTCAGTTTGCCCATTGGTCTGGGGATGATAAGCAGAAGAAAATGATAATTCAATATCCAGGGCCTTGCAGAGGGCCTTCCAGAATCGGGAGGTGAACTGTACCTTGCGATCTTAGACGATGTTGGCTGGTCCCCCGTGAAGTCGGATGATTTATTTAATGAATACCTGTGCTGTTTCAGGAGCCGAGGGAGTGCCTTTCATTGGACCAAAGTGTGCCATCTTTGACAGATGATCAACTACCACAAAGATAGTGGTATGATCTTCTGCCGGGGGTAACTCAACAATAAATTCTATGGATAACATCCTCCCTGGTCTGTCTGGGACAGACAAGGGTTTTAGTAGCCCCCAGGCCTTGGTTCTATGACTCTTGTTCCTGATGCAAGTAGTGCAGGTGTCTACAAATTTTTTACAATCTTCCTGAGGCCACCAAAAGGTATGCTGTACCAGGTGGGTGGTTTTGATTATGCCAAGATGCCCAGCTAGTGTGTGGTCATTAGGGATGAGCTTCGAGTTCGAGTCGAACTCATGTTCGACTCGAACATTGCCTGATCAGCGAACAGTGAACAATTTGGGCTGTTCGCAGCAAATTCGAAAAGCCGGAACACCCTATACAAGTCTATGGGAGAAATCTAAAGTGCTAATTTTAAAGGGTAATATGCAGGTTACTGTCCTAAAAAGTGTTTGGGGACCCGAGTCCTGCCCCAGGGGACATGGATCAATGCAAAAAAAAGTTTTAAAAACTGACGTTTTTTCCGGAGCAGTGATTTTAATAATGATTAAAGTGAAACAATAAAAGTGTAATATTCCTTTAAATTTCGTAGCTGGGGGGTATCTATAGTATGCCTGTGAAGGGGCGCATGTTTCTGGTGCTTAGAACTGTCCCTGCACAAAGTGTCATTTGTGCAGGAAAAAAAGTCTTTTAAAATCACTTGCGGCTAAATTGTCGGCTCCCCATAATACAGAGAACACTCGTGGCTTCAACCTCTTTGCAGACTTCAGATATTCCAGGTTCTTTTGTTTGGTAAATATCAGGATTGGATGGGCAGCTCCTTTCAGCAGATAACGCCATTCTCCCAGCACAAATTTTATCCCCCACGTCGTAGTTCTTCTCTGCTGTTGATAGTTTATGTGAGAAGGAGGCTACTGGGTGAAGCAGAGACCTGGTTCCTTGTCTTTGGGACACTATTGCCCTTACGGCATTTTCGGATTCGTCCACCTCAAGAACAAAAGGAAGAGTGGATCCGGATGTCTCAAGACAGGGGCGGAGGTAAAGAGCCCTTTGAGGGCGTTTTGGGCTTCAGGGGACAAATGGAAGCGGGTTCCCTGTTTGGTTAACTGAGTGATTGGTGCAATAATGGCTGAGAACCCTCTGATAAATTTACAATAGAAGTTGGCAAATCTAACGAAATGTTGGATTCCCTTCTTGTCTGCTGGGACTGGCCAGCAATCTTCTGGGGGTCCATCTTGAGGCCCTTACTGGAGATAATTAATGCCAAAAATTGTGTACTTTCCTGCTCGAACTCACACTTCTCAGCTTTCGTGTACAAGCCATGTTGTCGAAGCCGGGCCAACACACATCTGACATGCCTGCGGTGGGATTCAAGAAAAGAAGAAAAAAAATTGTCTAGGTAGATGATAACAAATAAGTCCAAAAAGTCCCGAAGAACATCATTAATAAGTATTGAAAAGTGACAGGGGCATTGCACAACCCGAAGGGCATCACCAAGTACTCAAAGTGCCCAAATCTGGTATATGCTCCACGGAGATCGAGTTTGGTGAAAATAGTGGCGGCCCCCAGTCTCTGAAATAACTCTGGTACCAAGGGAAGAGAATAACTTTTTTTACTGTAATTTCATTTAATTCACGGTAGTCCACGCAAGGTCGAAGGGTATGGTCTTTTTTCTCAGCGAAAAAGATGCATGCGCCTGCTGGAGATGTGGACGGGGGAATAAACCCTTTCTTCAGGTTTCCTCAATGTATTCCTTTAGTGACCCTTGTTCTACCTCTGTCAAAGGAAAAATTCTACCAAATGGAATTTCAGCTCCGGGAAACAGTTCAATGGGGCAGTTATACGCTCGATGGGGTGGTAGAACCTCTGCTCCTTGTTTACTAAACACATCAAGAAAGTCATGATAGGCTTCTGGAATAGATTGACGTATTCCGGCTTCTGAGTCCAGGCATAGCAGAGTTGATGGCCCCTGGGAATCATGAGAGCCACAGAACTGCTGGCAGTAAGGTGAAGAGAGTCAATAATGGCAGGTGTTTGCAAAGTCCTTCCTGGAAGCCGAAATGAGACAACAAGAGCAAGATGAGATGCAGTCTTGGCTAGAAGGTCTGCGTAGTCAAGAGACAGAGACACTTACGGAGTTCTAGAGGGCAGTTTCTGCAGTAATGTCCAGGCTCTCCGCAGTAGAGACAGATTGTTTATCCGACGTCGTTGACTCTCTTCTGAGCGTATTGTTTCTAAATTTGTAGGTTGGGATAGTGTGTAAATGTCATTGCGCCATCTGTTTGCTCTAGTTTTGGTTCGACGATCCCCCACATCTATGGAAATTTGAGCGTGGTCAGACCACGTAATACAATGTATGTCTTATTTGACAATTTTTTGTAATAGTCCACTAAAAACAAATCTATGCGAGAATAGGAGTTATGCACATTAGAAAAGAATGCAAAGTCCCTTTCTGATGCGTGCTGACATCTCCACACATCATATAGGCATGATGAAGAGATGAACTGGTCCAATGAGGCCCTTCGATGCCTGGACTTTGAGCCACTGGATATGTCCATATCCTTGTCAGGCATCGTATTAAAGTCTCCACATAAAATTGTAGCTCCTTGTCTCACTGAGAATACTTTTTTCCAGATCTTGGTCAGGAATTTTAGCTGTTTAGTATTGGGTAGATAGATGTTTACCACAGTATATATGGGGTTTTCAATTTCACATACTAATATATATCTGCCTGTGCTGTCCAAGTGTATGTCCAGTTCTTTAAATTGGATGGAGTCTTTAATAGCAATAGCTACTCCCCCTTTTTTTTTTTTTTTGACCGTTAGCCGTGAGAAAACCTGTGATGCCGAAAGGTAGGTTTGACAGAACTAAATGTGTCTCTTGGATACAAAAGACATTGCTGTGGAGTCTGATAGCTTCCTTCCAGGCCATCTGTCTTTTTTGAGGACTATTCAGTCCCTTAACATTAAGAGAGGATACTATGATGGGCATCTTAGGTTAGAGAGCAGGACTGAACCTGCCGTAGGTAATTTTATATTGGTGTAATGTAAATTACCTGTCGCAGACGGTTAGCTGGATTTCCCCAGGCAGCAGATTTCTAGTAGGTACTGAGTTGCAATCTGTTAAGTCTGGTTAGAAAATGTTGATGATATTTCTGCTGGAACAACTTTGTTGAAAATAGTCTTAAAAAAAAGAAAAAAAAAGGAAAAAGAACAATAACCCGAAAAGCAAATTAATAATAACACAACAAAGGAACAGGTTGCGATTCCAGTTAGAATCTGTGTGGTAGAGCAACCGCTCCCTTAGGAGTACAGGTGAAGGGATAAATTAACACGGCCATCCCTTGGGCCAACAGAGCTGTAAATGGTGGTGGCATTTAAGCCCAAGTGTTAGCCTGTTTCAACATCTGAATCTTCTTGGGTTGACATAGGTGTTTCAGCACGGTTCCTTTCTGCGTTTTCAAGAATTATTTGCCATTCTCGCATGAGATGCATACTCTCTTTGACGCTAGCAATTATATGATTGTGGCCATCTTTGGTCATCAGTAGCCCCACTGCCTGTCGCCGCCATCTTGGTCCATGTGTCGGTGCTGCATAGAGAAGAAATCCGGCATTTTTCACGGTGGTTTCGTCCTCTTTCTCTTGTGAGATGTCATCTCGGGGGTTCTCTGGAGCCTATAGTACCTTCTTCTTGCTGAAACGAGGCTTCTAGTCACTCTAAAATCCTCTGTCGGCCCTCTGCGGAAAGGAGCTGTATTAGAAAGCAGCCATCCGCTCCGCTGGCTAGCCATGCCCCCTGTTGACTCTCTTCTGGGGTAAGAGAAATGGATGAAGGACCCCAAGCTGCATAGGCTTTGGTGCGTCAGGCGTTGAAAACTGGTTGCGCAGATGTTACCGGGTGCAGGTGACTTGGAACCCTTGGAAGCATCCAGGTTGGGCGAGAGAGACCTGTAAGAGAAGGGCCACCTGAGTGCAGTATTAAAATGTATGTTTTAATGACACACCGTATGATTACACTTACAAGACAACAAAAGATAAAAAGGCTCATCTGTTATTCAGTGGTCCATGGAGATTTCCTCAATTTCCAATCCAGGTGACGCTGCAGAGATGTGGGGCTGCAGATGTATGATTATTGGCAGAGACTATTTCCTGTGGGCATCAGGAAGATGCTGGGGCCGGCATGAAACACTTTCGGGGGAGGGCTTCCAACAAGGAGACAAGCTGGTGCTGGATGGGCGGATAGGCTACACGCTCGGAGCAGCTGCTCCTTCAAGGATAGGCCAGCTCTCTGAGGACAGCAGCCGCCTTTCTGATCAGCCATTATACTTTGTTTTAAACCCCTGAACTGCCAGATAACGTTTTAACCGTTGGACTGCCAGTTTGAGTACCATGGACTTAATACTCAATCAGCTATAATTGTCCAATTATTGTATGCATCTTTTGAATTGCGCTTACAGTTACTACCACATTTATTTGAAAAAGACCTGTAGTTCTCTCAGCCCTTCCTTCCTTCAGGCGTCGATCAATCTGTATGGTTAAATCATAGCAACTTGTCTTTCAGAGGATCAGAGAGTCCCATGCGCAACTGATGGCAGAGAGCGACGTCATTCCAGTTCGTATATGCGCTCCCCCACCTAAATTCAGCCACATAATCCTCTGCTGCCCTGCGTCCTTGCTGAAGGGTGCGCAGTGCAGCTTCTGCAGTTGCTGAAAGCTGGGGGGTCTTCGTACAGCTGGGCCATTGCGTCAAAGAAGGTGGAGAGGTTGGTCTAAACTGAATCCTTCTGTTCTAGGAGGAGGTGGGCCCAGGTTTGTTAAGTAAGGAAACTACGAAGCCCACCTTGGTAACATCCAAAGAGAAAGTTTGTGGCTGAAGGGCAAAGTACAGTTCGCAAGAATTACGGAATGCCCCGAAGCTACTTCGATCCCCAGAGAATTTTTCAGGTGTGGGGGCTCTAGGTTCCGGAGGGAGCATCACAACTGTTGGTATTGATCCTGCCCCAGCTGAGAAGGTTGACGTGTGAGGGGATCCCTGAGTTCTGGTGGGATTAGATAGAGCTAGCACCCGTTCTCCCAGCCGGGTTTAGCCTTGAAGATTCTTAACTGCTTTGGTCAATCCTGCCAGATGTTGACACAGTTCTTCCATAGGGGAGGCTCCCTGCTCGGGGTCAGGCACGCTGTCTGCTACTGTCATGTACCTGATGGTTTTGAGCCAGAATTGCAGAGGAAGACCTCCCTTACGACCCCCTGTTAAGGTAACAGAAGGCACAGCAGTGGTAGGGGTGCCTGGCTGGATCAGCAGACTGGATCAGCTTAGCGGACTGAATCAGCTTGGTGGACTGAATCAGCTTGGCAGACTGGATCAGCTTGGCAGACTGGATCAGCTTGGCAGACTGGATCAGCTTGGCAGACTGGATCAGCTTGGCAGACTGGATCAGCTTGGCAGACTGGATCAGCTTGGCAGACTGGATCAGCTTGGCAGACTGGATCAGCTTGGCAGACTGAATCAGCTTGGCAGACTGAATCAGCTTGGCAGACTGAATCAGCTTGGCAGACTGGATCAGCTTGGCAGACTGGATCAGCTTGGCAGACTGGATCAGCTTGGCAGACTGGATCAGCTTGGCAGACTAGATCAGAACCAGGAACAAATGGGGCCAACACAAGGATAGTCAGACAGGCCGGGTCAGATAGGCAGGTAGCAGAGGTATAGTGGAGCAGGCAGAAGAGTAATCACAAACAGGCCGAGATCAGGTGCAGGCAGATAACTGGATGGTCACAGGTAAGCCGGGTCTTTCACAGGTAATAGTCACAGATCAGTTTTAAGGCACACAAATGCGGTAGAGCAGACTGCAGGGACCATCTGCGGCAGGCAGGTTTAAATAGCCCGCCTGGCGCCAACAGAGGTGCACACACATGCGCGCGCACATGTGCAATGGCACCCGCGACCGTGAACCACGGAACCCTGGGTGGCAGGATCTTCATAACATAACCTGTTAATATGACAAGTTTGTGTAAAAATAAAAATAAAAATCTTAATTTCCCCAAGAATTGTGGGAAAAAATTACAACTTAAAAAAACTCACCATGCCTCTTACTTAATAACTTGGACTGTCGGCTTTCCAAAAAGGGGGGATATTTGTACTTTCCTGGCTTGTTAGGGTCTCAAGACATGAGATAGGTTGCCAGTACATCAGGTTTGATCAGCACCCTAGTTTGTAGACTAACTTTCACACAGACTAAATAATATCCACCAATTTGGGTTATTCTTACCAAAGATATGTAGCAGTATACATTTTGGGCCAACCAAATTAATGAAAAAAACAACTTATTTGCAAAATTTTACAATAGAAATAAAAAAAAATTATTATTATTTTTTAAAAATGTACGCTCTTTTTTCGCTTATATCGCAAAAAATGTAAAACCCAGTGGTGATTAAATACCACCAAAAGAAAGCTATTTGTGAGAAAAAAAATGATAAAAATTTTGTTTGGATACAGTGTAGCATGCCTGAGTAATTAAATATAAATTGTACTTCCGCGCTGTCAACAAATTAGAAAACTGAGGGTCCAATGCAGACACCTAGTTAGCTGATCCTTGGCAGATAAACAGGTAAATGAGTAAATTATGATGCTGCGCTGTGAACTCTCTAATCAGTGATGTGAACAGCTAAAATAATAACTATTTTAGCTATTCACATCACTGATTAGAGAGTTCACAGCGCAGCATCACAATTTACTCATGACTGAGTAATTGTCATTCAAAGTGTGAGAGTACTGAAAGCTGAAAATTGCTCTGGGCAGGAAGGTGCATACGTGCCTGGTATTGAAGTGGTTAAAAAAAATTTGAAAAAACAATGTAGATCCATCATCAATCACGACCCCCACTGTACCGCCTGACCCACGGCAAAAGCTAACCGCTGAATGCCTGCTCGGCTGTTTGACAGTTCTTAAATTGGTAAGGCACTGCCCCCTTGTGATGTCATCGACCCAGCATGCACTCTATGTGACAGCCAGGCATAGACCCTATAGACTGCCTTCGGATATCACTTCTAAACAGCAGAGCCAAAAACTCGATTTGCCTCACTTCTATCACCTGACCTGGCATTTTGCTGTGCAGCCTGCTCCTCTCGCATGCATATCAAGGAGCTTTCGTGAGAGGACATCAGTATAACTGCCCTGCAATTTCACATGGCTCAACAATGGTTTTCCCAGCAAAAGTAATCAAGCAGTAAGGTGACTAGAACTGTAACAAAGGAAGTGTGCCTTTTGGTTACATTTTTAACAAAAAAATGCAGCTCTTATGCTGTGGCTAAGACTCCCCCTTACTTTAATGGGGAGAGTGAATTTATGTAAAATTATTTTTTAATTATTTTTTTATACCAAAGCTACTATACATACTTTCTAATGCCCTCATACAGTGGTGTGAAAAAGTGTTTTGCCCCCTTCCTCATTTCCTGTTCCTTTGCATGTTTGTCACACTTAAGTGTTTCGGAACATCAAACCAATTTAAACAATAGTCAAGGACAACACAAGTAAACACAAAATGCAATTTGTAAATGAAGGTGTTTATTATTAAAGGTGAAAAAAAATCCAAACCATCATGGCCCTGTGTGAAAAAGTGATTGCCCCCTAAACCTAATAACTGGTTGGGCCACCCTTAGCAGCAACAACTGCAATCAAGCGTTTGCGATAACGTGCAATGAGGCTTTTACAGCGTCCTGGAGGAATTTTGGCCCACTCATCTTTGCAGAATTGTCCTAATTCAGTTACATTAGAGGGTTTTCGAGCATGAACGGCCTTTTTAAGGTCATACCACAACATCTCAATAGGATTCAGGTGAGGACTTTGGCTAGGCCACTCCAAAGTCTTCATTTTGTTTTTCTTCAGCCATTCGGTGGTGGACTTGCTGGTGTGTTTAGGATCATTGTCCTGCTGCAGAACCCAAGTTCGTTTCAGCTTGAGTACACGAACAGATGGTCGGACATTCTCCTTCAGGATCTCTTGGTAGACAGCAGAATTCATAGTTCCTTTTATCACGGCAAGTCTTCCAGGTCCTGAAGCAGCAAAACAGCCCCAGACCATCACACTACCACCACCATATTTTACTGTCGGTATAATGTTCTTTTTATGAAATGCAGTGTTCCTTCTACGCCAGATATACTTGGACACACACCTTCCAAAGAGTTCCACTTTTGTCTCATCGGTCCACAGAATGTTGTCCCAAAAGTCTTGGGGATCATCAAGATGTGTTGTGGAGAAATTGAGACGAGCTTTGATGTTCTTTTTGCTTAGCAGTGGTTTTCTCCTTGGAACTCTGCCATGCAGGCCATTTTTGCCCAGTCTTTTCCTGATGGTGGAGGCATGAACGCTGATCTTAACTGAGGCAAGTGAGGCCTGCAGTTCCTTGGACGTTGTTGTGGGGTCTTTTGTGACCTCTTGGATGAGTCGTCGCTGCGCTCTTGGGGTAATTTTGGGCGGCCGGCCACTCCTGGGAAGGTTCACCACTGTTCCATGTCTTCGCCATTTGTGGATAATGGCTCTCACTGTGGTTCGCTGGATTCCCAAAGCTTTGGAAATGGCTTTATAACCCTTTCCAGACTGATAGATCTCAATTACTTTCTTTCTCAATTGATCCTGAATTTCTTTGGGTCTCGGCATGATGTGTAGCTTTTAAGGATCTTCTGGTGGACCTTACTGTGTCAAGCAGCTCCTATTTAAGTGATGCCTTGATTGTGAACAGGTGTGGCAATAATCAGGCCTGGGTGTGGCTAGAGAAATTGAACTCAGGTGTGGACAACCAGTTATAGTATGTTTTAACAAGGGGGGCAATCACTTTTTCACACAGGGCCATGATGGTTTGGATTTTTTTTCACCTTTAATAATAAACACCTTCATTTACAAATTGCATTTTGTGTTTACTTGTGTTGTCCTTGACTAATGTTTAAATTGGTTTGATGTTCCGAAACACTTAAGTGTGACAAACATGCAAAGGAACAGGAAATGAGGAAGGGGGCAAACACTTTTTCACACCACTGTATATTTACCAAAAAAACTGTCCAGACATAGGGGGTTATTTACTAAAGGCAAATCCATTTTGCAAGTGCATTTGTAAGTGCAGTCACTGTAGATCGCTGTAGAACTGAGCGGAAGCTCTGCTGATTTTATCATCCAATCATGTGCAAGCAAAAATACTAGTTTTTATCTTCCTTGCATGCCCCCCTCAGATCTACAGCCACTGCACTTTCAGTGAACTTTCAAGTGCACTTATAATAACGGAAACAAGCTGCGCTAACTTATATATACGCGATATATATATATATATATAACCCCTATTCATCATGTGTAATTAAATGAAAAGCAATACAAATTATATATTGATAAATAGTGAAAAATAAAGTCCAATAAAGTCCAAATAAGTGAGGAGTGAATGAAAATTATAAGTGCACAGCCTGTACAGTGGATATTTATACAGGTATCAACCCAGCAAAGGAACCTCCATGGACCACCTTGGTATCGCTCGTGTAGCAAGAGACCTTTCAAATATCAAATCACTAGCATCATCTCTCCTTGACCAAAGATCAATGGTAAACCAGGGACAGTAGCGACCATATAGAACACACCTCAGTTATGGGTTCCTTGAGCCCGGGGTATGCCCAGAGGCTCTGATATATAACTTTTCTTTTTCTCCATACCGGGCACTTTCACCCCCTTCCTTCTTAGACCAATTTTCAGCTTTCAGCTCTGTCGCAACGGCTCACCGCTTACAGTTCGCTACCTCACTCCCAGTATGCAGTCCTGCCATGCATATAGCGTGGGCTCCATGCATGCACTTCACATAATTCTTCCTCTTCTGTACCCATGTACAGGATAAGCTCCACAGTGGTGCAGATCTGCTCCCGCTGCTATGGGAGACTGATCACAGCGCAAAGGAGTGCTGGCAACTTCTCCCTCGCTGCAAATAGGACAAAATAACAGAAAAAGTCAATGTGCATAACTATTCACCCCCCTAATTCAATACTTTGTAGAGCCACCTTTTGCAGATATCACAGCTCCAAGTCGCTTTGGATAAGTCTCTATGAGCTTGCCACATCTTACCACTGGGATTTTTGCCCATCCCTCCTTGCAAAACTGCTCTAGCTCCTTCAAATTGGATGGTTTGCACTTGTGAACAGCTTCATCTTTAAGTCTGACCACAGATTTTCTTTTGGATTGAGATCTGGGCCTTGGCTAGGCTATTCCAACACATTTACATGTTTCCCCTGAAACCACTCAAGTGTTGCTTTAGCAGTGTGTTTGGGGTCATTGTCCTAGCCTCAAATCACACTCACAGTGGTACAGGTTTGCTCAAGAATATCCCTGTATTTAGCACCATTCATCTTTCCGTCAACTCTGACCAGTTTCCCAGTCCCGACTGCTGAAAAAAATCCCCACAGAATGATGCTGCCACCCCCATGTTTTACTGCGGGGATGGTGTTCTTTGGGTGATGTGATGTGTTAGGTATGCGCCAGACATAGCATTTTCTTTGATGGCCAAAAAGTTCAATTTTAGTCTCATCAGACCAGAGCACCTTCCTCCATACATTTTGGGAGTCTCCCGCATGCCTTTTCGCAAACTCAAAATGTGCCATTTTGTTTTTTGCTGAAAGTAATGTATTTCTTCTGGCCATAAAGCCCAACTCTATGGATCGTACGGCTTATGTTCATCCTATGTAGAGATACTCTAGTCTCTGCTGTGGAACTCTGCAGGTCATCATCATCAAGGTCTCTGTGCTGCCTCTCTGATTAATGCCCTCCTTGCCCAATCTGTGAGTTTTGGTGTGAGGCCGTCTCTTGGCAGGTTTCCTGTTGTGCCATGTTCTTTCCATTTGGTTAGGATATATTTGATGGTGCTCCTAGGGATCAAAGATTTGGATATTTTTTTTATAACCTAACCCTGCCTTGTACTTCTCAACAACATTGTCCCTTACTTGTTTGGAGAGTTCCTTGGTCTTCATGGCAGTGTTTGGTTAGCGGTGTCTCTTGCTTAGGTGTTGTAACCTCTGGGGCCTTTCAAAAAAGGAGTATATGTAATGACAGATCATGTGACACTTAGATTGCACACAAGTGGGCATCATTTCACTAATTATGTGACTTCTGAAGGTAATTGGTTGCACCAGAGCTTTTTATAGGCTTCATAACAAAGGGGGTGAATACATACTGTAGCAGAGCGTCCCAGAGAGAGCCAGGAAAAGTCCTGTTTGGGGTTTATACATCTCCCAGGCTCCTCTCGTACACATTCAGAAATCTCTGATCCATGATCCAGTTCCGGTCTTGGTCCTCTTCCCCAGGCTAATTTAAGCTCACCTGAGCAGACAGCCTTTGCTCTCTGCCTGGGAAACACAGATCACACTGATCTGTGAGAGCCAAAAGGTTGGTAATAGCTGTTAAGCAATTTATGCAGAAACTGACAAGCAGTAGGCTTGCTCAGCCTGGTAGTTAGGGCCTGCATATTGTGTAGTTAGAGCCGAGACACGGCTAGGATTTTTTTTTTTGCTATCTTTGTTCTCATTTGTTTCTGGAACACTGTACAGCACCTGTATATAACACAAATAAACACAGCACTGTTTGTCACCACCTCACTGGATCTGGTATCTGTGACTGAAAGCCTGCTTACCCCAGGAAGCTTTTGTACCTGCTACATGTTCCCCAACTTACAATATGTATATGCAAATTATCAGTTTTCTATTTCTGAAAAATAGTTTTATGTATTTTTCTAATTTCACTTCACAAACTGAAGCCCATACACGCTATCAGATTTTCTGCTGATTTTTGTCTTCAGATTTACCAAAACCATATAATATGAGGTCAAACCTTAGGAGTTTCAATGTGTATGCAATCAGGCAGGCCCTCCCACTACATGGTTTGGGTAAATCTGAAGCCAATAATCAGCAGAAATCGGATAGTGTGTATGGGGCTTTAGACCATGGGTCTTCAAATTATGGCCCTCCAGTTGTTCAGGAACTACAATTCCCATCATGTCGAGTCATGTCTGTGAATGTCAGAGTTTTACAATGCCTCATGGGATGTGTAGTTTGGCAACAGCTGGAGGGCCGTAGTTTGAGGATCCCTACTTTAGACTATTGTGTTCTGATCCATCACATATAATTCAGATTTTTATTTATATATATAATTTTTTTTTCATTTAAAGTCACATCTTTGTTAGTTTAGTTGTTTTTTCTGCTGTACATGGGTTGCAATATATACTGCTGCATTGCAATAAAAGTATTTCAAACCTAAATGCTCTGTAAAAGGTTGCCTTTAATTATTTTTCAATTTGAAATGTGTTTTATTAATATCTGCAGCATTTTACAATAGAAAAAATTCAGTATAAAAAACAAAACAAAAAAAACCCCATTACACTACAATACAGCTGAATACATGCTTTTATGTATGTCATTGCGCTGTCACTTACTAACCCTGGTGAACAGAATGAATAGTTTAATGAATAATGACACAATGATTAGGCCAGCATATAATAACAAAACACTGTGCACTTGTATGCTGAGTGAACACTGGCCTACAATAATCAGCAGAGACCAGAACAACAAATAAACTGCACATATATAGAATACGAAGTGACACACATTGACATCTCATATTACTTCACCAAAGAAGCTGGAACTGAGAGGAGACAAAAACGCAGGGAACCCTGACCATAAATGTCATCATAATTGAAAGGCCCAGTTGCGTGTTCTTCCTGCTGAAGTTGCTGGTATATATTAGTCTATATACTAGGGTTGCCATCTTTTCTTCAAGTCAAACCCAAACACTTTAGCCGTGCAGAACAATTTTTTTATAGTATAAGCTATATATATATATATATATATTTTGTGATTAAATAACATTTCTAAATCATATGAAGTCAATCACAAGAGTCCATTTTAGATCAGAGTTCTCACTCTCCCCCCTTAAATCAGGGTTCCCAGAGCATCCCTTCTGCCAGGGTCCCCGGAGTTTTTCCTCACATCAGAGCCCACAGAGTTCCCCTTTTACATCTGAACTCGCAGAGTTCCCTTAAGTGTAAGGGGGGACTCTGCAGACTCTGATGTAAGGGAGAACATCAGGGACCCTGACATAAGGGATACTCTGAGAACCCTGATTTAAGAGGGGACACCAAGAACTCTGATGTAGGGAGAGGAATCTGATCTAAGTGGATATACTGTGGCCTCTGGTGTAAAGGGGAACTCTGATGTAAAGGGTGCCCTGAAAACCCTGATTTACCTTAAGGTAATCACTCAGAGGCAGGAGAGAGAAGGTTGGAGACTTCAGTCACAGACAGGGATGGATGGTGAGCTCACTCATCCCTTGGAAGTCAGCACCTGTTATCCAGATGTATTCTTGGCTGCTGGGCTTCAAATTTCCCAACATCACTTTCCTTTTCTGAGTTTGGTACCAACTTTTAATGTACAGAGAGGAAGAGGTGGGGCTCTAAGACGAAAAGGTGGAGCCTAAAGTGGAAGGGGTGTGGTTTACAGAACACAGGCCAAGTCTTAAACAGGAATGGGAGTGACATTGACAGGAAAGGGTGGGTAGTATTTAAAATTAGGGGGTGCACAAGTTTAGTTAGGCCTAGGGAAGCACAAAACCTAAATACACCACTGGCCTAGGGTGCCTTCAATTGGCATACAGATACAATCTAGGCAGGGTTAGAATTATGCATGATGGGGTCTGCTGCACAGCAATACCAATAATTTGTTGTCTAAACCCCAAAAAAAAAAAAAATAATAATTACACACATCCTACCCTGTATTTTCTGATGTCTATATACACGTTCCTTTTCCTATGGAGGCTTCATTCAGATAGTAAACTGACTTTTAATTTAGCCTAAGCCACTTCCTGTAAGAGAATGACCCCCAACTCTACCCGTCATCCTCAGCATACAGTAGAAGCGTTGTCACCCTCTTAGTGTATCACAATGTGACTTCTTGGCACTCCATTTTCAGCTGCCATTTTAGCACAACCTTTCAGTGCTATGATTGGTAAATTCTTCAGGACTGATGATGTGTACAGACTTATATGCCACACTTAAACTTGCAGACTATGCAGGTGCAGGAGAAAAATAACAGTTTAATTAAAGTGATTCTTTTTTTGTTTTTTAAATAACAAACATGTTATACTTACCTGCTCTGTGCAAGGATTTTTCACAGAGCAGCCCCAATCCTCCTCTTTTGGGGTGCGCTTGCGGTGCTCCTGTCTGCTCCTCTTCACCAGATGCACCCACGGCACGCTCACAAGTCCCACTGCTGTGCCCATTGACACAGACAGCAGGAATCAGCCCCCCCCCCCCCCCACCGCGCCCTTGTGTCACTGGATTTAATTGACAGCAATGGGAGCCAATCTCCCCCTGCTCTCAATCTATGAAATGAGGACAGACAGCAGCTTGAGCAGCTGGGCTCATGCACGTCACTGTAACAAACGGGTTAAGGTTAAAAAAAAAAAAAAAAGGGGGTTCAGGGGGGCAGCTGCAACACAGAAAGTTTTTCACCTTAATGCATAGAATGCATTAAGGCAAAAAAATCTTAAGACTTTACAACCTCTTTAAGGACATTTAAAAAGTGATCCTGCTCTATTTTAGTGCCATGACTGTACCGATTGGTTTTCATTAAGGGTTCAGCTATATTTTAAGCAGCCTATAACTTCTCTACTCTGTATTCAAGGCAACCCTAGAAATAGAGAATCCCATTTGCCTTGGTTGCCAATATATGCAAATGTTAATTATCCTAATGTACACGTTGTATTTCCCAAATGCTTTTGCAACCTGCATGGAGGCAAACAGTGCTGGGCCCCAATGACGTGGCATGATTTGCTATGATTAAAGTTACATACCTGACTATAGGGTAAATTTGGTTAGAAGCCAGCTAATGATCAATTAGGCTTATGTATGTAGTGCCGGTACTCCTGTAAAAAAATTTTTTTCCCTAGACTATAGTTGAGTCCTGGGGTTAATTGTTCTAAATTGTGGTTTTGGCATCAGTTTGGCTGGGCTGTACTAATGTTCTGCCTGGTCATAGGTGTAGGTAGCACCTTTGACAGGCATTGGAACGCAGTCTGGTTGGATGCATTGGGTACCAATCCCTCTCTCGGAGCCAATCAGTGGGTGCGTTGTCTCACTGTGTATTCTGGGAGAGGGTACTTAAGGTGCTGAAGTCACGAGGTTCTGGGATCCGGTCCAGAAGTATGTTCCGACTCCGTGGTCCTGGTCCTCCTGACCAGCCCCAGAGGCCCTCATGGCCTGAGGTGCAGATCCATCCGTTTCCGAGTCTCGGAACTGGCTAGTCCGAGGCACAGTAATTGGAAGGAGGATTCTAAGGTGGTCCGGTGCAATCTCGGGTTTTCGAGAGGCCCAGCACCTCATCATGAAACCAGGGGAGGACTCTTCGGAAGAGGGCCAAGCACGAGGCTGGCTGCTCGGTAAAAGCCTGGATGCTGAGCTGCATGGACACTAATTGAATCCACATTTCCTATGGTATCGCCAGACCGGCTGCAAGATACTGGTACCGTAAGAAGGTTCCTATTTTATCCTTCTGTTACAACTATTAAGTGTCAGCAGTTTCAAAGTGCCTGAGCTTCCATACCTATACCCTCTATTCCCAACTGAGAGACTGTGTTTCTGTTCAACGTTTTAAGCAAATAAAGTGTCGGTCTCTGCAGTTATTGGGCCATCAACCTCGGGAACCCCTAGACAAGAACGACGAGCTACAAGGCAGAGGAGGTAAACGGTAAGCCCAAGAAAACCAGCCGCTCCTTTGGGGGTCAGTGCTACATGTATAAAAGTGTGCTAAAAAGAACATTTCCTGTTACCCAACACAATCAGAAACCAGAGTCCTTTTCAAACCATGAACCATAGGGAACAGCAAAGATTAACACTTTTTTGTTAGTACAATTTAAGTCTCTTTATTTTTTGGTTTTAAGCTTAACCACTTAAGGACCGCCTCCTGCACATATACATCGGCAGAATGGCACGGCTGGGCACAAGCACGTATCTGTACGTTGCTCTTTAAGTGCCCAGCCGTGGGTCGGGAGTGCGCCGCCCGACCCGGTCCTGAGCTCTGTGACCGTGGTCGCGGGACCAGCGGACCCAATCGCCGCTGGTGTCCCACGATCGGGTCACAGAGCTGAAGAATGAGGTGAGGTCTGTGTAAACAAACCTCTCCCCGTGCTTCCTACTGTGGCTGTCACCGATCGTCTGTTCCCTGTTATAGGGAAAGATGATCAGTGATGTCACATGCCAGGCCATGCCCCCTACAATAAAAAAAACACATAACGTCATACATAATCCCTTCACTGCCAGTGTCATTTACACAGGAATAAGTGCTTTAAATAGCACTGATTGCTGTATACATGACAATGGTCCCAAAAAATGTGTCAAATGTGTCAAAAATGTCCGATGTGTCTGCCATGTTGCAGTCACAATAAAAATCGCTGATCGCCGCCATTACTAGTAAAACAAAAAAAAATTTATAAAAATGCTATAAAACTGTCCCCTATTTTGTAAACGCTATAACTTTTGTGCAAACCAATCAATAATTGCTAATTGCGATTTTTTTAAACAAAAATATGTAGAAGAATACATATCGGTCTAAACTGAGGAAAAAAAATGTTTTTTTTTATATATTTTTTGGGGATATTTATTATAGCAAAAAGTAAAAAATATTGAATTTTTTTCAAAATTGGCGCTCTATTTTTGTTTATAGCACAAAAAATAAAAACCACAGAGGTGATCAAATACCACCAAAAGAAAGCTCTATTTGTGGGAAAAAAGGGACGTCAATTTTGTTTGGGTAAAACGTCGCATAACCGCGCAATTGTCAGTTAAAATGACAAATCGTGCCAAATCGCAAAAAGTGCTCTAATAAGGAAGGAGGTAAAATCCTCTGGGGCTGAAGTGGTTAAATACCCCCTGATAAATAACACTGTACTTCCTAAAACCCATCTCTTTCTAGGCACTGGGTATAGCTGTATGTACCTGTGAAATCAAAGACACTGCTGTCTCTGACTACTAGCCTTCTGAGATTTGAAATGAGATTTGACTATGCAATTTCTTTGCTGCTGCGCACTGTTCTTCTGAGGGCTTCCTGGAAAGGAAGCTGCACCTACAGACAGGGCTGAGACAAAGGGTGGGCAGGAGGGTTAGCTGCCCTGAGCGCAAAGGTTTACTGTAGAGGTGGAGACACCTTCCTTCTGCAACAACAGCATCACTACTCCTGTCAGCCCAACGCTGGGAGTGGTGAGGAGAGAAGGATAGAGCCCAGAAGCAGTGCAGGCTGTGTTCTTTTTTCCTCCTCCTCCTTCCTGCCAGCACACCTTTATTCGGAAGCCGGCAGCGATAATCACAGGCACACAGGAGCTCTGCACTGGCAGGAGGCAGGAAGGGAGAAAGAGCACAGCCCACAGCCGAGCGCAGAAGTGTCCAAGAGAGCCAGGAAGAGGCAGGGCTGTGTGCTCTCTGTCTCCCACCAGCTCCTCCCTCCTGTCAGTGCAGTGCTTCTGTAGCCCATAAACACACCTGCTAGCTTGGGATGGTTTTTATACCCTGTCTCTTATTTTATACACCGCCCCCCCCCCCCCCCCCCCCCGGCTAACTCCTTTCCACACAGTGGGGGTGCAGTTTGACATCTTTGCCCTGAGCACTGTCCCGACACCTGAGTGGAAGAATCTTCCCGTTTCTTCTTTGTTCTGTGGATCTGTGCTTCCTCCACCTCTCCTCCAGCTTCCTAAATATTACCCCATCAGTCACCAGAACACCAGTCATTGGGGAGGTGATGCTTTGACATGAGAAAGAAAAGCCCTGCTCCTCCATCAAGATAACCATCCTCCACACAGTCATATGTCAGAACAAGGTATGGTTGGTTAGTCAGTATGGGAAAAGATCAGCTGCAGGGAGTCTAAAGACAATATTAGTGACTAGTCCTCTGCATGTTGTCTTTGAGCATGGCTTTCACAGTACAGTTCCTCATTAATGACTGCAGAATTTACCTGTGAGTATTAATGATGCATTGCAAATTGCTATTTAGTGCTCTCCTGATAATTTCTTCACACTTATATTATATGTCTCTCTGGTGGCAATCTGTATGTTAAACCAAGAATTCAGCAATTTTGCCAAATTACAAAATAAGTCATAAAGTCTAATATGTTCTATGAATTTGCTATTGTACATACAGTACACTACACAGGCACCGCTGGAGACATGAGATGAATAAAACACAGCATGAGAATGTAATAAGCAAACATGGCTGTGCCAGTTAATACTGATCAGAAAAAAAGGAATAATTAGCACGTGAAAGCAATAATAATAGAAGAAGCCGATTACATTCACATACACCTTGAAAAAAAAAAAAAAACAACAAATAAGGTTTGAATTTAACAATCCAAATCACTAAAATCTCATATAACATGTTAATGATGTCAAAAGTAGGTTTCAATCTTTTTAAATATTCAGATTTTTTAAAACCCCACCTAGTAATCCATCTCTCAAAGTCCCCATTCTGGCACTTCCTATTATGGGATGGAAACTGGATTCTAATTGTGACCCTGTGTAGTCACTCTAGTGAAGATTACAAGCAGTTGTGTCAAATGCGCACTGGAATCTCAGAGGTTCAAATTCCTCCTTACAAGTAAAAAAAGTCTACTTGCTTCAGTCTAGTATTGTCAGTACTACTAATCTTCCAAAAGCCATTGCAATCTCTAATTGTAAGGCACATGGCCACGTGCACTTTTGGGTTTTACTTGGAGATTTGCAGTCTCATCCAATCACAGAAGTGCTCTTCCCCTAACTGGGCACCACCAATTAGGATGGTGCTTTTCTATTCCTGCCAGGCCATGGGCAATCTGAGTGGCCCTCTTCTTTCCCTGTCAGAATGCACCAATAAGAGCAGCTTCCTACTCTTGCTCAATTTATTTAAACTTGAGTCAACCCCAGCTTAAAGTGGAAGTAAACTCCCCTAACATTTTCATCCACGGAAGGATGCCTCTGTTTAATCTTCAGCTGCCACGGTGCTGCACATGTGATCCGTTATGACACCAGCCATTGGGTGGTTTGACAGTTTGGTTGAGAGCACAGCCAATGTGCAGTTAGCATTCCTGGCATGCCGTTTTTTTAAACTGTTTAAATCGATGGGTTTACTTCCACTTTAACTCGTGCTTTTGCAAGCTAGCTGCTGAGCCTTCCACTATCCAGACTGTATCATATCCATTGATTCCTGGATAGGGACCTCTGCCTTGCACCTGGTTATCTTTATCTGCTGTCTGACCTGACTTTTGGCTTGTTCCTGGTTATTAGTGTTTGTGGGCCTACCCTTCCTCTGGCTTGTATTCTGACCATCCATGTCCTCAGCCAGTCCTGACTTCTGCACTGTAACCTGGTGACCTATTATGCTCCACTGTTGCCTGCAGTTAATATATCTGCTTCAGAGCTACTTCCTGATATCTTCCAGTTCAAGGCTATCCCATACTATGTTGCCAGAGGGTTCATGTCAGTGCAGTCAACACCCTGACAACTAGGTTTTCTTTATTGGGGTCAACTTTTTTTAAAGAAACATGGCTGATTTGTTCGGGTAGGGATTATTTTCATTAATTTCATTATTTTCATTTAATTTTCATTCTGTGTCATGTATTTGCCATGTATCTGTTGGAGCTTATACAGTGCTGTGTGATAGTATTAAGTTATACAATGTTCCATTCCCTGTGGCAATATATAGTGAAAGTGATAGAGTTGATGTGGCAAAGCAAGCCACTGCTATCCCATGAAACCCTGGTGCACAATTAAGGCTCCTGTCAGGCATAAAAGAAAATCCACCAATAAGTATAATTGACACATAGCCATGAATCCTTTGGTGCAAATCACTGCATTTGTTGCAGAGAAATATCCTTTTGGCTCCACAGAAACAAAAGAAGGTCATGTCCCCTCCATGAATTTCCATAGTGTTTAGGGACAATGGAGGAATGGCTAACTTTCGGATTCATTCAATGATACGCCCTAAGTAGGCGAGTAGTACAGAAAGTGGTTGAATAATGAATTCATTGCAATATCTGCACATACTAAAACCATACTGGTAAGAACCTGTGACTGACAACCATGTCTTTTACTGCTTTTGCCACCGCTCAAAGTAGAGGTGAAAGTACAGTACATCCTTGTGTCCCAGAACATGGGGTGCAGGTTTATCCTGATACCAATCCAAAGGGCTAGTTAATGTAGAGGAAAGGATCACCGCTACTCCCGACCAGCCCAGGTGAATAAACGATAAGGAGCGGCCTCAGCCTACATGTCTCCATCACACCACCCCACACACCCTGATGTATTTCACCCCACACATCAGGGGTTAGTCTTATGACTAAGGTAGGCGGAGTGATCTTTTCCTCTTTATATATCTTTTGCTGTTCATATGTGGCTTATAGTAATTAGGGGACGAAAGAAAACCCAACATCAGGTTCTCCGTCTTGAGAGGCAGCACTCGTTTTTTAAGAAGTCATATAGCGGTTTATCATCCTATTATTGTTTGGGGCAGAGAGTATTTAATGGAGGTTTATATAGTTTACCAAATAGCTGTGACTAATGCCTCGTACACACGTTCCGATTATCGTACGACAGATCGTTCACATTTTGTTGCATACAACTAAGATCGAATACAACAGTGCAAAATGTGTGTAAGATTTTTGTCGTACGATTCTGGAAAAATCTTCCGTTGTGCGTAGCTACGTATTTTAAATGATGTCAAATACGTGTGACCCATGTGTGCTTCTGGTTTATTTTTGTGTTTGTGATCATGCGTGGTGTTTATTGAACTACTTTTATCGGACGCATACTGTACTGACTACACGATTGTCGTACGATGGGCTGTCATCCGACCAAAGTTTTCCTGTTTGTCCCTTCGGATTTGGTTGGACGGACTGTCGTGATCGGCTGTCGAAAGCTGCGTACTAACGATCAGATTATCGAACGATCTGTCCGAAAGCGACTTTTGTGGTCCGATAATCGGAACGTGTGTACGGGGCATAAGGCCATACAGGTTGAAATGAGTTATGCCGCATACACACGATTGGACTTTCTGGCGGACCAGAGTCCGTTGGACAATTCGATCGTGTGTGGGCTCCAGCTGACTTTTTCTTCTCAAAAGTCCGGCGGACCTAGAAATAAGACTGGCTTCAAATTTGTCCACTGGACTCGGCTTTTAGTGAACAATCCGTTCATCTGTGTGCTAGTGCGACGGACTAAAACCGACGCTAGGGCAGCTATTGGCTACTGGCTATGTACCGTTGGACTTTTGGAGTGATTGTGTGTGGCCAAGTCTGTTCGTTTTAAAGTCCGGTGGACCTCAGCTGCAAAGTCCGTCAGATTGTCCGCAGGACCAAGTCCGTTGAAAAGTCCGGTCATGTGTGCGCGGCATTAGAGTTTGCTGTGACTTAATTTTATCCTTAATTCCAAAAAATGTTCTCAGGCTCCATGATCATGTGCCAATTCTACTTATTTATGGATTTACCTAGAGCTGATGACTAGATGATCAGGGCAAAATTGTCCTCCCACTGTAATAGCAGTTCAGTTTTAGATATATGGAACCAGAGTGGAAGAACTAAGCCACAAGGTTGCAAGGCAACAATGGGAACCTAGCTTACTTGTACCCTTAACTATACAAAGGAACGAGTTATTGAAAGTTAGCAACGTGATGTGTAGATGGCTGAGTGCATCACTCCTGGCAGCCCTGCCACCGTAGGCCATGGCCTATGCTGGCTACACAGAAATCTGGGTATGTGAGCAACACAGATAATAGTGTAAAAAAGCTAAAATATTTCCAACAAGTGTGTTTAGCAGTATAGCAAAATATGAAACCGTAAGAAAAATATACTCAAAGAATCTGTAGTTAAACAGGCCTCGTCAGTCAAAAAAAAAAAAAAAAAAAGTGCTAACAAAGTTCTTGTGGATAACCTGGCTCTGACCAAATAGCGAACCCGAGACATGTGCCTCTAAGAGCCAAGTTCCCTTCTTACGATATATATATCGTAAGATTTATAAAACTTTGGGGGCTGTACAGGTATGAATGGTTTTCAGTGATCCTTCCTGTATTTGGAGAAATGCCTGGAAGGGGCCTTAGGGCCTGCAGGGCATCATTCCATGTGATGTCATATTGTCCTTGTTTTTTATTATTCTAAACACATCTTGCACATGTAGTAAAAAAAAAAAAAAAGAAGATTTCCCTTTCAGTCAGACATTCAATATAAATGCTTTATAAAGGGTACTGGGAGCTTAGCAGGTAGAACTTATTGTAGTCATAGAAAAGGCACCACAAAAGTTGCCCTGAGGCACACAAATTAAATTAGGTTCTGGATACAATCATTCATTACTAAAACAAAACAAACAAGCATTGGCATGGGAGGTATGAACTGCATTAACTTAAAAACTTCCCTATAAAAGACCAGCACCACAGAAATAAACATGGACCTAAATAGAGTTAATATACTGATTTGTTGATAGTTCCCTGATTTTTTTTAATTATTTTTGTGAAATTTTTTATTTTTTTGCAACAGAATAAGTGATGGAATAAAAGGGATTTATGAGCCAGACATTTCATTTCTGGCCCAATCATATGTTTAACAGGCAAGTAATTACATCATTTACCTAATGAGGATGTTAATGAATTGTCTATTCATCTTTGGCACCCATAAATGATGAACATCCAGAATTAGACTGTTGGCAATTCAGGGTTACTAACTGTCTATTATTAACAAAAATAACAGGATTTTTTTACGACCTATAAAATACATATTTTGGACAACAGTATAAGACGTGGTTCCCAACACCCAGGCTGCAGACTGGTGCCAGTCCATGGGCTCTCTGCAGCTGGGCCGCAAAGGCTGCTCTGTCACAGATACGGTGAGTGACTGAGTGGAGAGATTACATCATCTTTCACCACCTGCCCTTACTCAGGGACCCAGCTAATGTGACGACAATGCAAGTGACAAGCTGCATCTGGTGGCAGGCAACAGTTGCAAGTGACAAGCGGCATCTGGTGGCAAGTGATGTAGAAAGTGTCACGCTGCATATGGTGGCAGGTGACAGTGGCACTGGCAAGTATCAAGCTGCATCTGGTGGCAGATGATGGTGGCAAGAGACAAACTGCATCTGGCAGCAGGTGATGTGGCAAGTGACAAGCTGCATCTGGAGGCAGGCAACAGTGCCAAGTGACACACTCAGGGCCCCCACTGATTCTGCATTATGGTGAGTTGAACTATTTCATTTTATATTACAATGTAATACTAGAAATAATGCACCAACCATGGTGTTGTGATATTTGAAGCGCTAACACAAGCCATTGCCCCAACAAATTGGCTGTGGAGACCACCACCCCCCACCACAACCCCAATCCGCCCCATCAACTACAAACCACACCCACCTCGGCGGTTGGCAAAAGTTTCTTGGTCCCCAGTGGCAAAAAGTTAGGGGACAGCTGGTATAAGACGCAGGTATAGTCTTAGGCGACTGGTTTATATGTAGCTACCTCCAGGTGATTGGATACTTAAAAAACAGAGCAGTTAGTATTCCAATATAACTCCTTCCATTCCCAGCAGTTTTCAGTTTAAAAAAGTAATAAAGCATAACAGATACAAAAGGGGGAGTCCTTTGTTCTGTACTGTATGCCAAAGAAAAAAAAACTGATTTTGCATGCGTCAAAAATCATGTTTTCTTCCTCATACAGTATAAGACCCACTACTGGAACATCCAAAAGCAATAGAAAACAAGGGGTAGGTGGTAGAGCAAACAAACACCTCTTTAATGGTTGATGCAGGCCATGGTTGTGGCATTGTTTTATCTAACGCAAGTTGGAAGACATCAAAACTAAGAAGTACAACGCTGTAGCAACAGGCTTATAATCTGAAGCTCCAGAATATTGATGTGACGCTTGGAATCCTTCTCTGACAAGGTTCCCTGCAATATTAGCATACCAAGCCCTCCTCATCCCCAATCAATGCAATACCTCAAAGCAATTGGAATGCCATAGAACAGAAGGAATCATGAGACTGGAACCAGGGTCATGGGCCATCTGTTTGGAGCAGCCTGCAAGGGTGCACAAATATCAATGGAAACAATAACAGTCTGCATATTAGGGCCTAACTCTGCAAAAGAGTCTCTAAACCTAATGAGTCAAGGCTCTAAACCTAATGAGTCATTTCGTTTTTTTTGTCCATGAGTCCTTAACCACTTGCCGACCGCCCCACGACGATATACGTCGGCAGAATGGCACGGGCAGGCATATGGGCGTATATATAAGTCCCTGCCTGCCCGCGGGTGGGGGGCCCGATCGGGCCCCCCCCCGGTGCCTGCGGCGGTCGGCATTCCTTCGAGAGCGATCCGGGATGAGGGGGCGGCCATTCATTCATGGCCACCCCCTCGCGATCGCTCTCGACGAATGGAAATCCCCCGTGACATCACTTCCTCTCCTGTAATGTAAACACAGGAGAGGAAGTGATGTATTCTCTCCTCCGTGTCGGTATTTTTCGTTCCGACACGGAGGAGAGCGGATCGGTGAGTTGCACCAACACTCTACACACACAGTAGAACATGCCAGGCACACTCACACCCCCCCTTTACCCCCCGATCACCCCCCCAATTACCCCTGCCCCCCAGTCACAGTGACACCAATGTAAATTTTTTTTTTTTTTTTTTTTTTTTTGCATTGGTGTCATTTGTGACTGTAATAACTGTTAGGGCAGTTAGAGTTAGCCCCCTTTAGTTCTAATGTACCCCCCTAACCCCCCCAATAAAGGTTTAACCCCGTGATCACCCCCCGTCGCCAGTGTCACTAAGGCTGGGTTCACATTGCAGCGGTTTATGAGAACGAATGTGATTCGCACCGCACTGCAGTGCAAATCACATCCGATCTCTGTGCGATTCGAGTTCAGCCATTCGCCGCACCCGCCGCACCCGCCACACCCGCCGCACCCGCCGCAAATTCGCACGGGACCCTTTTTTTGGCCCGCAGCAGAATCGGATCGCATGGGTGTTCACACCATGCGATCCGAGTTTGCAGATCGCACTGCGATATGCGAACTGATCTGGGGGTGTCAGTAACATTTCACTGACACTCCCAGCAGTTCGCATAGGGCAGTGTGAACTGCCGCCGGGAGGCATGCGATGCGGGAACCCGCCGCGGATTCGCGGCGTTTCCGCATCGCTCCAGTGTGAACCCAGCCTAATAAGCGATCATTTTTCTGATCGCCGTATTAGTGTCACAGGTGACGCTAGTTAGGCAGGTAGGTATTTAGGTTCGCCGCAGCTTTTTATAGCGCCAGGGACCCCCATATACTACCGCATAAAGCCCCCTGATTGCCCCCTAGTTAACCCTTTCACCTGTGATCACCATATAACTGTTACAGGTGACGCTGGTTGGTTAGTTATTTTTTTATAGTTTCAGGGCACCCGCCATTTATTACCTAATAAAGGTTTAACCCCCTGATCACCCGGCGGGTGTCATTTGTGACTAATAACTGTTAGGGCAGTTAGGGTTAGCCCCCTTTAGTTCTAAGGTACCCCCCTAACCCCCCCAATAAAGGTTTAACCCCGTGATCACCCCCCGTCGCCAGTGTCACTAAGGCTGGGTTCACATTGCAGCGGTTTGAGAACGGATGTAATTCGCACCGCACTGCAGTGCAAATCACATCCGATCTCTGTGCGATTCGAGTTCAGCCATTCGCCGCACCCGCCGCACCCGCCACACCCACCGCACCCGCCGCAAATTCGCACGGGACCCTTTTTTTGGCCCGCAGCAGAATCGGATCGCATGGGTGTTCACACCATGCGATCCGAGTTTGCAGATCGCACTGCGATATGCGAACTGATCTGGGGGTGTCAGTAACATTTCACTGACACTCCCAGCAGTTCGCATAGGGCAGTGTGAACTGCCGCCGGGAGGCATGCGATGCGGGAACCCGCCGCGCATTCGTGGCGTTCCCGCATCGCTCCAGTGTGAACCCAGCCTAATAAGCGATCGTTTTTCTGATCGCTGTATTAGTGTCACAGGTGACGCTAGTTAGGCAGGTAGGTATTTAGGTTCGCCGCAGCTTTTTATAGCGCCAGGGACCCCCATATACTACCGCATAAAGCCCCCTGATTGCCCCCTAGTTAACCCTTTCACCAGTGATCACCATATAACTGTTACAGGTGACGCTGGTTGGTTAGTTATTTTTTTATAGTTTCAGGGCACCCGCCATTTATTACCTAGTCTCACTAGTGTACCCCTAAATTTAGGGGTGTCTACTTTCCAAAATGGGTCATTTGGGGGGGGTTTGTGCCATCTTGGCATTTTATGGCCTTCAAAACTGTAACGCCCTTAGAAAGCCTGAAGGCGGTGCTTGGTTTTCGGGGCCCCGTACGCGGCTAGGCTCCCAAAAAGTCCCACATATGTGGTATCCCCGTACTCAGGAGAAGCAGCAGAATTTATTTTGGGGTGTCATTTCACATATGCCCATGGCATGTGTGAGCAATATATCATTTAGTGACAACTTTGTGAAAAAAAAAAAAAAAAAAAAAAAAGTTTGTAATTTTCCCGCAACTTGTGGCAAAATATAAAATATTCCATGAACTCAACATGCCTCTCAGCAAATAGCTTGGGGTGTCTACTTTCTAAAATGGGGTCATTTGTGGGGGTTTTGTGCCATCTTGGCATTTTATGGCCTTCAAAACTGTAATAGGTAGTGAGAAGTAAACTCAAAAATGTACGCCCTTAGAAAGCCTGAAGGCGGTGCTTGGTTTTCGGGGCCCCGTACGCGGCTAGGCTCCCAAAAAGTCCCACATATGTGGTATCCCCGTACTCAGGAGAAGCAGCAGAATTTATTTTGGGGTGTCATTTCACATACGCCCATAGCATGTGTGAGCAATATATCATTTAGTGACAACTTTGTGTAAAAAAAAAATTTTTTTTTTGTCATTATTCAATCGCTTGAGGCAAAAAAATAAAATATTCAATGGGCTCAACATGCCTCTTATCAATTTCCTTAGGGGGTCTACTTTCCAAAATGGGGTCATTTGGGGGGGTTTTATACTGCCCTGCCATTTTAGCACCTCAAGAAATGAGATAGGCAGTCGTAAACTAAAAGCTGCGTAAATTCCAGAAAACGTACCTTAGTTTGTAGATGTGACAACTTTTGCGCAAACCAATAAATATACAATTATTGACTTTTTTTTTACCAAAGACATGTGGCTGAATACATTTTGGCCTAAATGTATGACTAAAATTGAGTTTATTGGATTTTTCTAATAACAAAAAGTAGAAAATATCATTTTTTTTCAAAATTTGCGGTCTTTTTACGTTTATATCGCAAAAAATAAAAATCGCAGAGGCAATCAAATACCATCAAAAGAAAGCTCTATTTGTGGGAAGAAAAGAACGCAAATTTTGTTTGGGTACAACATTGCATGACCGCGCAATTACCAGTTAAAGCAGCGCAGTGCCAAAGTGTAAAAAGACCTCTGGTCATTTACCAGCAAAATGGTCCGGTCTGAAAGTGGTTAAAGAGCAGAACATCTTCAATAGGAACTGTCAGGGACTTAGGGTAGGCAATAGCAGGATTCATACCACCAATTTTTTCACAAAACTCCTCCTCCATGTGGTATTGCTGAGTAAACCATTTGGAGAGGGGGGAATTTAAACGTTTTCAGGGGGCAGCCAGTCACTATAAAAAGACCTGCTCAACTACACATTGCATAGGAAAGGTTTTGTGTGGCTTGAAAGTCTTTTTTTTTAAAGAGTATAATATGGGGGTCTTTTGAGAAATAGTTGAAGAAGTAAATTACAAAAGAAACAAAGTAAATCCAAATTCCCTCAGTAGTGCAAAGACATGCATCTCCTAAGGACACTAGCAAAAACAAAAAATTAAAGAATGCTGAGAGTTTTTTTTTTTTTTTAGAAATAACAAAATTCTAGCTTCTCCTGACACTTTATTTTTTTAGAAGAAAAAGAGAATGTTGGAACTTTAAATGAGGCGGTGACCGGGTAAGGTCAGTTGCCTCCATCCCTATGAATAGAAACAAACAGGATTACTGGGGGTTGGGACTTTAAATGAAGCAGGCAGGTGTAAAGCATTTACATTTATTGGAAAATCAGTGGTAAGTTGCATGAGGGTAATCATGAGAACACCAAGAAAACCAATATATTCTGTTCAATGGATAAACATACAGCAATAACAATTGACCACTAAAAATACAAATCACATGTTACAAGTGATCATTGAATAAGTAAAACATATAATTGGCATAAAACATGGCATATAGTAGCTCTATGCATTTTGTGGATTCATCCACTCTTCAGGAGCATGCACGTGGAAAACTGAATGCTGTAATATAATAGTAACAAGAATATCTGTAAGGTCTGACTCTGTCACGGAAAAGAGGAGATTCAAATAAAGTAATTAGAAGTAATATTGCCTAGGATAAACCCCCCAAAAACACTCCCGAAAAGTACTTACATTATCTGTATCTATGTAGTAGCAATGTGCCAACATGAATCAGAATAACCCCATAGGGGTATCACTGGTGGGAGCCGAGGTGGTTAAGGCAGACCAGGACTGGACAAGGATGGTTTCCAAAAAAGGAAATTAAAAAGTAATAATGGTCAACAATGGCCATACGTGCTAGAAACAAAATAGATTGTAAAATAGGTTGGAAACTCATATTATGTGATACAATAGGTCATCTGTCTTAAACTTGCTAAAGTATAGGATAATGAGATGCTAATGAGTGTATAAGTGAGGTTAAGTTAGTGAGAGTAGAGGGTTAGAATGATTGAAAAGGTAAAGTACAGTGAGAAAAAACAAGAGTGCAGCATAAATCAATGGTGAAAAAGTAAGATCAATTTACCTAATAAACACTTCAGTGTTGAGTGATCCACAAGGTGTGCAGATAAAAAGCTGGAACCACCATGTCAATCTGACCTAGATTGTTGACCATTATTACTTTTTAATTTCCTTTTTTGGAAACCATCCTTGTCCAGTCCTGATCTGCCTTAACCACCTCCGCTCCCATCAGTGATACCCCTATGGGGTTATTCTGATTCATGTTGGCACATTGCTACTACATAGATACAGATAATGTAAGTACTTTTTCAAGAGTGGTTTTGGGGGGTTTATCCTAGGCAATATTACTTCTAATTACTTTATTTGAATCTCCTCTTTACCGTGACAGGGTCAGACCTTACAGATATTCTTATTACTATTATATTACAGCATTCAGTTTTCCACGTGCATGCTCCTGAAGAGTGGATGAATCCACAAAATGCATAGAGCTACTATCCATGGCCTCTTCCTGTGCTGATTTGTCCTCGGAACCAGAGGTGCTCCATAGGCGTTCAAGGGGCTACGCAAGTACCCAGGCAAAAAGATGCCATGCGGTACTTAAGCTGGTGTGTTTGGGGGAAAGGAGCTACACTGGGGCAGAGATTCTGTCAGCTTTGCAGGGGCAAGCTCAGAGGTGGTTGACGCCATGTCAGCTTAAGCCAGGAATGGTGGTTTGTGACAATGGCACCAACCTTCTCTCTGCCCTCCGACAGGGACACTTCACCCATTTTCCCTGTTTGGCTCACGTCCTTAACTTGGTGGTGCAGCAGTTCTTGGGTCAGGTACCCAGGCTTACAGGATTGTCCTGAGGCAGGCCAGGAAAGTCTGTGTGCATTTCCGCCGGTCATATAATGCAGTGCTCGCCTGGCTGACCTCCAAAAGGAATTTAATTTGCCCAAGAACTGCCTAATCTTTGACATGCCCACCAGGTGGAACTCAACGTGGGCCATGCTGCTGTGGCTGCACACGCAGCAGAGGGCCATCAATTAGTACCTGCCCGACTATGGCACCAGGACAGGGTCAGGGGAGCTTGTTTTTTTTCCCCACGCCAGTGGGCTATGATCAGGGATGCATGCACTGTTCTGTTACCATTTGAGGAGGCCACGAGGATGGTGAGCAGTGACAGTGCATGCAACAGTGACACTGTCCCTCTTATCCACCTGTTGGAGCACACACTGCGTGGAATAATGGACAGGGCACTTGAGGCAGAACAGAGGGAGGAAGAGGAGGACTTCCTTACCTCTCAAGACCCCCTTTATCCAGACAGTGTTCCTGCTGGCCCGCCAATCACACAGGAAGAGGAGGAGGATTGTGTCAGCATGGAGAAGGAGCCTAGCACTCAGCATCAGCAGCAGTCTTCAAGGGATCATTTACAGTCCCAAGAAACCCATGGACTTGTACGTGGCTGGGAGGAGGTGGCTGCAGATCATGTCGTCCTTAGTGACCCAGAGAACTCCAGACCGAATGCCTCAGCAAACCTATGCTGCATGGCCTCCCTGATCCTGCAAAGACTGCGGAAGGATCTTTGTATTCATGGTATCAAGGAGAAGGATCATTACTGGCTGGCAACCCTCCTTGATCCACGTTACAAGGGTAAGGTTGTAGACCTCATCTTGCCCTCGCAGAGGGAGCAGAGGATGAAACATCTTCGGAGGCCTTGTAGAAAGGTTTGTGCAACGCGTTTCCAGAGCCTGGGAGGTTACAAATTCCTGGTCCTGGACAACATGTTGCTGAGGCTTTGGTCAGGCACAGAAAGAGCGGTGGAGAAGGAGGCCATCTGACCGATACGTTCAGACAATTTTTTAGTCCGCAGCCCCAAGGTATGATAGGTTCCAACAACCATCGCCAGCATCTGATTTACATGGCGCAGGAATACCTAGGGGCAAGATCAGACTTGGACACCTTTCCCAATGAAAATCCTCTGGGTTACTGGGTCTTGAGGATGGATCACTGGCCAGAGCTTGCACAGTATGCAATTGAGCTACTGGCCTGTCCTGCATCCTCCTTCGGAATGCACATTCAGTGCTTCTGGAGCCTTTGTAACCGATCACAGGGCGCGCCTGTCCACCGAATCGGCCAATCGGCTGACCTTCATAAAAATGAATCAGTCTTGGATCACCAGCTACCAAGCACCTGATGCCGATGTAACCGATATTTTTTTTTTTAAATGTGAGATCCCTTCAAGACTGCCTATGCTGATGCTGAGTTACTATCCTGTTATGCTGAGTGACTATCCTCTTCCTCCTCAATTTTCATGCTGATAGCTTGTAAGAACATTTTTGGTTATGGGCACCGCCACCAGTGGCTAAGGCACAATTTTTCTGCCCCTGTTTAACATGGGCGTGTAATTAAAATTGTTGATGCAATACTTTGCAGCAGGGCTCATTCCTGCGCTCCAACAAGAGTATCTGTGAGGGGTTGCAGTGTTGTGGCACTAGGACCCGTGCCTAAGGCCCAAATTTTCTTCCCCTGTTCAACAGGGGCATGCAATTTCAATTCTTGATCTAATATTTCACAGCAGGGCCCGTTCCTGCACCCACCAAGAGTAACTGTGAGGCCTTACAGTGTTGTGGCAACACCACCTCACTGTCCACCACCAAAGGCCCAATTTTTCTGACGCGTCCAGCACCAAAGGCCCAATTTTTCTGACCCTGTTCAACAGGGGCATGTAATTAGAATTTTTTTTTTTTTTATCAGGAAAACGTTTATTGAGTATAATAAAAAAAGAATACATAATCAAGTCCTGGGTGCAACATGCACCAAATTCAAGGATACCACATCTGACATTACTTCCATATAGATAATGCATATACATTATATTTGTGGTCAGGGACCAACTAGGGGCCCGGGTGAGAGAAACAGCGGGGCAGTCCAAGGGGACAGCTCGAATTGGTTGTCTGTGAGGATATATGTAGAGCCTTCTTTACTGTGTTTCTTGGCCTTTGGGTCAAAGTGTTAGGAAACAGCTAGCACTGATCTAGGTCACACTAAGGGGCAACAGTATGGTCGAGGATTAGTCTTGTTCTGTGGTTGAGTCCTCCACCCACCTGTCCCAAATTTGATTGAACTTAGTCGGGCAGCCTCTGTGCTTGTGCAGGACCTTTTTGTAGGGAAGAGTGGCATTGATCGCCCCCCTCCATTGCTGTATGGTGGGGGGTGTTGCCCTGATCAAAGTGCGGGCAATCTGCATCCTGGCGAGAAACAGTGATTCCTTTAGAAATATAATAAGGTACTTCTCTTCTTCTGGTAGAGGAAGGATGCCGAGTAGGCATTGGCGGGGGCATGAAGATAAAGGAGAGCCCATGCGGTCATGGAGGAATTTCACCACTTGGGACCAGTATTCCTGGAGTCTTAGGCACGACCATAGCAGGTGATAAAATGTGCCCTGCGGGTCACCACATTTGGGGCATGCTGGGCTATAGTCTGGTTTGAATTTGGACAGTCGAGTGGGGGTGAGGTAAGATCTGTGTAGCATATATAGGTGGGCGAGTCTGTCTGACAGTTTAGGGGAGAGCGTCCTGGAGATGGCCAGTGCATCTTCTCAGTCCCCGTCCTCCACAGCACCATGGTCCATTTCCCATTTAGACTTGAGCCAGAACGCCTGCGAGGTGGCCGCTGGCATTATGAGGCGATTGTAAAAGAAAGAAATCATCCCTTTGGGGCCTTGACCGCGGATCACACTCACAAGAGGCAGCAACTCGAGTCTAGGGATGGATTCTCCAAATTTGGAGTTGAGGGCGTGGTGGAGCTGGAGATAGCGAAAGAGCATTCGGTTGGGGAGACTGAATTCATCCTTGAGAGCTTGGAACGATCTAATTGTTCCATTTTCGAGAACCTGGGAAAGGAAAAGGATTCCTTTGGCTATCCACTGGGTTTGGTCTGGGATTGTGCGTAGTTCAGGAGTTGGGAGTTGTCCCAAAGGGGCGTGTGGGAGTGGAATGTAGGAGCCTTGGTAGTAATCATGGCTTGTTGCCAGATTTTGCAGTGGTGGGTCAACATGATGTTCTTGGTACCCGAGGGTCCGTGAGTGCCACGTAGAAGGACTTGAAATGGATGAATGACCTGGTCAACACGGGGAGAGCAAACTAGAGTCGTGTAGCGGTCTCTGTCTGGTTATAGTAATAGAGATGTGACAGTTGGGAGGTGATGTAGTAAAGGGCAAGTTCTGGAAGGGCAGTGCCCTCCAGATGGGCGGGGCATTTCAAGGTATGCCATGAAAGTTTATGGCAAGATGTGCCTCATACAAATGTATTAAGGATGGCTTCCATGGACTTGAAGGTTCTGGGAGGGATGCCAGAACAGATAGAGCAGTTTGGGATCATCTTGACCAAATTTACATGTCATATAACCCCAAGGGCGAGTCAGGACCATATTTGGGTTTTGGCTTTGAGAAGAGCAAATAGAGGCTCTATAGTGAGGTTGACATAATCTATTAGTGTTCTTGAACATTGTACACCCAGGTACTTGATCTGGCTCACTCTGACAAGTGGAAGTGCTGCCTGGGCCACGGACGGGGCACCCAGGTCAAGCGGGAGGATTTGGGATTTAGACCAATTGAGACCTTTGATGTGTAGGTGAGCCCTGATGGCGATAGCCGGCGGTTCAACTGCCAGGGCATACAGCAGGGAGGATATGGGGCACCTCTGGCGAGTGCCTCTGGATAGTGGGAAAGAGTCGGAGATCCTACCGTTGACCTGGATCTGGGCAGTAGGAGCCTGGTATAGGAGTTGCAGCCACTTTATAAATTTAGGGCCCGAAGCCGAATCTGTACAGGCACTCCCAAACGTAGCTCCACTCCACGGAATCAAACGCCTTTGCGGCATCCAGGCTCAGCACTTCCCTGGATCCAGTATTGTCGTGGGTGGACTGCAGATTCATAAAGAGCCTACGGAGGTTGAATGCAGTGTTCTTGCTGGGCATGAACCTGGTTTGATCCGAGTGGATCAGGCAGAGCGAGGATTTTGGCTAGGATTTTTACGTCCAGTTGCAGGGGTGATCTGGGGCGATAAGATTCTGGGTGGAGGGGATCCTTGCCGGGTTTGGGATAAGGACGATGAGAGCCTCTGCCAGGGATGATGGGAGGGTCGCGGTGTCAAATATATGGGCATATAGTGCTTGCAGTTTGGGGGTAAGGACTTCCTGGAATTGTGTGTAGAACTCCAAGGGAAGGCCGTCGGAGCCTGGCACCTGGGAGGGTGGGAGTCGGGCTATTGCCTCTGCAACACATTCTGAGGTAATGGGTGCTTCCAAAAGGGATTTTTGAGTCTGAGTGAGGTTGGGGAAGTCAATGTGGTGTAGAAATTGGGAAAGTTTGGCTTGTGTGTGACGTGCTGCAGATGTGTATAGATTGGAATAGAATTGTTTAAATTCCTCTGCCACTGAATTGGGGTCTGAGGTCACGGCCCCAGCTGCTATCTGGAGCTGGACCACGACTGGGGGGCTATGGTCCAAGTGGGCCATATAGGCTAGCAGTTTGCCTGCACGTTCTCCATGCTCAAATATGCATTGTCTGCTAAAAAATATGCCCTGCTTTGCCTTTTCATAATGTAGGTGGTTGGCTAACTTGGATTGCAAGCGAATAAGGGAGGCATTTGGGGTCTGTGAGGAATATCTGTTCAAGTGAATTCAGTCTCTCTTCAGATTGTTGCAGTACTAGTTTGGATGTGGCCTTATGTCTATTTATGCATGTGGATAAAACCAGTCTGGCATGGAGCTTGAAAGCCTCCCAGACTGACCCGATGGGCGCCGAGCCCAGGTTTCTGTGGAAAAAATTAACCCACTCCCTCTGCACGGCCTCCAGCTCTGGCAAAACCGTGAGTCAAAATGGGTTCAGTCTCCACATGCAGCCTCAGTGTCAGCCAGTATATGGGGAGTGATCTGAAAGCACCCTTGTGTCAAATCCCACGTC
This sequence comes from Lithobates pipiens, assembly GCF_037356315.1. Classification (NCBI taxonomy): domain Eukaryota; kingdom Metazoa; phylum Chordata; class Amphibia; order Anura; family Ranidae; genus Lithobates; species Lithobates pipiens. Next base: position 65,096,828 of record NW_027507791.1, read on the forward strand.
TAAGAGGTCGGGCAGCAGGGCAGGGGAGAGCAGGATCATATCTATATGGGACATGGCCAGTTGCGAGGGAGTGTAGCATGAGAAAGCTATTTTGGTTGGATATTTGTGTCTCAAGGAGTCTGTCATGGCGAATTCCACCGCTAACCTGCCAAACCTAGTGGTGTGGGGTGGGGGGGGGGGCTGATGTCAGGGTGGTCGTGCTGGGTCTGTCTAGGCTGGGGTTAATCGTCATGTTGAAGTCACCTATCCACATTACAGGTACCGTAGGGTATTTGGCCATAAAAGTAAGTTCTTCTTGTAGAGCGTGGAACTGGAGGGGCGGTGGGATGTAGAATGCCATAAAAAGTATCTCCAACCCACCGATGGTGGCGTGGAGGAACAGAAACTGACCCTGTGGATCCGACTGCATGTCATGGAGATGGAATTGCACTGTTTTGGCAACAATAATGGCTATACCCCGTGAGCTAGGGGTGTATGGAGCATTATACAGCCAGCCCACCCAAGGTTTTTTAAGTGCCATTTGGGATTGTCCCGTAAGATGAGTCTTGACTAGTACAGAGATATCTGCTCGTATACATTTTAGGTGAGTGAGGACAGCTACACAATTGGGTTTGGCACAGAGCCCTCGGACATTACAAGTAATTATTTTAAGTGTAGCCATGTGGGTATCTTGATAGGTTCATCATGCAGTCGGATCTGACAGTCAGGGCTCCTAGCACAGAGGTGAGGCGAATAACACATGGTGTAGTAGTATAACTCAGGGTATGTACATGCAAAGGCATTTCATAATAGTTTGCGGGGAGTCTGTGCAAGTAGACTTGTAAAGGTGGTGTGTCTAGTTGCCCAGAGTGCATCCCCTGTCATTGCAAAACAGTTGGTATACTTTAGAAGACATATACTGTTGCACAAATATAAGTGATATAGCAGGAGCGCGTGGTGTTTCAGATTGACTTTGATTTCTTTGCCGCATCTGAGCCGCTTTGTGTTATTGTCATGCCTCACACGTTGGGAGGGGAGATGTGACCCACAAGAGCACAGCTTTACTATGCAAGCAAGCGGCCCCGGAGCAAAGAGCAGTGCGGTCTGTTGCATGGATCTGCACCTGCAGCGTTGCGAGGCAGGCAAAACATTGCATGTAGTACACATTAAGGGAATATAGTACATGGTAAGTCATTTGTGAGTAACATTGCATAGAGAACATATAAACTTTTGTAACTGTGCCATCTCTGGACTAGCATGGCAAAACATTCAAACAATCACTCTCCACAGCCGTGGTAGTGATAGCTGGCCAGGTAAACTTAGCTTTAGTAACTGTTAGCAATTGCCAGGTCAGTAGGGCAGTAAGGGGGCACTCGTTTCCAAGGGTGACCATGGCAAGTTGTGGGGGCGACAAAAAAGAGAACGGCAGAGCACACAACTTGGTAGATTGTAGGGTGTGCAGTTAGTCCGGGTGAGTGCCTTTAGGGTGTCAGAGTTCTTGAAGGGTAGTGGTGCAGGGAAGTTCTGTGGATCATGGGGCAGGAGAAGGCGGGAGGTAGGATATCTTGTGTGTGGGCATCAGGCCAGGTACCAGGTTGGTGGGTCCAGGCAACACCAGGGGACCCTTACGGGTGGAGGAGTGAGGGAAAAGGAGAACAGAGAGGGGATAGGCAAGTAAGTGCACACTAACAGTTTAGGATGAGCAGTCCCAGTCCGTTCCCCCTGATGCACATCTTGGAGGCTGAAAGTGGCTGTGGGGTGGAGGGAGTGAGGTTTAGCGCTGAGTAGGGTCTTCAAAAAACTGGACTCGAACCACCCAGAGCCTTGCTGGGAATAACATTGCATAGGGGAGGTGGTGGATGCGCAGCTGACGTTTGGCCTCTATAAATTGAGCTCACTTCTTCTGTACTTCAGCGGAGAAGTCCGGGAGCACTGTGACCATGACATTACCAACCGGTATGTTTCCTCGTTCACGGGTAAGGCGTAGCATGGTGTCCCGGTCTCTATAATTGAGAAGTTTGGAGATGAAAGTTTGCTGGGGTGCACCGGCTGGTGGAGGGCATGCGGCCAGGCGATGTGCGTGCTCTATCACAAATGAGGAGGAGAAGGCCTCCCTGCGAAAGGTCTTGATGAGGAGATTTTTAAGGTATGTGGGGGGGTTGGAGCCCTCAGATCTTTCAGGGAGGCCCACAAACCGAAGGTTACACCTTCTGAGCCTGTTCTCCATGTCGTCCTGTTTATGGAGGACAACACCAAGCTGGTGCTGGAGTTGTTCCATGGAGATCTGTAGTGGGGTAATGTCCGCCTCCACGTGGCTCACCCTGCGCTCGATTTCAGAGGCCCTGTCTCGCAGCTTCTGGACGTCTTGCTGGATGAGGGATATGTCAATTTTGACTTCCTTGATCTTCGAGGTGTGGTCTGGCACAGAGAAACGGCCTTGAGGATTTTGGCGGTATCGCTGGAGGGGGATTCCTCTGCGGCCTGGGCAGGGCTGGCGCCATCTTCCTCCTCAGTGTCCTGTCCCTCATGGCGATATTTAGCCAGCTTGGCTATGGCTTCAGAGGTCCGCTTCGGCTGCGACATGAGGGCTGTTGTGTGCATGAAGACTGTGGGCTGCAGTGTGGCGTGTTTTGGCAGAAGTTCCCCAGAGGATAAAGGTAAAAGGTTAACTTCTCATATGGAGCTCTCACTCTGCACGACCTACGCCAAGAAGCTCCAGGCCACGCCCCCCAGTAATTACAATTCTTGATCTAATATTTCACAGCAGGGCCCACAAAGAGTAACTGTGAGGCCTTACAGTGTTGTGGCAACACCAACACCTAAGGCCCAAATTTCTGCAGAGTATATAGGGCAGGCCCCTACTTTCAAACATACAACTTACAAACGACTCCTACTTTCAAACAGAAGGAGACAACAGGAAGAGAGAGGAAATCTATCCCTAGGAAGGGAAATTCTCTCCTGTAAGAGTTCCTTATTTCAATAAAAAAAACAAATTTTCAAAATCAAATTGTCATTGGGACAGAAAGTGAGGTGAAATCTTCTGAACAGGTGCGCACAGATAGCAAAACAATGGTTACAGGGGTGATAACCCTTCCCTACGTTTTCCAAAAAGCTTAAAAATAGATGTTTTAGCTGGAGCTACACTAAAAATGTACCAGTTCAAAATTACAGATTCTACCTACAGTCCCTGTCTTGTTTGGGACGCCTGTATACTGCTGTTCGAAGTATATAGAGCCTGGGGGCCTTTCCTTTTTTTAAATTTGGGTGCAGGGTTCCCCTTAATATCCGTACAAGACCCAAAGGGGCTGGTAATGGGATGGGGGAGGGGTACCCATGCCTTTTTTCTCAATGATTTTCATCCATATTGCCGGGACCAGACATTACATTAAAGCCACAAGCAGTTTTAAATGACTTTTATTCCTTTAGAAATGTCATTTTTTGGTGTAGGGACAGTTCTAAACATGGGAAACACATGCCACTTTACAGGCATACTATAGACATCCCCCAGGCACGATATTTAAATGAATATTTCACTTTTATTTTTTCACTTTAAGCATCATTAAAATCACTGCTCCTGAAAAAACAGAAGTTTTTAAAACTTTTTTTTGCATTAATACATTTACTCTGGGGCAGGACCCGGGTCCCCAAACCCTTTTTAGGACAATAACTTGCATATTAGCCTTTAAAATGGGCACTTTTGATTTCTCACGTTCGAGTCCCATAGACTTTAACAGGGTTCGAAAGTTCACGCAAACTATCTGTCCGTTCAAAAGTTCTGGTGCGAACCGAACCAGGGGGGTGTTCGGCTCATCCCCAGTGGTCAGGTTTAAATTGATGGTGCATACCAGGAGGGAAGTCTGGGTTTAGTCTAATCGGAGTAAGAGGTCCTGGGATGGATGAGGTTGAGGAGGCCTTGCACACTGTGTGGAAACAATGAATGGTTGTGCCAAATAACGGATGAGATGGTATCTCTGTTGGGGTGTGATTATTTAGTAGTCAGGGTGCTGATTCCAGCAGCAGAGAGGTAAAGGACTCTTCTAAGGAAACCATGGGCGTCCGCAGAGCTTCGGGGGGGGGGGGCCATCATTTTAGGGTCACCCATGCTCCACCACTTTTCCACAATGTCATTATCACATTATCATGGTCAGAGACTGCAGACTTAGTACAGTCCCTTGGATAAGTAATGGATAATGGCCAACTTATCAGACCCAGCGAAACTACAGCAGTGATCCCTCCGGCTGGATGATTGCTCCCTGAGGGTTTCCCGGGGTAACTGGTCAGTAGCGTAGCATGTCTGTACCCTGGCAGTGACTCTGTCTGTCTCTGGTGGCGCTGGGCAGCGTGGCTCTCTCTGGTGGCGCTGGGCAGCATGGCTTTCTCTCTGGCTTCCGCCCAGCACACTCCTCATTCTTTGTCCTGTAGCACTCTCTCCCTCAGCTTTTTTCCTGGCTGCAGTCTCTCAATCTCTATCTTGATCGAGCTGTAGCCTCCTTCCTGTGGAAAATAGGGCCGCCAATCTTTGGGACTACATGTCCCATGATGCTTTCCTCTCATAGTCTCCTTTGATTGGCCCTCAGTTATGACCAATAGGGAAGGAATGGAATAGGCAGGAAGCTAGGCGGGGAACCTGGTGAGCTGCTGTCTTTTCTTCCTCACTGGAGAAAGGGGGGGTGAGCGGGGAAAACCTCTGGCAGCCCACAGCTCACCTTTCTCACAGCACCGCTGAATTCTCTGCTGGATTGAGCAGGGAAAAGAGCCGAAGTCAAACTACACTGATAGGGGGGCTTGATAGCACCTTGATGGTGTCACCCCACTGGTGGGTGGCACCTGGGTGCGGGCTGCCCACACTCCGATAGCGATGCACCTCTGCTAAATTTAAGATCCGATCCCCGATTCTGGGGGGGGGGCACTTGACCCCCCTTGCCCCTACCTGCGGACACCCATGAAGGGAACCCAGTCTTTTTGCGATTTGTGGACATTCCAGACAATTATTCTTGTAAGGTGGCAGGCCTTGTAATAGTTCTGAAGATCTGGTAAACCTATCCCCCCTAAATGTTCAGGTAACGAGAGTTGGGAATAACTTCTTGGTTTTTGTCCTCCCCATAGGAATTTAGTGCATGCACTTTTGTATGTTTTAAAGAATGCTGGTGGGAGGCGTATTGGGACTGTTTGTAGGACATATAGCAGACGGGGAAGCGCATTCATTTTTAGAATAGCCACCCTTCTGAACCAAGAGAAGATGGGTTTATTGCATCTTATAAGGTCTGGTGTTAAGTTGTTTAGGATGGGTAAGTCGTTTTTCAAGTAGAGGTCTGGTAGTTTAGATGGGAGCTGGATACCCAGGTAAGTTATGGAATCTGTTTTCCATTTAAAGGAGAAGTTCTTTTGACAATGTTCAGTAAGCTGTTTTGGGAGAAAGAGTTATTGAGAGGAGGAGGATTTTGTGAAATTAATTTTCAAATTGGACAGTGTGTGGAGCCATTTGTTGTCTTGATAGTTCAGTTGAGAGCACAAGCAACTATTGATGGTTTATTTCCACTTTAAAATATGACAGGAGCCAGCGGGGAGATAAGACCTCAGATTCCGTAAAGAAGACGGGTTGTTTTATGTTTGGGGGCTGTAGAGACTCACCGTGTTGCATAATACATCATAAATATTGGTGTAACATGAAACATGGTCAGAACGATGGAAAAAAAATTGAAAAAAAATGTTTCTAATTTGTTTACATCTTTTAGTCTACAGATTGCATAGAAAAGAAATTACTATTTGTTAAGACACGTTTGCCATAGTAAAACCTTGTTTTTCAAAACATTTAAAAAAAATATGTTTTACTTTCAGTGTTAGGATCCGTTCACACAGGGGCAACTCAGATCCGACTTCAGGTCGCCCCTAGTCTCCTCAGGTCGGACAACATTTAAAAATCAATGTAAGTGAATGAGAGCCGTCTTAATGCACACTACTGAAGTTGCTCCAACTTCAGAAAAAGGTTCCTGTACTACTTGAATCCGACTTGTAGGCGACCGGTACCCATTGATTTTAATGGAGGTCGCCTCCAAGTCGGATCTCCGTCTATACGGAGGCGACTCTGACAGAATTATAAGCTCTCAAGAGGGAACTCCACGCCAAATTTATGAAAAAAAATTGGCGTGGGTTCCCCCTCAGAGAGCATACCAGGCCCTTAGGGGATGGGCGTGGGGGTCCCCCCCAAGATCTATACCAGACCCTTATCCGAGCACGCTACCCGGCCGGCCAGGAAAGGGGGTGGGGACGAGTGTGCATCCCCCCCCTCCTGAGCCGTACCAGGCCACGTGCCCTCAATATGAGGGGGTGCCTTGGAGAAGGGGGGCCAGCCCCCCACCCTATGTGAATGAGTATGGGGTACAACGTACCCCTACCCATTCACCTGTGAAAAAAATGTAAAAAAAAAAGCACAACACAGGGTTAAAATAGTTTATTGCACAGCTCCAGGGGTCTTCCGTTTTCGGGTGTCTTCTCGCCGCACTCCTCCGCTATCTTCTGCTAGCTCTTTTACTAGCGGAGGAGCCCGGCTTTCTTCTTCGTCGCCGCCCTCTTCTTCCGACTTCGGGGGTCTTGTCCCCCTCTTCGGTTCTTCTTGCCGGGCCACCGCTTCTTCTTTCAGCTCTTTTACTAGCGGTGGCCTGGTCTTCTGTCGCCGCTGCCGCCTTCCGTTCTATTTCTTCTTCTTCTCCTGGAGATGTTGACTCGACGATCTCTCCGGCCGCAATGCCAGGGACGCGGTGTGCGGCGACTTATATAGGGACAAGGGGTGGGGTCGCCGGTTGATGTCACATGGTGACCCCGCCCCCTTACGATGTCATAGTCCCAGCATCCTCCCGGACTGTGACATAGTGACACCATGTGACATCAACTGGCGACCCCGCCCCTTGTCCCTATATAGGTCGCCGCGTCCCTGGCATTGCGGCCGGAGAGAGCGTCGAGTCAACATCTCCAGGAGAAGAAGAAGAAGAAGAACGGAAGGCGGCGGCGGCGACAGAAGACCGGGCCACCGCTAGTAAAAGAGCTGAAAGAAGAAGCCGTGGCCCGGCAAAAAGAACCGAAGAGGGGGGACAAGACCCCCGAAGTCGGAAGAAGAGGGCGGCGACGAAGAAGAAAGCCGGGCTCCTCCGCTAGTAAAAGAGCTAGCAGAAGATAGCGGAGGAGTCCGGCGAGAAGACCACCAAAGACGGAAGACCCCCAGAGCTGTGCAATAAACTATTTTAACCCTGTATTGTGTTTTATTTAGTTTTCTTTTTCACAGGTGAATGGGTAGGGGTACGTTTTACCCCATACTCATTCACATAGGGTGGAGGGCCGGGATCCGGGGGCCCCCTTATTAAAGGGGGCTCCCGGATTCCGATAAGCCCCCCGCCCCCAGACCCCGACAACCAGCGGCCAGGGTTGTCGGGAAGAGGCCCTTGTCCTCATCAACATGGGGACAAGGTGCTTTGGGGTGGGGGGCACCCCCCCATGTTGAGGGCACGTGGCCTTTTATGGCTCAGGAGGGGGGCGCCCGCTCGTCCCCACCCCCTTTCCTGGCCGGCCGGGTTAGCGTGCTCGTATAAGGGTCTGGTATGGATCTTGGGGGGGACCCCCGCGCCGTTTTTTCGGCGTAGGGGGTTCCCCTTAATATCCATACCAGACCTAAGGGCCTGGTATGCTCTCTGAGGGGGAACCCACAGCAAATTTTTTTCATAAATTCGGCGTGGAGTTGCCTCTTGAGAGCTCATTCTCTGATTGGCCACGGCAAAAGTCGCCTGGCCTGGGGCGACTTAAAGTCGTGTTGTAAGTCGCCCCAAGTTGTGTTCAGGTCGTGTCCAAGTTGCCTCCAAAAGTCGTGTTGAAAGTCGTGTTGCCCCTGTGTGAACGGACCCTTAAGTAATGATATAGTTCTGATGGAATAACCGAACCAATGCAGAGATGTAAAAATATATCTGGTCCAAAAGGGTGTTCAGGTACGAGAGCCAATGTAGTTCTAGTGATTCACGGATCAAACCACTCATTGCCATTTCCTGCCATTACATTTTATTAATGTTGATCAGGGGTGCCCAACCTTTTGAAGAGGGCCACTTAAGCAACTTGGGGCCACAATGAGCAGAGCAGGCGGATGACAGGTCTGAGCAGAGCTGACACGGACACAGCCCATTCTACTCTATGGATCCTCTGATCCGATCCGCCCTGACAGAAGGGGATTGATGCCCTTCTGTTTTTTTTTGTTTGTTTGTTTTTCAGATTGTTGGTAGGCGGGTGTAAAAGGACACAAATCTGTTTACATCTGCCGTTTCATAGAGGTGAATGGAGGGTCCGATTGAGTTGTACAGATTGTGTGAAAGGGGCCTTTCATAGTAAGGCCTGATTCACACCTATGCATTTTTCGTGCTTTTTGCATTTTGCAGATTTGAACTACAGTCCATGTAACATGGTTTCCTATGGAACACGTTCTGTAGTGCAAGTCTGAAAAATGCAAAAAGCACTACAAATGCATAGGTGTGAATCAAGCCTAATTCAAGGCAGTGCACCTGTGCCTTTCCTGCGGGTTAGCTACACTTTGCCATAGACTTCTATTATTGCCTGCAGGTGTGGTGCACTTTCTGAAAGCTCACCAAACCTGCACGTAATAACAGAAGTCTTTGCCTCAGTGCAGGTAACCTGAAGGTGCACTGCAGCTGCGGATCAGTTTGAAAGTAGCCCAGTAACCACTGCGCAGATATGCCCATATATACACTGCAATTTTAGTAATAAACTGACCTTTAATAACAGTCTTCCATTCAGGTATCGCCTGCTGTTGCTATCCCTGGCAGAGTGCAGTTGGTATCACTCCACCTGTGGCAAGAGACGGCGCTATACAAGAAGCATCAGCTTATACAGCTCTGCTCCACAGCGGCTTGCTTTGCCAGCATCATTAACAACCCAGATGCTCTGGGATGGCGGGTCTGCAACCCAAGATCTGGGCTTGACAATCTGCCATTCCACAGAAGGAGGTCGCGGGCTACATCAGGGGGCTCCGCGGGCCACTGGTTGGGCACCCCTGCTGTAGATTATCTAAACAGTATGAATATAGGCTGGTTAAAATAATAATGCCGGAAGCTATAATCTCTATTTACTGTTAACTTAGGAATATTTGTTTTGAACCAAACATTGGGAATGAAAGGATTCCCTGCCATTGTGGCTGTCTTGCTGCATTCAGTTGTTTCTTTGTCAGTATAATCCTGGAAGGAAAAAAACCTTCAAAGTGGCGCTCTGATGTTTTTCATGTATAAATAAGGAAGGCTTTAGAAAGAAATAGTGGGAACTGCTGTTATCTCACTTACATAACCCTGAGCGTAGTAGCTTTCTTTTCTTTATAAATATTTTACTAAACAGTATGTATTATCCTTACTTAATATCTGTAGATAAAATTGTACTTGTAGAATCGAGAGAATATTCCAGTTTTCATATTGTGTGCATATACTATATTTTACACAGAAGCGCACACTACATATTGCTACTACTAAGGAGATAAGCGCTAAACCGCCAGCAATATTGCAGAAACCTCATATACAACATACACAGCTCTTCTACAGAGGCACACATGTAGTAATATATAATATATAAAATATTGATTGCTAAGAAATTAATTACATAAAACATTAGTGTCATGCATGACAGATTTGATGTTCTGTTATATGTACAATAATAGTGCTGATATTATGCAATATGTCATCGGTTTTGTAACAGTGTTGTATAATTGCAGGCAAGGCAGGAAACAAAGAACAAAAAGGACACAAGGTAGACTAGGCCAACTGTACGACCAGTGGCGGCCACTCCATCAAGGGGGCAGGGGCGCCAGCCCTCAATCTACATGCAGGGCACAAGACGCATGGATTTCAACAGGGTTTTTTTTAAGCACATGATTAAAGCCTGAGGCTCTACTTGGCTTAAAAAAAAAAAAAAAAAAAAAAAAAAAAGGTGGGCACAAGGCACTGTGAACTGAGCCCACCCAGGTGTGCGACATTAGCGAATTAATATTCTCTAATGTCTTCCTGCCTCTCCTCCTGGCCACTCAGGAGGTGGGTCCTGAGACATGATTGGCCAGGGAGTCTTGGGACTCTGGGCCAATCGGGTCTCAGGACTCACTTCATGTTTGGCCGGGAAAAGAATCAACGGCCCAGCTCTTCCTTTGGCAAGCTGGAGCAAGGAGTCAGCCCCCCCCACATGTGAATGGGTATCAGGTACATCGTACCCCTACCCATTCACCCAAAAAAAAAACACAAGAGCCAGTTTCTGACAAGTCCTTTATTTAAAAAAAAGCCCCGAGCTGTCCTCTCCTGGGGCTGACTTCTTCCTCACTACTGGTTACGTGCTAAACACACAAAAAGGGCACTCTTTTTCTAAGGCTGTCTTCTCCACTGTGTGGTAGCCCCGTCTAGCATCTCTTATATAGCCATGGGGTGTGGCTATCCGATGAAGTCACCCAGAGAGCCCACCCTTTGTGATATCACGTGTCATCACAAAGGTCAGGCTCTCTGGATGACGTCATTGGATGGCAATGCCCCATGGCTATATAAGCGTTGACAGGCAGTGGGCGACAACACAACAGAGGAAGACAGCCTTAGAAGAAGAGTGCCCTTTTTTGTTTTTAGTGGGAAATTGGCAGCGAGGAAGAAGACCGTTCAGGGATAAGACAGCTTGGGGCTTTTTTTAATAAAGGACTTGTCCAAAAAACAGCTTTTTTTTATTATTTATTTTTATTTTTTAACATTTCACTGCTTTTTGGGATGAATGGGTAGGGGCATGATGTAGCCAATACCCATTCACATAGGGGGGGCTGGGACCTTGTTAAAGGGGGCTTCGAGATTCTGATAAGCTCCCCATCAGCAGACTACGACAGCCACAACCCATGGTTGTCAGGCAGAGGCCCTTGTCCCCATCAACATGGCAGGGCCCCCCAAAGCACCCATCCCATGTTGAGGGCATGTAGCCTAGTATGGTATAGGGGGAGGGGGCACTAACTTATTCCCTCCCTTTCCTAATCTGCCAGGCTGCATGCTCAGATAAGGGTCTGGTATGGATTTTGGGAGGACCCCACGTCATTTTTTTTAAATGTTGGCGTGGGGTTTTTTTTTTTCAAAAAAAAAATTTTTACATTCATTTGTCAGCAGGGAGCTCCACTATCAGCTGATGACTCATTGGTTGTTAAGAACACGGCTACTGCTTTCCCAGCCCCCTCCTTAACAACCAGCTATATGCAGTGTTTAAATAGAAAAAAAAACTGCAAAACACATCAAAAATCACATCATAATCACAACACTTGCATTTCTGGTGCAATTCCATTGAAGTCTATTACATGCAAAACGTGGGAGATAAAAGTCTATGACCCTTTCCAAAAACATGCCAGCTGCAAAACGCATAGATGTGAACATATACCATAGGATATACCATGTTAAATGCACTGTAGTGCCTTTCTGCAACCTGCAAAATGCACAGGTGTGAACCTAGGGTCAAGCATCAAAGTCCACCCCTGGAATATCCATATTTAGGTTTGAACATGTAACGTGTTTCAGCTCCTACCACCCCCCCCCTCCCCCATTTCCTGTCCTGTCAGAATTTAAAAACAGCACAACCATGTGAGGCTCCGCACACACAGATGCGTCATTCATTCTGCCAATGAACTACATTCATAGCCGACAACTTGTAGTTCAATATTCAAAAAAGATTTGCGTAAATGGGACTTTTGAGGTGCCTCTAAACACAGAATAAAAAACACATCTCAATGAGCCCCATACGGTTCAGCAAAACAAAACACCTTCCCCAAATAAATGTTGCAATTACAGAAGATACAAGTAGTATCAAAACAACCTATCATATCATGTGGATAGTGTGGAGATGTATATTCCAACACGTTTCGCAAATTGAGCTTCTTCAGGGGTTAAGGGGGCACAGCTAAAACAAATGTATCATCAAATGTTTAGAAAGAAATGCTACCCATGTGGATGAAGGCCCATCAAAGATACACAAGAGCAGGAAACAGACCAAGTTGGGAAGTGATGTCCAGGAACATCAAGTTGAAGGTGTGAGAGCGATATGCGATAAGAGAGGAGTTAACCTCAAAATACCTGTAGTTCCATTGTTACAAGAAAAAACACTAAGCAAATGGGCAAGGTAACATCAAAGCTCTTCACCATACATATTTTTTTGTAGTGAACTTGGCCTTTAAGGAAGTGTCCTACTGGATCAGTGTGAATGGTAGGCCAAAAATCTATTTTTCAGTATTTTTAGCATACTTCATTTAATTGAAAAGTATCATGACCTAAAAAAGGGATAGATCATGGATGAGCAAAAAAATATATTTATTTTTTTCGAAAATCCAAAAGCTCTTTACCCAGTATTTTATGTAAGGACAAAAAAATATATACTACTACTACTACTACACACACACACTGAACAAATAGGTTTATAACCAATTAAAAAAAGACAAAGCACTCCTCTGGAACATCCATTGACCAGAATGGATGTTGTCAAAACAATAGAGCAGTTTGCGATAAACAGTAGAAATCTAAGAAGTTCCAGTGTTATCAGGATAACAGCATTTGCAATCTTTCCTAAAGCTTGGCAAACACTGCACAAATTTTCACCGATTCTTGTGAATTGCACTAAATTCAGACTGTGGGTGACTCCACCTGGCTTGACAAATTTCAGTTGAGGAATTGAAGGAGATGGGCCCAAAAGGTCACTGTTCGGGTATTTGGACAGTTTTTGGTGTACAAATGTAGAGTACCTGTGGTAGGTAGTGTTCGAAGTGGAGCTTGTATGCTGAGGATTCAGATGAAAATGTAGTCAGGCAGGTCAAGTTGGCAACAGATCAGGCAAAGCAGTACAAAATCAAAATACAAAAGAATGGCCAGGCAAAGGTCATACACGGGCTGGCGGTAAAGTACCAAATCAGCAGGCTGGAGAATGGTCAAGAATTCAGGCAGAGGTTCAATACACGGTAGTCCAAATCACAGAGTTATCAATACACCAAGAGAGCCAGTCCAAACAAACAGGCACTGAGTAACAGGAAGTGCTGCTATTTATGAGCTGCTTGATTGTACATTGTCCGAAGTGAGCAGCAGGTGGGGCTTGTGAGTCCAAGGAAATGCATCAAGCTGGGAGAACATTGCAATAACTCCAGAGCTCCTCCATGGCACAACAAGTAAGAGTGCAGCTGTGGGACTAGGAACATCCCAGTTCGAAGACACCCAGGTACTTGACAACAAAATACAATAGCTGGCAGTGGGGGCTTCATCCATCCATGCCAATTAGTGTGGATGGGGAAATCTCAGAATTTATGTGTAAGGCAAGCTCATACAGATACTGCTTGCAGAGTGCATATTACATTGTTTCAGATATTTCAATCCTTAAGATATTGAAAAACCAATACCAAGGTCCATATATCCACACTATCATAATGACCAGCACAACAGCCATTTAAAGGAGTGTCAACCTCCAATCCCATTTTTGGGGAAACAAGTCGGGTGGAGACAGCATTTGATGTTACCATAGCTGGTGGATGGATGATACCGCTGCTGGCTTGTTAAACACTGCTTGAATATTTCTACCTCATTATAAGTGCATCTTTTATCACTTCTATCCTAATAAACATACTTTACTGATTCACACTATGGGGCTTCTCCCTATCTCTCATATGTTCTCTCCTTGAGAAGTTATTGTCGAAAGGAAATAAGCTGTGGATTTTCCTTGTGGAGATTCTGTTTGGGACGTTTTTCATCTCTGTAACCGAGATCCGTTTGCTCTGGTAAGAAGCCATCTGGCTACATTTAGGAGTACCTTTGCCTCACTGGAGCACCTGTGGAGTGATGGTGTAGCACTAGGCACCTTGTGAAGTTAGCACCCCTTCCATGGACGTTATATTTATACGTGGATTGTGATTATTTGCACTTCTTTCACTATCAGCACTAGAACTTTTATATATGTTTGCATTTAGGATTGTGCCATTTGTGGATTCATTACAAGTGTACACCATAGACACTTGATTTAAAAGGAACAGTACACAATTTTCACATTAGCACTTTATTAAGTTTGCAAAGATTATCTCATGGTTTTTCCTGGATTCATTATGGTAGTACGGCATGTACAATTGATTCATGAGATTAGTCCCTTTTTTTGCATCAGCACTTTATCACTTTTCATATAACGGTTGCTTTTCATATGACATTTAGTTTGTAAATTTTTTGGGGTTGCAGAACTTAAATTTTCAGGAACAGTGCACCTTTTTTGCACCATTTAAAGGAGTGTGCCACGAAGGCTGACAACTTTGTGACTAATTTAGAGGCAGTGGCCAACATTGCTGCCCCCTCTGCCAAGGCATTTGATTGGTGACTCATAGATGATATGTTCCCTCTAGGATGCCCAATTTAACCCTGGGCAGACAACAGCACTGTGCCACAACCATGTGCACATTGTTGCAGGAAAGTTGTGGCTTAGCCCCATTCACTTGGATGGGTCACACTCAGGGGCGGACTGACAACTCATGGGGCCCCCGGGCAATAGGAGATTATGGGGCCCCCAGGCAATCAGAGATAATGGGGCCACACAGTATACACAAACACACACACAGTATACAATCACACAGGTTACACATACACGTACGCACAGTATACACAGATATGTTTCTATTGGCTGAGAAGGTACTGGAGAGGCGGGGCAGCTATAATCTCTGGATTTTTAGACCAAAAGAATGTTGGTAAGGGACATTTCAGAGGCAGATGTAAAAAAAAAAAAACACAGATTTTTACATACTGTCCCTGGTTTTACTGAGGCTGGCAACCCTGATGGGGCCCCCTAGTGGCCCGGGGCCCTCGGGCAGTGCCCGAATGGCTGAATGGTCAGTCCGCCCTGGTTACACTTGGAAGTGGTAATACCCCTTCTAGCCACCATATTAGATAAAAGGGCCGGTAAAAAATATAGTTCAACCTGCTATTCTTAACACACTGCTGTAAGTGTAAATGAGGCCTAAGTGCTGTTAGTGGCAAGTAAGAAACTTTGGAAAAGATTCACAAAACAGAAATCTGTATACAATAAGATATGACGGCAAAAATTGATTTAGAGTTTCCATACACTTTAATGACAGGTCCACTTTAAGAACTTAATTATGGTCAGCAATTTACATACAACAAGCTACATTACTAGAACATAAGTGCAAAATAAAGGAAAATGTTCTGTAAATAAAGTCATTCCTTAGCCAAGGCGAAGAAAATGACTTGTGAATTCATAAATAATTAATCTTCAGCTGCTCAGTTAATTAGCTGCAGCAGAAAATTGCCTACCTGAGGTTCACAAACAATCCAGACCTACTTTTATAGAATGACAGTTAAAGAGAACAGGGGCAATCTAATTCACGGCTAGTGTTTCAGTTTATCCACACTATCTCCAAATTCTTGATAACAGTAGTGTATTGTTATCCGCTAACAAACTCATGAATTCACAAGTTTTAAGAGGATGTTTTCATATAACTATTATACAGTAAATGTAATTTTATTTTCTCTTTCAGCGAAAAAAAAAAAAAAAATTGCCAAGCTCTGCTTTTGCTTCCTAGCACCTTTTTTTAACCAATTATAGTTAAATTTCCATCATGTTACATTAGATTTTCAGCCATATGTATTATATGTATTACAATTAATTGGAGAACTAGATTCTGGCTTAAAGAGGAAGTCCCTGTACACACGGTCGGACATTCCGATAACCAAATTCGTCGGATTTTGTCCGTCGGATTTTGTCCAAAGGATCTTGTCCGAAACTGTTGCATACACACGGTCGGACAAAGTTGTCGGAAAAAAATCCGATCTTTCAGAACGTGATGACGTAATTTCGTTACGATGGGACTACGTTCAGGCTAGTAGCCAATAGCTTTGATGTAGGAATTTGATCTGAGCATGCGTGGCACTTTGTCCGATCGGAATTTTCTACACATGATCGGAGTATGTCCGATCGGAGCAGTTTGTCGGAAAATATTTCCGGCAAGTTGGAAAATTTGGTCCGACGGATATTCCGACGGAAACAGTCCGATGCATACCACACACAGTCGGAATATCCGACAAAAACGCTCCGGTCGGACACATTCCGACAGAATCTCCAACCGTGTGTACAAGGGCGAAGACTGACTTCACCTGTTTTGACAAAAAAGTAAAAGTCAACAGCTACAAATTCTGCCAACTTTTTAAAAAACATAACTTACCTAGGCAAGAAGATCAAGAAGACCAAGAAGACTAGTAATGTCTTCCTACAACCTGAAGTCTTCACAGGTTCTTTGGATCCACAGTACTATCTTTGATTTGGGAGCCTGTGGTGACTTATTAAAATTGCCCACAGCCAGCTCTCCTACTTCGTATGCGAATAGGCATAGACAGCAGAGAGGTATGAACAAGGCCAAGGATAAATCCAAGGCAGAAAAAAAAACAAGCTTAACTTACCGACCAGCCCGCAGACAACCGATTAAACCTGTCTAACAGTATGCGTTAAAAGCAGGGGTTTAGTCTGCACACATTTGCAAATGCATGCGTAAGCCACAGAGCCTCGTCACGGCACCCTGGTATTTGTGGTACCTAACACTAACTTATAAGTGTCCCCACAGTGGAGGCACATGCATTCAGATGGATAGGTGAGAGAAGGTGGACTGGAGGGGAGCCACCCCTTCTTAAAAGGTACAGGACACGCTGAACACCCAGCATTTAGCAAAATGGCTGCAAAGAGGTCAATGCGTTGCCTGACCAAAAAAAAACGACAGTGATACAAAAAAGACGCCACCCGCCCCATCTATAGCTGGACAGCAAAGAGTATGTCAAATGCCAATCCCATGGGTCAGGCAGAGTGGACAACATCCTCACCCAAGCGAGAAATAAGAAAGTACAAGCAAGTACAGTACCTGTTAGGGGGAGAAGGGAGAGGGATCAGATTCTTTGATAGACAAAATGCAACTGACGGTCCATGTTTAGGTGCAAGTATAGCCAACGTGTTACATTTTGGATACAGTGGTAAAATATTAGAACCATAGGTGTGCACAGTTTATTGCATTTAGGGATGGCCGAACGGTTCACCCGGCGGTCGTTTCGTGGCAAATTTCGGCTGTTCGCGGTCCGCCCGATTGGCGAACTATTGTCGCCGTTCGCCCGGCGGAATTCCGTGTTTACTGTGTAAAAGAACTTTGACCTGTGATGACACATCCATCATGGGGTACAGGACAGCCAATTGAGACATTACAGCACATGGACACTTGGACATTCCCCCTAACTTATAAATAGACCCGATCCGGCGGCCATTTTACATTCTTTCATATGTCACTATTGGGAGAGGTTGCTGTGTGGAGCAGGGAGAGACTGCAGTGACCCAAATCGCTAGCTATTAGGTCCACAAAAGTTCTTTTAAGGACTGGTATGGTATAGGTGTTAGGTGTAGTTCAGGATATAGGTTTGAGGCACTGCTGTGCTAGTGATTGTTGCAGCAGCCTGTCTTTTGTCAGTATAGAGAGAGGGACAGGACGCTGTGTGCAGCAGGGACAGTCAGTTTAATAATTAGCTGTTACTATTAGGTCCACAAAAGTCCTTTTCAGGACTGCTATGGTAAAGTAGTACAGGATATAGTTTTGAGTGCTATTCAATTTATTTTTCCAGCAGCCTGTGTTTTGTCAGTTTAAATAGGGACAGGCAGGAAGCTGTGTGTGGCAGTGAGGGACAGTCAGTTTAATCAGTAGCTGTTACTATTAGGTCCACAAAGGTTCTTTTCTGCCTTCATGCGCTCCACAGTCCTGAATTGTCACAATTTCACATATAAAAAAAGAATGCTTGTAGTTGTCGATCCCAGATTCACCTCATACATGTGTTATGTCATTGGCCATGTGGTGGGACTATGTTTGCACAGCTAGTAATTATTTTGTGGCTGCAAATTTGACCTGTAGGTTTGCAAAGTTCGCCTCCCATTGAAGTCAATGGGGCCCGCCGGGAACGTTACGGTTCGCAAACTATCAGCCGCGTACGCGGTCCGCGTTCGCGAAACGTCCTGTCGGAAGTTCGTCCATCACTAATTGCATTAGGGTATGCACTCCAAAGCTCAAAGGCATATGCATGTGCCGGTGTCAGTAGGTCCAGGTTTGGTGTCAGTAGGGCAGTGGATGGTGTCAGTAGTTTTTATTTTATTTTATTTTTATTTATTTTTTACAGTTATTTTTAGGGGCCCTGTTAAAAGGGCTTTGTGAAAATATCAGGGGTCTAAACAGGGGGAATCTGCAGCACACAGACTGATTAGGGTGTGCCCAGGTACCCTGGTTAGGTTTTTACTATTTTCAGGGCCATTGAGATTTCATCTTAATTTAGTTTAATAGTGGTAAGGGGTTTCATCAGATGGAAATGTGGGAAAATCTCCAACAGAAACACAAAAATACAATATACTATTGTGATATGGGGATTACTTTGCTCAATAGTAGATGCGCTTGTAGTCAGTTCATGTGAGTCAGGAACTAAGGGCTTGCCTGGTTGCCTATGCTAGGGGTTTTCTACAGCAAACAGTAAACAGAATGCTACATCATCTGGCTCTCTCCTGAGCAGTAAGGTTGCTCTTGTCTGGATTCTTCAGTCCCAGCACTCTGGCTCTCCTGGCTCCCTTAACATGTAACTACAGAACACTGTGTAGCCAGGTCCCAGGCCTCCTCTAGTCTAATGAAAACCTTTAGAGCCAAGAACTGCTGACATCCTTTTGTACCTTCAGCTCCTTCTGAGTGAGTTGTAAGGCATAGTAGATGTAATGCAAGCTAAATTAATGGGCGCCAGAGACTTCTTCAATACAAAGAGATTTTATTTCTCTTAACAGAACTTTGGGAGAGAGGGTTAGGGACATGACACCCATAAGCAGTTGCAATGTTAATCGTCAGACTCTGAGACTTTTACAGGACAGCCATGCAGGGAAAAGCATCCAGCAAGACGCCACATCTGCATGTGTAGGAATGCTATCTCCTATGGCAACAGTCTTTAACAGTTTCTAACACAAGGTGTAACAGTTCCGTCACTTCCACTACAACCACTTCTTGTAGTTCTTCGATCCACTGAGCACCCAGTCTCTCTCACTACACTAGATGATTCACTGCCACTGAATCTCTTGAGCTCCTCCAATCTTCCCTGTAATATCTTCTTCAATCGTCACCCCCCGTCTCTCTGCTGGGTCCCTAGCTTGGCACCCCAGATACTTATCTGGCCTGCTTGGACCCCGGCTTGACACTCAAGGCTGCTCTGCAAGTGTCACCTCCGCTGGCTGTGTACCTGGCTTCACACCTGCTGAAGTTTCCAGATTCTTCACCGTCCCCGGTTGGTGACAATTCTGCTCCGGTACTTGCTTCAGCTTCTTACTGTGGTCCCTGGTAATAAGGTGGATGGTCCCTTAGTGGCGACAGATTACCCTCTACCTCCGACCATGACAAGTTCTCTGGTTGGCAGAACCGTTACTTCTGGTTGGACTGCAAGCCGCAATCCCAACCCTGCGCTGCTCTCTTGCTTCTGGATAGGCTCTGAGACAGCCTAGCAGCCAGATGTGCCCAGGATAAACCCAAACTCTGGCCTAGCAGATTGGGCAGTACAACACACGTCCAGACAGCCGTCCAGGTGGCACAGAGACTGATCCACCTAAATATTTAGGTTCTCCCAGCAGGCTAAGGATTCAAGAAAACCCCTGCCAATTGGCTGAGATACCCCATATACTCCTGATCTGTCCTTGCTTTGCCCTTGTCTTATCTAATGCCACCAGGTTCCCAGCCACCTAGCGGCAGAAGAGAGAAGTGCAGCAATTCTATACTTAGGGTGAAATCAATTGATCCAACAATGAGCCAAACTAACTACACCTGGCAGGTAAATTTAGGAGCAACCCTGCCTAAACATTAGGGTGCTACATCTGCATGGGCCCACTACTGGTCTCTAGATAGGGGATCTCCTGGTACCCTGGGCTCTCTCATCCCCATGAGACTTGGGCTGGACTGACAGTTGCCTCAGCTCTCCCAGTCTCCTAGACTTGCTCACCTGTTTAGAGTGGAGGGGCGGGGAGGGGAGTTATTTTTTTGGGCAGAGAGGGAGGAGGGGAAGAGGGTATTTGGGAACCCAATCACTGCACTACAACACCCAGCAGTCCTGCCCTCCCCCTCCAAGAAGTTCTGCAGCAGCAAAGCCTGGCTCAGTGCAGGGCACACTACCCACCAGGCAGGCAGATTTGTCACCCTGCAGCAGCAGCCCTGCAGAGGAGCCCGAGCAGGAGAAGCCCATCGCCGGAGGACACAAAAAAATTGAGTCAGCGTGGGAGGGGGTGGAGTCGCCACGGAAGAGGGTGGAGCTGCCGTGAGTCTGTTCCACTGCGAGGAAGAGAAATCCCCACCGACAACTGAAATGTCATTAGTTGTTAAGGAACGTGGCCGTTGCATCCTTAACTGCTTCACCCGTGGAAGACTTTCCCCCTTCCTGACTACTTTTTGCGATTCGGCATTGCGTCACTTTAACTGGCAATTGCGCGGTCGTGCAACGTTGCACCCAAATGTTTTTCCACAAATAGAGCTTTATTTTCGTGGTATTTGATCACCTCTGCGGTTTTTATTATCCCCCCAAAAATATATATTAAAAAAACACACATTTCAGGCCCCTGCAAACTCCTGACAATCTGTCAATTTTTGCAGCTCACCCTCGCAAAGCCATGTTGAGGGGTAGTCAGGGATGATCTCATTTGTCATGGCTACCAGTTACCAGTTACCGGCCAGGTTTTTCGTAGTGTTTCACACATATTGTCTCCTTCCCCTTGGCGCAGGTCTCAGTTTAGCGCTCAAGGCAGTTCCCTCTTCAGTACGCTTTACAACTTCCCAATGACCAGAATAGATAGACAGGCCAGGGGTTTGTGGCAATTTTACAGTACAATAGTAACTGTCTGATTGAAGCGTTTGACCTTCTGCAATATTTTCGCATCGGTTCCTCTGGACAGCTCTTTGCTTCCTTTTCCAAAGCATCCTCTCACTACAAGCAGTTCGTTCTCACGTCCGGGTTTTAATTAGGCTTAAATCCAAAACCATTTACTGGAGATTCGTTTAAGATCGGGGCAGCTCTGGCAGGTTCCAAACAGGGGGCCCTTTCTTATAGCATCAAGTACATGGGGCGCTGGAGATCCTCCTGTTATAGCAGTTACATACTGGAACCCTTTACTGAAGTCGTCCGGGCATTCGCTATTTTACTGGAGTGAGGGTTGTTACCTGCCTGCCCCTCATTAAAGCTTTTATATCACACCTACTTTTGTGTCTTTTTGCCCTCTTTTAGGCGTACTGACCAGCTAGGCCAAGGCACACCTCAGGTCTCTAGTTAGGGTTATCGAATTTCCTAGTGAAGACTCTGACTACAAGTTAGAAGGCTGGCCTGCATTTGTAGGAGTCTGGGGGGTATATATATCCCTCCTCCTCTGTCAAATCCCTCGTTGGCTCAAATTCCTGGTTCCCACCCTCAGGTTTCCCCCAAACTTTCATTATTTATTTTACATCTTGCACATATCATATACAGTACATTTATTCAGGGTATGCCCTCTTTTAGGCATACAGACCAGCTAGGCCATGGCACACCTCAGGTCTTGGTAGTTAGGGTTATCGCCAGGGGTCAAGTCCTGGGAAAAAAAGTGTGGGAACTCCCACCCAAGATCCATTCCCCCACCAAAAAAAAAAAAAAAAAAAAGGTACGCTCATATGCATATATACTTCACAGAAAATACAGTACAACATTTATTGTAAAGTGCCAGTTTACAAAAACAAAATAACGTGTCAAACAAAACAATAAACACAATGGGTGATGATCTTTCCCTCGCAGGGAATTTCTACCACAAATACACCCTGTTCCAAATTCTGTTACACAGCCCATTAGAAAATATCCCACAAACAGGAATAAGTATTGGCAGAGTATTGAAGAGTATTGGCAGGGTATTGCAGAGTATTGATAGGGTATTGCAGAGTATTGGCAGGGTATGTATTGAAGAGTATTGGCAGAGTATTGCAGAGCATCGGCAGGGTATGTATTGGCAGGGTATTGCAGAGTATTGATAGGGTATTGCAGAGTATTGGCAGGGTATTGCAGAGTATTGGCAGGGTATGTATTGGCAGGGTATTGCAGAGTATTGATAGGGTATTGCAGAGTATTGGCAGGGTATTGCAGAGTATTGGCACAGTATTGCAGAGTATTGATAGGTTATTGCAGAGTATTGGCAGGGTATGT
Organism: Lithobates pipiens; assembly: GCF_037356315.1. NCBI lineage: Eukaryota > Metazoa > Chordata > Amphibia > Anura > Ranidae > Lithobates > Lithobates pipiens. The sequence continues at coordinate 65,119,072 of NW_027507791.1, forward strand.
ATTGTAGAGTATTGGCAGAGTATTGTAGAGTATTGGCAGGGTATGTATTGGAAGGGTATTGCAGAGTATTGGCAGGGTATGTATTGGCAGGGTATTGCAGAGTATTGGCAGGGTATGTATTGCAGAGTATTGATAGGGTGTGTATTGTAGAGTATTGATAGGGTATTGCATAGTATTGGCAGGGTATTGCAGACTATTGGCAGGGTATTGCAGAGTATTGGCAGGGTATTGCAGAGTATTGGCAGGGTATGTATTGCAGAGTATTGGCAGGGTATTGCAGAGTATTGATAGGGTATTTATTGCAGAGTATTGGCAGGGTATTGCAGAGTATTGATAGGGTATGTATTGCAGAGTATTGGCAGGGTATTGCAGAGTATTGGCGGGGTATGTATTGCAGAGTATTGCAGAGTATTGGCAGGATATTGAAGAGTATTGGAAGAATATTGAAGAGTATTGATAGGGTATTGCAGGGTGTGTATTGGCAGAGTATTGGCAGGGTATTGCAGAGTATTGGCAGGGTATGTATTGGCAGGGTATTGCAGAGTATTGATAGGGTATTGCAGAGTATTGGCAGGGTATTGCAGAGTATTGGCACAGTATTGCAGAGTATTGATAGGTTATTGCAGAGTATTGGCAGGGTATGTATTGTAGAGTATTGGCAGAGTATTGTAGAGTATTGGCAGGGTATGTATTGGCAGGGTATTGCAGAGTATTGGCAGGGTATGTATTGGCAGGGTATTGCAGAGTATTGGCAGGGTATGTATTGCAGAGTATTGATAGGGTGTGTATTGTAGAGTATTGATAGGGTATTGCATAGTATTGGCAGGGTATTGCAGACTATTGGCAGGGTATTGCAGAGTATTGGCAGGGTATTGCAGAGTATTGGCAGGGTATTGCAGAGTATTGGCAGGGTATGTATTGCAGAGTATTGGCAGGGTATTGCAGAGTATTGATAGGGTATTTATTGCAGAGTATTGGCAGGGTATTGCAGAGTATTGATAGGGTATGTATTGCAGAGTATTGGCAGGGTATTGCAGAGTATTGATAGGGTATGTATTGCAGAGTATTGGCAGGGTATTGCAGAGTATTGATAGGGTATGTATTGCAGAGTATTGGCAGGGTATTGCAGAGTATTGGCGGGGTATGTATTGCAGAGTATTGCAGAGTATTGGCAGGATATTGAAGAGTATTGGAAGAATATTGAAGAGTATTGATAGGGTATTGCAGGGTGTGTATTGGCAGAGTATTGGCAGGGTATTGCAGAGTATTGGCAGGGTATGTATTGCAGAGTATTGGCAGAGTATTGCAGAGTATTGACAGGGTATTGCAGAGTATTGGCAGGGTATTTATTGGCAGAGTATTGGCAGGGTATTGCAGAGTATTGATAGGGTATTGCAGGGTGTGTATTGGCACAGTATTGGCAGGGTATTGCAGAGTATTGGCACAGTATTGCAGAGTATTGATGGGGTATTGCAGAGTATTGGCAGGGTATTGCAGAGTATTGGCAGGGTATTGAAGAGTATTGGCAGGGTATTGCAGAGTATTGGCAGGGTATTGCAGAGTATTGGCAGGGTATGTATTGCAGAGTATTGGCAGAGTATTGCAGAGTATTGACAGGGTATTGCAGAGTATTGGCAGGGTATTTATTGCAGAGTATTGGCAGAGTATTGCAGAGTATTGGCAGGGTATTGCAGAGTATTGGCACAGTATTGCAGAGTATTGATAGGGTATTGCAGAGTATTGGCAGGGTGTTGCAGAGTATTGGCAGGGTATTGCAGAGTATTGGCAGGGTATGTATTGCAGAGTATTGGCGGGGTATTGCAGAGTATTGCAGAGTATTGGCGGAGTATTGCAGAGTATTGGCGGGGTAGTGCAGAGTATTGATAGGGTAGTGCAGAGTATTGATAGGGTAGTGCAGAGTATTGATAGGGTATTGCAGAGTATTGGCAGGGTATTGCAGAGTATTGATGAGTACTGGCAGGGTATTGCAGAGTATTGATGAGTATTGGTGGGGTATGTATTGCAGAGTATTGGCGGGGTATTGCAGAGTATTGCAGAGTATTGGCGGGGTATTGCAGAGTATTGATAGGGTAGTGCAGAGTATTGATAGGGTAGTGCAGAGTATTGATAGGGTATTGCAGAGTATTGATGAGTATTGGCAGGGTATTGATGAGTATTGGCAGGGTATTGCAGAGTATTGATGAGTATTGGCAGGGTATTGCAGAGTATTGATGAGTATTGGCAGGGTATTGCAGAGTATGGATGAGTATTGGCAGGGTATTGCAGAGTATGGATGAGTATTGGCAATTTGGCAGGGTATTGCAGAATGCAACTTACTTACACACTAGTGACTGACCTCCTGGTATTTATTCTCTTCCCTTCTGTTCTGGGGGGAGAAGAAGTAAACTTGAAAAGTGCAGCGGCTGTGGCAACAGGAGGCACTGGGTAGAGGGGAGCGGGAGGACAGTCCGGCGCGCAGCGTGTGTCACACTGACTGACGGTCTCGCGCCAGTGCGTGCCCACGTGCACGGCCGAAGTCATGTGACCGGTTGCTAGATGCGGAGCGGCCCCTGCCTAGCAACCAGTCACTCGGCGGCTGAGGAGCGGCGCGGACTACGCGCTGCATAGCCTCAGCCCAGCTCAGACAGCTAATGGGAACGGCGTTCCCGCTGTGGAAATAGTACGGGAACGCCGTTCCCATGCGTTCCCGCAGCACTCGAGCCCTGGTTATCGCATTTCCAAGTGAAGACTGACTACAAATAATATAAAAAAATAAAATAAAAATAATATATATATAATATTATTATTATTATACACACACACCACAATATCTCACAAAAGTGAGTACACCCCTCACATTTTATTATTTTATATCTTTTCATGTGACAACACTGAAGAAATTACACTTTACTACTAATATAAAGTAGTGAGTGTACAGCTTGTATAACAGTGTATAACAGTGTAAATTTGCTGTCTCTTCAAAATAACTCAACACACAGCTATTAATGTCTAAACCGCTGGCAAAAAAAAAAAAAAAAAAAGGAGTACTCCCCTAGGTGAAAATGTCCAAATTGGGCCAAAATTGCAATATTTTGTGTGCTGCCTTAACCCTCTCTGGCATAGAGTTTACTAGAGCTTCACAGGTTGCCACTGGAGTCTTCTTCCACTCCTCCATGATGACATCAACAAGCTGGTGGATGTTCAAGACTTTGCGCTCCCCCACCTTCCATTTGAGGATGCCCCACAGATTCTCAATAGGGTTTAGGTCTGGAGACATGCTTGGCCAGTCCATCACCTTTACCCTCAGCTTCTTCAGCAAGGCAGTGGTTGTCTGAGTTGTATTTGGGGTCGCTATCATGTTGGAATACTGCCCTTTGGCCCAGCCATGCAGACCAATTTGATGCAGTGTGCGGCATATGGTCTGAGCACTGACAGGCCCCCCCCCCAGGTAAAAAATAAAAACACAGTACATCTCAGCAATACATGCATATTTCCCCATGTTTAATCTCTTTAAAGTGAAAAATAACAGCTTGGTTTACATTCTGGCCCAGTGCCTCTGTGCTGGCATGACTGACATTATCCCACGCCAGCCAATCAAGACGACTGAAGGCCACAATAAGCCAGAAGAGAACATGCTAGAACCATGGAGGGACCTTGGAGGTATGGAGCGGTTGAAGCAAAGGTAAGTATTGTGGGCTTTTGTTCCACTTTAAGTCCTCATGTGGACTGACAACACACAACGATTTTATGAGCTGGTGTCAAACCTGTCCAGTCTTTTGCCAAACTACCCAATCCCTTTACTCCAATTAATAGAAACAAATCATTCTGTAGTTCCCAGATAACAATGAGAAAATTAAGCCCCTTTCAAAAGATAAGCCCACTCGGATTCGCCCTTCTGTTTTTCAGGTGGATCCAAGCGGGCCATCCATTGACTCCTATGGGTAGGGGGAGGTCAGCAGAGATGTGTCCGCTGACACCCGCCTGCCATCCTATCAAGACAAACACATCAATACATCTGCCATTGGTCTTGGCAGATTTGATGAGATCTGATGAAAACGGACAGGGCACTGACAGGTCCCTCCCCGCTCCGTGAGCAGAAACGGACCTGTCATCCCCTGGCTTAGCGGAGATCAACAGAGCGATCCTAAGCTGGCGGACTACACAGAGCGGATCCGCCCCTTGTCATAGGGGCCTTAGACTCCTTGAGATAATATAGGAAGTGTCTCCAGGACAGCTCTGCAGATCAACAGGTGGTTTCTTTTTCACTTATTAAACAGATATAATAAAACACTTTTAATTGTGTATTTAACAGATCAAAAGGGAGCAAATAAGATAAATGCATTGTTAGGGTTTACATATTTTATGTTTATACATTTTTAAGTCAAGGTTTTATATCTTTAAAAAAATAGTTGTGACACTGCCCCTTTAGTTTAGAAGCTGTGAGAGATTCCAGCACTTGGCTTACTTGACACCCATGCTTGTCAAACACTATTTATTAAATATCAATTCAGCTTTAGCAGGTTATGAAACAATTCTATACCAGCATACATACTAGAAGAATTACTTTAACCTACTGTATTTTATGTCTCCCTGGTTCTTCTATAAGTGCCATGGAGTATCCTATTAAATTGTGAATTGCCATTTTCCTGCCCTACAAAAAAAATAAAAAATAAAAAATCAATACAAAGAAAATACATAAACAAAAATAATGTGACAGATAATGTGCTTAGAGGATCAGAGGAAACTATAGGTAAATCACAAGGGAGATAAATAATCACAGGATAATGGGGCTTCAGGTAAAATGATGCAAATAAGGATTTGAAAAGCGGAAGGTTGAAACAGATCGTATAAGAAGTAATATCCTTTTGATCTCCATTCATTTATCAGAGAAATTGTTATTATTCAGGGCTCCAGGGCAAACATACAGGAAAATAAAATTTTATTACAATAAAGAAAGCTTAGCAAGGCAGTGATTATTCTGCACTGTATTAAGATGAGCAATAATGTCTAGATAATTAGTGCTGGGAAGATTTTGGAGTATAAAAAAAGGATGGAACCCCGTTCAGCTTTTTTTGGCTCTGTGTGTCCTCTAGGTTAGAGAGGGACTCTTTAAACGGGGACATCTGTAAAACTGGACATCACCCTGCTTTGACTTCTTTGCTGCATCTCAGGGACAGGAAGTAAAAGCAAATGGGACACAGCAAAAAAAAAAAAACTGACAAAGGTATTAACCTCTTCTCACTCCCTCCTGATGGCCCTGTAGCTTGGCCTTAACACCAGGAGGTTGGACGGACTTCCTAATCACATGATCATTGTGACTGACTGCCAATCAATGCCATCAGCTCCTGATCATAAGCAGAGACCGGTAGCTGTCTGGGATAGCTCGGTCACTGTGCTCTATTACAATCTCAGTACAAAAGCCTGGGTTCCCATGGACACATACATGTGCAGCATGGTGTGTATATTAGGACCCACCCTCCCTGTTGCAATACATGGTCGACAAGAGATTAAAGTGTATGTCTGGCCATGGCAGTGCCTGAAGAGGTGGTGCTGGGATCAGCAGCCACATAAGGACAGCTGGGCACTAGGACTATGCTACACAACCAAAGTGCCCGAGGTCTCTGAATCTGCTAAAACAGTGTGTCAGTTGGTCTTGGGAATTTTGTGCGTCAAGCAAGTGTTGTGCTGGAAGAGCTGAAGAGTTTGTAGATAGATTGTACAGAAGAAGTTGTCCCTAAAAAGTTCTAAAGTCAAGTGTGCATCCCATAATACCCTTAACCCCATCCAAGTTCAATACCCCGAATAAAAATACAAAACCAAAGCTGCAAGGACTGTTTCTTGACTCAAGAGTGTTGTGAAAAATTTTGTGGGCCTGGCTGTGCAGGGTGGAGGATACCTTTATTCACGAGTGGCTCCTGTGGGGGGATGCAAGGGGAAGGCTGATGTAAGCGGTTCTCTGGTCTCCAAAGCCCCTCCTTACATCAAAGCTCCTCTATATCTCAGAGATTGCAAAGTTTCCCCTTGCACTGTAAGAATGAACTCTGCTGACTCTGATTTAAGGGAGAATGCTGGGAACTCTAATGGGGGAGGGGCGCTCTGGAGAATGTGGGGAACTCTAATGTAAGGGGGGTAATCTGTGGCCTCTGATGTAAGGGGGAACTCTGTGAAGCAGGGGTAGGCAACCTTATAGAGGTGGAGAGCTACCTGAACAACTTGGGAGAAGTCAAAGATCACAGGGCACAGTGTCGCATCTTCAAACTTGATTTAAATCCCTAATTGGCATACTACCATGTCACAATCATGTGCATTGCATGGCAATCATGGGTTTAAATCAGGTGGTGAGGAGGCAAGATATCACAAATGTATTTGTTACACCCACTAATAATAACAGGGCGTATAACTGTTGCTGTGGCTGCAACATGTGTACACCCCTGGTCGCCGCAGCTAAAAGGAGTGCAGTTGGGGAGGAGTTATCAAAAAACATGTCTCAACTTTTATCACCTCCCCTAAACTGCAAATGTAAATGCACCCTTACCCATAATTTGGTGTCATTGGGAGGAACTGTGCCTCATCGTTGATGTTGGTAAATAAAGTTGTGCCCCAAGGGCTGGATAAAAGCAAGCTAAGGGCCACAGTGGAGACCACTGACTTACAGGAACAGCCGTAATTGGAACTTTCAATTTGGCAATACTGTAATCGCTTGAAGTGGAGCAGAAGGGCAAAAGCTCGCTTG